>NC_084659.1:8876364-9184509 GCF_019802595.1 Syngnathoides biaculeatus | reverse complement strand
CTAAGACCTGAAAGTGTTTTTTTTTTTTTTCTTTGTTTTTTGTAAAACCACAAACATTTTGTACAGGTGTTTAAGAGCTTTAGATATAGGCTGAGTTGTAATTAGGCTACCAGATATGGAAGGAATGAGTCGGGTGCAATGCCAAAAAAAAAAACTAAATTATAGCCAGATGTGTGTAAACTGGCTCAAGGGTATCCTTTTTCCGACAAAAAAAAAAAAAAAAAAAGCTTAATTTTTTTTTTTTTTAAATATCGATCTGGGTTTTGCAGCTACATGTGTACAGTCGAAAGGTAAACTACAGAAAGTGTGGATGACAAGTAGATAAAGAAACGACATAATTTAAATGGAAGATAGTAAAAATTCTACTGTAAATACTAAGTTAAGATTTGAATACTGTGTCTTTATATTGGTGGCTTAAATACTTTTAAAGTGTGATTAAAGTGGAAAAAATGCTAACTGTAAAATGTAAACACAGACCACATTTTATAAGGAACCAAGAAGGTGCCGTTTGACAAATTGTTCTTGAGTTAAGTGCCATAAAACGCAGTGTATTGTAACATTTACCGCAATATGTAATGTCTATAATGAGCCAAAATATTCACGTCATCAGTTGTGTCATAACCAGTTATATGCCTGAGCTTGTAAAAATGCTTGGAATAAAATGTTTTTGCAACGCTGCAGAAAAAGTTTCTACTTGCTTTGGCTAATTTTCAGTATCAAAACTGTACACTTTTTGAAAACATTTTTGATATTTGACTGCTTATCCATAACGTCGGAGGAAAGCACAATAATTTCAAATAGAAACAAAAATAACCAAAAATGTATGTTTATTTGAAAAATGTTTTTTCGCGACATTACCATGGTGACACAGCACCAGTAGATTTGATCTTGAACTTCATCCATCGGTCCAATTTTTCTCGCTGCTTATCCTCACAAGGGTGTGCCGGAGCCTATCCCAGCTGTCAACGGAGCAGGAGGTAGGGTACGCCCTGAACTGGTTGCCAGCCAATCGCAGGGCACAGAGACAAAACAATCGCACTCGCAATCCCACCGAGGGGCAATTTAGAGTGTCCAATTAACGTTGCGTGTTTTTGGGAGGCGGGAGGAAACCGGAGTCCCGGGAGAAAATCCACACAGGCACGGGACGGGTTTGAACACGGGCGCCCGGAACTGTGAGGCCAACGCTTTCCAGAGAACACCAAATGGGTAAAAAAAAAAAAAAAAAAGTTCAAAGTTAACACTGATGAACCCTTACCCAACGTGTCGGAAAAAGAGTCAGAATCCAGAAAATCCAAGATGTCCCCAGTCAGCCGGAATCCAAATCTGATCTGCTGCGGTCGGTCGGACGTGACTCCTAAAATGTTCCATCAGGCCAATTTGTCAGACAGCTGAGAGCCGTTGTTGATCGCCGTCTTTGGCGCCTTGTGGCTGCCCGAGGTGGTCGAGTCACAAGTGGGGGCCTCCGGCTGTCGTACTGCCTCGTCCATTTCGCCGATGAAGTGCTTGAGGTCCTCGAGGCACCGCTCGCGGAGCTCCCCGAGGTTCTCCCTGAGGGGGACTTGGAGCTGCTTCTCCAGATTGGGATCTTTGGCGACCAGCATCTTCACCACCATGCCGAACGTTTCGCAGTCCTGGCGGTAAACCTGAGAGTGGACAAAACTGCTACTTTGAGTCGTTCACAATCTTGCGGGTGGACATCCAAAAGGTGGCATAGGTGCCGCCTCAAGGAAATTACTGCCGCTAAGTTTTTCTTAACCGGCCCTATTAGCGCCGTGTTAGCGTGTTGCTGCCGTGTCTCGGTGATTTTTACCAGTATGTTTTTTTCTTTAACCAGCCGTGTTAGCACCACGCTAGCACTGTGTTGGTGCTGTGATACTGCCGTGTCTCAGTGATTACTGGTACGTTTTTTTTTTTTTAACCGGTCCAGTTTGCGCTGCACTAACGCCGTGTTAGCATGTTGCTGCTGTGCTACTGCCGTGTCTCAGTGATTTTTACCAGTATGGTTTTTTTTTTTAACTGGGATTGTTAGCGCCGCGCTAGCGCTGTGTTAGCTTGTTGCTGCCTTATCTCAGTGATTTTTACCGCTATGTTTCTTTCACCTGCTCTGTTAGCGCCGCGCTAGCGCTGTGTTAGCGTGTTGCTTCTGTGTTACTGCCATGTCTGAGTTTTACCAGTATGTTTTTTTTTTTAACTGGCACTGTTAGCGCAGCCCTAGCGCCGCGCTGCTAGTGTTAGGACCACGCTAGCGTGTTGCTGCTGTGTCAGCGATTTAGGTATGTTTATTATTATTTTTTAACCGGCCCCGTTAGTGCTGCGCTACCCTGTTGCTACTGTGTAGCTGTCGCAGCTGTTTTTTTTTTTTTACCAGTATGTTATTCTTATTCTTTTTTTTTTTTTTTTTAACCAGCCCTGCTCATGCTACAGTGTTGCTGCTACATTAAACTAAGCTAAGGTATTAAAACTTTGAAAACTCTGAGTATCGTCTTTCTTCGTAAATATTTCAATGTGAGTTTCAGTGTGGGCACTTGCGACTTTTACACAACTGCGGCGTTTGCATGTACCAAATGGTATTTCCTTTACAAAATGTACCGGGTGAGGCGTCTAACTAGGTGCACTCTGCAGGCCGGGAATTACGGTTTATTCCTGGTGTTACGCGAAAGATCACAGTAGCGTCGGAAATATCCAATCAAGTACGTGAAGCCAACACTTGTGAACCCAGGCAAGGCTGCATCTCAAACAATGTGCTCAGAATATACTTCCTGGATTATTAACAACTTCCCCTCTTATCCAAACAGGAAGGAACAGAACTGTGCTCGACTCTGGGCGGGGAGGGCAAAGCTTAAATGAAGCCGCCCGTGTCTGGGCGTCCAACTTGTTTTGATGGCTCGGTTTGGGACGGGCAGGGAGAGACGAAAAACCAACTAAGCGGCAACCCTCAGTCGAGCGCTGGCACCTTTGAAGCCAAAAGAAAAGAGGGTCCAAAATGTCTGTACTTCTGCCCGCTTGTCAAACATATTTCGATCCCCTCACCAAACGAAATGAAACGCACTTTGTGTCACAGCCTGGAATGCGAGGAGTAAAACATGATCGAGTTTATTGCCCTTTCATGCCTTGTCGTTCACCGTAACCGACTAGTTTGTACCGCGGCCAAAGTCAACTCCCGACAAAGAGGGGGGAAAAAAAAAAGGGCCCGGGTAGAATTTCAGCGGAGCAAATTTCAACAAGCTACGTAAATACACAGAAGAGGACTCGGCCCAGCGTGACGTCGAGTTGATGACGGAAAAGTCAGTTTGTAAACTGCGTGACGAGTTTTAAGTCCTTGGGCTTTTTTTTTTTTTTTTTTTTTTACAGGAGCGGCTCGATTCGGGCGAGATGGCTAGACCAGATTGGACGCGGAGGGCCAAACAATTGCGGCGCACGTGAATTGATTGCCTGCTGTTAGTGGACCACGGATCCAAATATTTCAGAAGAAGAAGAAGAAAGATGACTACAGGTAAATAATCTTTGAATGATGGGAAAGGAATTTTCAAGCTAGGGGGGCGGGGGGGGGGTCGCATTAAATGTAAATAGGTGTGTGTGTGTGTGTGTGTGGGTTCTACACAAACACTGTTAATCACTTTCCAAAATGAGCATTTTTCCAATAAACTTGTGGTAAGAGGGCTCCACACAGATGGCCTAGAAAGACGACGGGGCTATAAAACGGGCCCGAATCTGCGGCGTCAGCAAACGCGTTACAAGCGCTTGCGGGATTCTCTCACGCGGAATCGTACGCGTCGAGGCAGAGCCGCTTCGGGTTGGTTTAATGGTCCCAGTAAAGCAGCGGTAGCACAGCGTTGCATGGGGGGGGTTAAACGCACCGACCTATATCCTGGTCTACTTCTACACGTTTATGGACATCGGTTAAGTATTTCGAGAAAAATGGAGAAGGCGAAGTGGAGCATTGTGATATCGTTTGAGCATTTCGAACACGGGGCTCAAACTCAATTGACCTTCGGGCCGCTGGAGGCGGAGTCTGGGACGCAGCCTCAGCGCACATGGACTTACGTGGAATTTCAATTAGAAATTAAAAACAATCCTATCTTCTCAAACCTTTTTTTTTTTTTTTTTTTTAAACACAAAATAAGATTAGAGGTCTCAAACTTGCGGCCCGCGGGCCAATTGCGGCCCCCCCCAAGGTTATACTTTGTGGCCCCCACCGAAAAAGGTCAAGTGTGATGAAATAGACGACTTTTAGTATGTTATTCATGAAAAAAATGCAGCCGTTTTTTTCCCCACCACAAAACATGATTTTGACGTATATGGCTTTTTGTAACTCCCGCCATGAAAATCCTCTCGAGGGATTTGTTTTCGAGAAGAATCAGGAAGTGACATACGGGGCAGGAGCACCCTCCAGTGGACTTGTTTGTTTCTATTAGTTTTGCCTGCGGGAAGGTAGCTCGTTGTCCCTTCAAAATGCCGGCCTGTTGCATTGCTGAATATTGCTCGAACACTCGGGAGGATGGATTTACCCTTCAGAAGTTTCCAAGAGAAAAATGGATTCCACGGGTGCAAAGGACGAGAGCTTTGTGGGTTCCAAATGACAGGTAGGTAGCTCCTAAAAAAAATGAGTTTGGGGCGGACCACGTAAGCCGTCTCTCATAACGTCACAAAAGATCCGCACGCGTATGACAGACGTACGCATGTGCGCGTCGGATGGCTGCCGCGTCGAGCTCGCCTGATGGCAGCGGCTATGAACAATGCTCCCGGCAAATCTCTCCTTGGCAACTTTCTCATTGAAAATTTCTTATGTGCCTGCATCAGGCTTGGTCGAGGTCACACGCCCGATAGCCATCTACCCCACCGTGATTGGTCTGCTCCGCACACAACACTGTAGACGTGCCATCCATATAAAACTCGAGGGCCGCACTAACATTATAGTATCATATTAAGGTGGGGGGGCCACATAATATGGCCCACGGGCCGCGAGTTTGAGACCACCGATTTAGAATGACCATTTATTTACATTCATTATTCCATCCATGGCGCGTAATTGGTGACTCATTTTTCTCGCGGGCCACATTGTGGTTCCGGTTTCCCCTCAGAGGGCCGTTATGACAGTGAAACAATACAAATATTTAATTATCTCATCATGTTTACATTATCAATTTATGATCTACTTTTGGAATCAGAAATCAAGGGCAATGTGGTTTTTCCAACTATCCATGTCTGGTAACACAAAAACTCTTGTAATATCTCAACTTGATCATTTATGATGCGTGACGATTTGAAATTTTTGTGCAAATTTTTACAAGAATAATTGAAATCGACACTAGATGTGGCTTCACGGGCCACCTAAAGTCCTGTGGCGGGCCGGATCTGGCCCCCGGGCCTTGAGTTTGACACCTGTGTTGTAAGGGATCATTACTTTTGTGTTGTTCAGAAATGTTAAAGAAAATAATCATACTCAACCCATTACATTTGTCAAAGATGGAAAAAAAAATATCACATTTATCATCTACAGCTGTGATTTCTAAGTGTCGTGACAGATGGTCGTGTGTGCCTAAACCAATTTCATTGACATACATGCAAATTCTCTGCCTTGGTGGAAAAAATTACGCACGGGACCGAGATCTTGCGTTAGTCTTAAGATGATTTTGACTCATCGTATTTTATTACACTTTTTAAAGGAGCGGTTCCCAATTTCATTTCTAGGAATTGTGAGCCTGCTTGCCAGACCATTCAGCTAATTGATTCCTCTCGCGTCGCAAATCAATGAGGACGTCACACTGTGCTGCATTTTTGGTTCGAAACTTCTCCAACGAGGCCTGACTACGTGATATAACTCTGTATCGTTATTTTGATATGCGGGGTATTGCGTTAGCGCTGTTGCTACAGTAAAATCGTGTCCTACTAATAGATAAAAGGTGATTTCCGGCCTATAAGCCGCGACATTTTATGCGGTGATGCAGCTAATTTGTGCATTATTTCTAACGGCCGTAAGGGGGCACTTGAGCAGAAAATGTAAGCATGAGACCGGTGGAATATATGTGACGGGGAAGTGACTTTTTACCCGTCCCCCCCCCCCCCCCCCCAAACCGGCCCTGTTAACGCTACTGCGCTAGCGTTAGCGCTGTGCTACTGCAGTGTATCAGTGATTTTTACCAGTATTGTCTTGTTTTTAACCGGCCCCGTTAGCATTGCGCTAGTATTAGTGACGCGCAAGCATTAGCAATGCACTAGCGTGTTGCTGATGTGTCACTGCCACATCTCAGTGATTTAAGTATGTTGTTTTTTTTAACCGGTCCTGTTAGTGCCGTGCTACCGTGTTGCTACTGTGTAGCTGCCGCGGCTGTTTTTTTGTGCTACCATGTTGTTGCTATGTTAAGCTAAGCTAAGGTATTAGAACTTTGAAAACTCTTTCTGTGGACCGTCTTTCTTTGTAAATATCTCGTGTTTCAATGTGGGCACTTGCGGCTTTTACTGTTTTCAATGTAAAAAAAAAATCGTTAGGGGGTAGGGTTATGAAACCATCAGGAAAAATTTTGTCCATGTCACACACCATTATGTAGCATTATCATGACAATATAGATTTTATCATCATGTCATATGATAATATATACAATTTTGAGATTGTGTATATTGACATTTAATGACACTGACGATAACAGCAATTATATACAATGATACATTGAAATGAAATATTCCCAAAAAAAAACAAACAAAAAAAAAAAAAACGTACACAAAGCAAGTTCTGCGCTAACGCTAGCATCGCAATAACCGGGCCGGTAAAACAAAAAAAACGTACTAATAAAAATCACTGAGACACGGCAGTAACATGCTAGCGCAGCGCTAACGGGGTCGCAACGGTACAAGTCACTTCCTTGGCACATATATTCCACCAGTCTCAATCTTAGCTTTTCCGCTCGAGTGCCCCCTTGCGGTCGTGAGGAAAAAAAAAATGCACAAATTAGCCGCATCACTGTTTAAACCGCAGGGCTGAAAGCGTGTGAAAAAAGCCGCGGCTTATAGATCGGAAATTCCGGCAATCAAATCAGAATTGATAAAAGTCATAATTAATAACACAGTACAGTTTGAAATGGTAATAAAAGGTGCACCTTTTCAATCTCCCGGGCTTTCGCCGCAATCGCCAGCTCTCGGCGCTCCTTAAAGTTGTCTGTGGTTGTCTTCGGACTCTCCTCGGCGACAGGAGCCGGCAACGGTTCCTCCTTTTCTGCTTCAGGTGGATTGCTCTCCTCCTAAAAGGAGAGGCAAGCATGTCATTTAACCATCCACATGGCTACATTTCATTTTGGACTATAAGTGACTGGGTGAGCAAGCTTTTCCCGCCGAGCAAATTCACAGCGCCATTAAAAAAAGGAAAGAAAAACAACGGCATTAGGGGACTAAAAACATTTGTCTTGAATCCACTGGGTATGCTGGCAACTCGTGTTTCCATATAAAAGAGCAGCGACGGAAGCCAAGAGAAAGAGCAAATAGGAAAACATTGCTGGGCGACCCTTGTGAGGATGAGCAGTTCAGAAACTGGAAGGATGGCTGGATGCCACATTACAATGGCGTGCGCAGTTTATGACGAAAGCGACATCCTGATTTTTACGCTTTATATCCTTCAGTATATCAAAATATTTAAGTGTTTTAATCTGAAACCATAATTTGGTATCAGGAGAGGCTAACTCATCGGTCAACGTTAGCACGGAGTTATTTCCCTTTCCTTCCCGACTCAAGATGGCTGCCTGGGGATGTTTCAGAATGGCCGGCAGTTTACAAATATACGCGCATCCGCTGCCCTGTTAGCGCTAGCTTTAGCGCGTTACGGCAGAACCTACATTACCGCTAGCTTTGGTGCAAGCGCAGCTTTATACTCTGTGTACCGTCTAGCTCTGTAAAAATGTCGTGTTTCAATGTGGACACTTGCAGCTTATATATGTACCAAATAGTATTTCCTTTACAAATGTACTCGGTGAGGCTTGTAACCAAGTGCGCTCTGTAGGCCGAGAATTACGGCACGTTTAAGGTCCGCTCTAGAATCCACCCTGGCACACTGACAAGAGTCAACTTTTACAATTTTTTTTTTTTTTTTTGGGTGTTTACACTCTCAAGATGGCTCCCGAAATCCTGTTTTGGCTTTGTTGACTCTCCACAGCAGGGAGCGGTCGGAGGCCATTAGCGCAGCCTTTTCGGGGGGCACTGAGCAGGCCTTTTATCTCGGAAGAGGTTATGGGTTTCTGGCCCCCCAAAACAAGAGTAAAACAATGCACGGGCCCGAGATCAAACACTACAAGTAAGCGCCGGTGTGTTTCCAAGGGTGGACCACTTGAAACTTTCATCACAGGAGTTGATAGCGCCTTGAGCGGGAACGCACTCGGCTTCCGTGTTCAATCTTTGAAATCTTAATGCAGGGCCCCAGATCTTAATGTTCTATCACTTGGGGGGGGCTATCAAACTGCCAATTGGCGGCCTCCGTGAGCGAGAGGAAACAGTTGTTCACTTTAAATAGTGGTCCAAGTTACGTTCCGTGGGGAGTCCCTCTAAGCTTTGTGGCTAAGATCCTATGATAAAATTATGACTCTGGCTTAATGCGTTTAGCCTTTTCACTTCTGGGTGGGCCCCCGCATCTGACTCGATTTAACCTGCAGCTTGCAACGACGCGAGTTGGGCGAGATCGGCGAAACTTATTATTTACAAAGCTCGCTTTCGTCAATACGCGCGGCGGTAAAGAGCGGTCGATGTCATAACTGAAAGACAAATAAAGAAACGTGACTTTGACTCATGGCGACACTTCAGCCCCCCCACGCGCAGCCGTCATTACAAGACTGAAGTCTGCTTACACGGCAGGTAAACAAAAGCACCGGGGCGCATGGATTTTCATGCGCTGCGTGAGGGCCACTTTAAATTCCATTAACATATTTCAAGAGGGCGAAAACACTTATTACACCGCTGTCAAACACGAGGCCCAGGGGCCAGATCCGACCCACCGCATGATTTTATGGGACCCGCGACGGCAAATCACGTGTCAACTTCCAGGATTCTTGTTCAAATCTGTACCAAAAGTTCAAATTGTCATATCAGAAATCACAGGTGTCAAACTCTAGGCCTGAGGCCCAGATCCAGCCCGCTACATGATTTTATTTGGCCCGCAAAGGCAAATCACGTGTGTCAACTTCCACGATTTTTGTTAAAAATCACGTGTCAACTTCCACGATATTTGTTAAAATCTGCACCAAAATTTCAAATTGTCATATTGTAACCACGGGTGTCAAACTCAAGGCACGGGGGCCAGATCCGGCACACCACATGATTTTATGTGGCACGGACAGGCAAATAATGTTTATCAACTTTCATGATTTTTGTTCAAATCAAATGATAACGTTGCGATATCGCACCCCCATAACGGCCCTCTGTGGGAAACCGTAACTACAATGTGGCCCGCGACAAAAAAGAATTTGACACCCTTGACTTATTAGAAAGAATTTAGGAAGGTCCGGATGCAGTTTGCTTTCAGACCCCCCCCCCCCATATCCCTACGACCTCACCTTGTTTGAGGTTGCGCTGCTCGGCGAGCCTTCTCTTGACAGACCCGGGATCTTTTCTGGGAAATAATTAAAAAAAAAAAAAAAAAAAAAAAGGCAATGATTGAAAAAGCAAGAAAGCAAACATGGAAAAGGGAAAAGATGAGGATTCGAGGAAGGAGAGTAAATGGAGCATGACAAAAGGAGCATCCGGAAAGTGATGAAGTTGGCGCTGCAAACCCCGACTTTCCTGGAATTCACATCAACCCGTACAAAGATTTTCGTCAAACTGGACACCGCGTCCCTCCACTTAACGCGTTCTTGCCACCAAGCAAACGGGAAGGACATCAATCTTGTGGAGGCTTTTAATTTCATTTCATTTCTGTTCTTTCCCTATGGAAGTAAATTCGTGCCGCCGGGATTTTAATTAAAAAAAAAAAATGCATCTGAAAATTTTATGTTGTAAAATTCACATTGTTATTTCAAAGTGATCACATTTTCAATAGCTGTATTTCAGTTTAATTTTTCAATATTGACAAAAAATTCAAATGCAATATTTTCAGTCTCCTGAGATTCAACTGGCTACAATTCGCTGTTTTAAATTCACTGTTTAAATTCATTGTTAAGAAGGCGGGGTTACTTCCGGTCAGAACCCAACCCCCAGCCAATCCAGTTCCGCTTACTTAGTCATGTGACATCTCGAGACTAAGAAAGTGTAACTTGATTGGCTGGGTGTTGGTTCTGACCTGATGTAACCCTGACTTCTTGGAACCAGTTGAATCACAGGAGACTGAAAATACTGCATTTGAATTTTGAAGGTTGATTTTTTTTTTTTTATGGCGAATTTGTTAACATTGAAAAGTTAAACTGAAATTGCAGGTTGAAATTGCGTGAATAAATAAAAATAAAATAACACTAAAGATATATTATATACAATTAAATATTTATTATGAATATATATTTACAATAATAATTTAATAAATTAAATAAAGAAAAAGAAATTGAAGGCTCCCCATCCTCAAGTTATGTTTAAAGATGGTGACCATGAAAATGAGATACTTTAGAATTTCAATTTTTTATAATAAGTCAATTGGCGTCCAAATAAATATGTACTAACCTGCATAACAAAATCTTGTATTTGTGACACAACCTGTTCTCCAAAAAAAGACTTGTGTGATAGATAGAATAAGCATCACTGTAGTATCGTTATAGATCCATTTCTATTGTTTTAATTTGGTAAAGAAAAACCGGTATATCTTGAAAGGTGATTGCAGGACTAAATTCACAACCAAATTGTCTTCAAGTAAGAATGAATTTACTTGACATGATGCTGAACCGGCAACTGTCACTCAGACCCAAACTTGTTTTCAAGACTCATGTACAGACCAGTAGACTCCTATCCACTGTGAGGAAAGAGCGCCCCCCAGTGGTGCTCACTGGGACCTGCGTGACTCTCACCCTATCATCTTTATCATATTTTCGCACAACCTGGCGAAAAAAAAAAGGGCTGAGCGGTGCGGCAAAGACCAGGAAAGCGTCAGGAATCCGACATACTCTTGCCTTGCTGTGAGGGAAACGGGAGGTTTTTGGCGCGGTCCGGCGAGTAGCTCCTGCTGCTCACGCTCGAACCTGACCGGCTGTGGGGGGAACGGTCTCTGGGGGGCGGGAACGCCGGCGCCTTCCTCCGGTAGTCCTGTCTGTCGTCTCTGAGACAGTAGGAATAGTAAAAAAAAAAAAATGGACACATTTATTATCTTCTGAATACTGTTACCAATAAAGTACAACACTGCCATCTAGCATTCTCTGCAGCATCAGCATGCTTGTAGCGCTTTTATTGAGTCAAGCCTTCAATAGTTATCATCAGGGCGAGGCAATCTAAATTTATTTCATCTAGATTGTGTCCTCTCACAATCAAAATTATTATAATGGAATACAAATAATTAATGTGCTGAAGTGTGGGTAAGTGATTTTTTTTTTTTTTTTTTTTACATAATCGTCCGGCCTTAGTTTCCACAATGTGCATTTGCAGACTACTTTGACTTACATGTCAGACAAACAGACAAGCCTTAAAGGTCAAGTGTCATCCCCATAAACATTCTAAAATAGATATTGTAATGAAAAATACATATAACATTATTCACTTCAATGTCTATGCGAAAAAATAGATATGAGCAGAGAGCACGTCATCCGTGCGTAAAGTTGCGGAAGTCTCACTCGACATCCGAGCGGTCGCAATATTGGCTGCGTCCCCTGCCCGCGACGTCACACTGGACATTCGCCATTGAAAACACGCTTTGCCACCTACTATGGGAGACGAACACGCTATTTTCGAAGAAGAGATCATCTCAAAACCGAGTGAAGTGACCGGGGAATATTACCCTATCGTTTCGAGCCACGTTTGGATGATATGCGGATCATGGCCAAACCACGTCGCCGCCCGAGCCATCTCCCCGTGGCGGTGATTAAAAACGCCGCCCGCGAGTGACGACAACAACACCGTGGCCAAACCCCCTTCCCGGTCTGCGAGCGATGACATCGCGGCCAAACCACCTCCCCGTCCAATTCACTTCCGCAGCGGAGATGAGCCATTGCGACCCGGCGCCGCGACGAGCCACCCCAGCCGAAGCCTTGTCGACAAGGCCGGTGGCGGTCCACAAGGCCTGCGGAGGCCAACCTTCTGAACCTGAAAAGTATGAAGAGCGAATCCTTCCTCCCGAGTGTTCGAGCAAAGTAACGAGCCGGCATTTTGGCTAACACGGAGGAACAACGAGCTACCTTCCAGCAGGTAAAACTAGTATAAACAGACGAGACCGCTTGAGTGCGCGACTGCCCCGTACGTCACTTCCTGCTTCTTGTCGAAAACAAATCCCTCAAGAGGATTTTCATGGCGGGAGTTACAAAAAGCCACATACGTCAAAATCATGTTTTGTGGTGAAAAAAAAACGCATGTGTCCATGTCAGCTGCCGTTTTTTTCATTAATAACATACGACAAATCATGCATTTCATGACAGTGGACCTTTAGGAATACATTTTTTTTTTTTCTTATTCATACCCCCGGTCCAGGTTGAGGATGGCTTGCACGAGCGTGTCGGCTCCGCTCTCTGGTAACGATCGGGGCGCTGGGTAAATGCCTTGGTTGCGTGGTGGTGGTGCTCGGTTACTGAGGGCAGAAGGAAACAGAAATAATTGCAGTCCAAACATGAGGTTTGCACGCGAGTAGTCGCACGATATCACTTTGTTGAGTGATGAAAATATGCACTAAGTATGTGTTAATTTGTAGTGATGTGGAAAAAAATATACTCAAAAAGATCTGCTAAAACAACTATACAAATATGAAAAAAAAAAAAAACATCCATCTATTCAACAAAAAACTGCTAACATAAATATTTAATGCTAAATATTAATCTTAGAGTGCCCTCCTTTTAGGTGACATGCCATATTAATCCATTTCCAGTTTTTTGACTGTCCTGTGTGTGGCTGTGTGCTATATTTTTTCGTCTAGATTTACTTTTCACTTTCACTAGATTTATTTTTCACTTATTATTTCCATGACTACATTTAACTATAGCAAAGTGCCGGTTTCGCTATTAATTAGTCCTTGTCCTCCTTTCTTCATAATACTTGTCAGAACTATATCTTATGGAGGTGACGATGAGTGATTTAGAGAGATGTGTTAGCCACAACTAGCTCGCTAGCCAAGTCAAGGAGCTGCCCACATCACAATCAGACTAGGAACCATTTTTTTTTTTTTTTTTTTTTAAACAGATGAAAACTGTGTTGACATCATCAACAAACATTATGGCAATTGGATGGGAGGGTCCAAATCTTGGGCCCAAAAACTGCAGTGACCTCTATAGAGCTCGTGCACGTGACGTCACCATTTTCACGGCGCCATATTGCCGGTCAAACGGAGCTGCTCGACACTGCGAGGGATAATTGAACCGGAGGAGAATGTTTACAATACCCGAGACCCTGTTGTGCTGTTTGGTTGTCACAACAGACGAGACAGATATTTAAAGAGATCAATTGATGCTGAAAAGACCAGAAAATATCAATGGATTTCGGCAATTAAACATGATGGATGGTGCCCCACCAAAATAGACACGCGACTGTGTAGTGATCACTTCATTTGAGGTAGGAATTATTATTCTCATAATTAAAAAGTATTTATAATGCCAAGTTGGCTCATTTGAGAACAATGCATGTTAAAAATAACTGTCGCAGAGGTTTACGGAGGTGAAGTGTGACCGCAATCGCTTCCGTGTACGTTCCATGGAGACGACTCCGTCTTTATTTTTTTTTTCCCCCAATCATAGTTAATGAATGTGAGTTTGTGTAAAACCAGGGGTCATTTATTTAAATATTGGTATTTGTATTGAATCCTACTTGAAAAGATCGATGGATTCCAGCAAAGGTTAACGTGTGGCCGAACACACTTCCGCCGTTTTTTTTTCAATCATAGTTAATGAATGCGAGTTTGTGTAAAACCGGGGGTCATTTATTTAAATATTGGTATTTGTACTGAACACTAGCTGAAAAGATCGATGAATTCCGGCAAAGGTGTGGCCGAACATGCTTCCGCGTTCACGACCAATCAAAACAGTCACAATCTGCAATTTATTCCTCATGAGAACAGATCCAGCAACAAAGCGTTCGTATGCGTCCGGACTTTTATACGCTTTCAAACTTTTCCGTGTAAATCTCAATGACTTACTCACCAGATCCGTGTGTAGATCCGCTTGTCCAAGACAAGCGGAATTAACAGTCCATTTTCTTATCGGCGAAAACATCGATTTCGGCATTAAACACGGGTCTTTTATTTAATTTTTGCCACGTACCGTCGTTTATTTTAAATGTCTGACGGGATCGGACAAGACACTGGGGGTCGCGCTACAAGACATATTTCCGTGTCGCCTCCAACCGACTTAGCATTGAGCAGTGCTTAGCTTGACCGGCAATATGATGAGGTAAACAAAAGTCACGTGATTTTATGATGTAGGTGCACGAGCTCGGCTTAGACTATTCCAACATCGAAACAACAAGAGTCGGTGACGATTGAAGCTGTCTGCCTGCCGCATCCGCCACTTGGTTCTGGCCGGCCGAGCCAGCGGTTCCCGTTAAAAAGCTCCCATCGTGGGGGGGTCGAGAAAACTGAAAGCTGTCATTGTCGTTACTAGCCGTTCACCTGCCATGCCAACTTAAACCAAACGCGGAAGTGTCTAGTGCAGAGTCGCCTATAACCGGAATGTGTAGTGAGCATTTACTTATATTCCATAGGCCGGCCTGAGTGTTGCTCATCCCTGGGTCCTCTGTAAGAATAATCATCCTAAAAGAGACACAGGAAAGTTACTTTTTTTTTTTTTTTTAGATTTTTAACTTCATAATTGGCTTAAATGACTCAGATGGTATTTATGCTTTCACCCTTCGCGAATGGGGACCAGGTCTGCGTTCTGGCGGGAAATGACCGCCATCTCCGTGGTAGCCGCGCTGATCTTCTCCATGGTAATTCCGCGGTCCGCCGCCATTCGGGAAAAAGCGAGGACCGCCTTCGTATTCATAACCGTCAGGCCTGCCAAAGTGTCCTCGCCTCTCCCCTCCTCGAGAGTACTGACCCTGTAATGGATGGTTGATATGCAGCGATCAGGACTTGCCACACTTTGAGAAAAGGAGCGGTAGGAGAAGTGATGATTGGACAGACTCTTACTCTCCCTGGCCTGTCAAAACGCTCTTCGTACGCATCTCGTATACTCCTGTCCCTCCTGTAACTCACTGCCAGGAAAACAAAAAGTTATACAATTTTTCACCGTCTCATTTCACTCACCATCTCTAGCAAAATATACAGAGCAAATCCAATTCATGAAATCATTATAATAAGCACAGTAGAGGAACATTAAAGTGAAAATACACGCATTCAAACATATATTGTCAATCATCAACTCACTTTCTGATCCGGGAGCTTTCTGGCTGTGTGTGCGCGGGGAGTCGTTCACTAAAATGTGGAGAGAGTTTGAAAACGAACATTTACACTCCACGTAAGGAAAGCTGGACGGCCGTTAGCCAGTCAAAGGAATCAATCAAACAAAAAGGAACAGTCGAAAAGCGTGCTGTACTTTCAGCAGACCTTTACGCGTCTATGCCAATTTATCAGATTCCACAACATCACAAAAGCAGAAACGCTGCATTTTAAAAAAAACAACAACGTAACAATAAATCCGTTTTAGGCGCGTAAAGATGAACTTGTACGAGCATTACACGTTAGCTAGCATTAGCCTGCACGTCCAAGGACAAAATGTGCACCTTTTGTGAAAGTTATATCATTGTTTCCGACCAAGAAAAGACAACACGACCACAGAACGGCTTGTCAGCGTATTGGACGACATGCAGGTTGTAAAAAAACAGCTTCACGTTCGGTAAATTAGACTCACGTTAGCCTTTCTCGAAAATGCTACAGTTTCGACAACTGTTTTCTTATTGGACGGGAGAGAGTAACGTCATCAGCATGCGACGTGGAAACGCTGTTTATATTTACCTCACCGTCCCCCACGAAGAGACCCCAGAGACGATTAATACTTTTTTGCAATACATCGATATATTTCAGTGTTTTCTAACAGTTAACGCTCTACTGGTAGGTAATTTTGATATCGAGTTGTGCATTGGTGTGGTTTGATACGGCTGTATAATGTGCATGTCCGTGGCTAACGAACTCCACGTTCCTAAAAAATTGTGTATTTTTCTCTCCAAGATTCGAATGAATTCACCATGAGCGGAGGCTTAGCACCAAGCAAAAGCACTGTTTATGTGTCGAATTTGCCATTCTCTCTCACCAATAACGATCTCCACAAGGTAATGTAGCACCTGTAAGGTTCAAATTTTCATTTAAACGGGCAAAAACAACCAAATAACAAAAGCTTATAATAATTTCAGCTGTTTACCAAATATGGAAAAGTGGTTAAGTGAGTACCGTTGCTCTTTTTTTGTGTGTTCACTTTGACAAATCATTTTATTAAACAGATAAACCCACCAATGATGCTGTAATGGTTGTCCATTTCTCAGGGTGACAATTGTGAAGGATAAAGACACCCACAAAAGCAAAGGAGTGGCATTTGTTCTATTCCTGGACAGAGAGTCGGCTCATAACTGTGCAAGAGCAGTGAACAACAAGCAGGTGGGTGACAGTTTCACACACGTTTATTAGCGTTTTCTTTTTCAATCGCATGTGAGTTACAGATGTGCTTGCCTTCCAGTTGTTTGGCAGAACCGTCAAAGCCAGTATTGCAATCGACAACGGACGAGCGACCGAGTTTATCAGGAGGCGCAACTACACGGACAAGAGCAGGTGTTACGAATGCGGGGTTAGTGCAAGTGTCATTCCCCCCCCCCCCAACTTTTTGTTGTTGCGTGCATTTGGGTCATTTAACAGCTATTTAACAGGATATTGGACATATGAGCTATGCATGCCCCAAAAATATGCTGGGGGAGAGAGAGCCACCAAAGAAGAAGGAAAAGAAAAACAAGAAAAAAAATCAGCAAACAGAACATCTGTGAGTAACAAACGTTTCTGAACAAAAAATGAATTTTCTCTGAATGCCTGACACCTTTATATTTCTCTCACAGGGAAGAAGAAGAAGAAGAGCTGGAAAGTGAAGAAGGAGAGGATCCGGCCCTCGATAGTCTTAGTCAAGCTATAGCTTTTCAGGTAATGTGCAGATATGGTGGATTATTTTTAAATCCAAGGTAGTAAAATGAATGGCAGACTTTTTTTCTTCTGCATCCTCACAGCAAGCACGTATCGACGAAGAGGAGAAGCAAAGAAAAAATGTAGTCTTGCCCCAGGATGATAGCGGGGACCCTTCGACATCCGCAGACTCTAGAAAGCTACGGATCAAAAAGAGCGCATACTTTAGTGATGAGGAAGAGCTGAGTGACTAACGGTCACTGTTGGGTTACAATTATTATTATTTTTTTATAATGTATTCTTTTAAAATAGAGTACATATGGAATATTATTCTGTATCCATCCATTTTGTAAACTGTAAACAAAACTTTGTTCAAGTGAATTAAGATCATCAGAAAATGAAACAAACGTTAACAGTGTCAAAGTAAATTTTTCTAATTTACCTGTGGAATGTTTTCTCACATCCACGAATCGCAGTTGCCGCGGTTGTTTTGGGAGTATGAAGATGGCGGATGGCGACTTCATCTTTGGTGGCTAATGAGCCATGCAGTCTTTTTCTTTTTTTTTATTTTAGATTGATGCTTGGACCTGATCACCTCTAGTCAAGCTCAGTATTTGGCAACATTGTACATACTCTTAAGTTGAATTTGTTATAATTAAATTGTTTTTTGGGTGTTCCGTGTATTTCTGTTACACATCCTTACATACCTGTCAACTTTTTCGGAGCGCCAACCTGTATAAAAAAAAAAAAAATCCTTTATAACATACCGAAGCAAATTATATGTCAAAATAACGGAGGGTAAAAAACCACAAAGTTTTTCAGTGATTTTTTATTGTAGCTCTCCATAATGATAATATCTGAAGTTAATGTCTATTTAGTGGCATTACTGTGTTCAGAGTTGTATTCACGTGTAACTTTCTTCAGCAACTCTAAATGCTGACCCTTCGGCTTGAAATTACAGCATCCATCCGTGCTGGCTTTGCATTGAAACGGAAATGTTCAGAATCCGTATGATTTGTGTTATACGGTCGTATACGTAAGATTCACCACAAAATCTGTATGAACTACGTCTAAACCGTATGAGTTGACAGGTATGTCCTAAGAGCCCTGTCATACAACTTCTAGTGTTGTGAGGAAAGAGCAGTATGACCCCCTCCCCCCCCTACACTGGAGTAAATCAGCTCCCTACATAATGAGTACTAAAAATACCCAAAATTGATGTTTTATAAAAAAATTTTTTTACACATTTAAAACATAAATTCATAATTCTGTAGACTTTGGTTGTCAGTCGGGGAATTTTCCCTTTAGGAAAACGGGCACATCGCACACCTAGGGTAATGTTTTTTTTTTTTTTTTTTTTAAGGCATAGGACACATAGAAGAAAAATAAATCATCTCTGGTGCTTGAGCATCAGGAACGCGGCGTCCTACATGTGAGAATTCAGGGCAAACACGACGGCGCTGTGGAGCCATCGTGAGGAACGTCAGCCTCCGGAAGCGTCGCCGCCCCCGATTGGCCGAGGCCCGGTCACGTGACTGGCTCCCCAAGCGGAGTTTCCACGACAGCTGGAAGCCGAAACTGCAACGGGCGCATCGTCGCTTCTTCTTCTCTCGAAAAGAATCGGGACGAGAGAAAGAGAGAGAGAGAAAGAGAGAGCGAGCGAGCGAGCGAGGAAAACAAGCTCCTGCTCGTCTCGGCAACCCCCCCCCCCTCCCCTAGAGACACCCTGGTCTGGCATGGGCGACAAGAGGAGTCCCACAAGGTAACGACGGCGGCGGCCTAGGCGAGTGAAATGAAGCCGTGTGGTGGGGTGGGGGTGGGGGGGGGGAGACAGCAGCGAGCGCGCGGGGGTGGGTGGGGGCAAGGACAAAAAAAAAAAAAAAAAGAAGCCTTTTCTCCATGGTTTCTTCTTCTTCCCCATTTTGGCGTGCGTGCGCGCGCGCGCGGCTGTTTAAAACCTCATTGCGGGGCGCGTCCACACGATTTCCTTCAGTAAATCCCCGAGCCAGATGTGTGCCATCGATAGCCGTTCCTCGGCTCCTCTCCGTCTTCATGCTGCGTTCCCACCCCCCCCTTCGCTCATTCGCTCGTGTTGTTGTTCTCCCCCCCCCCCCCCCCCCTCAAGGCCGAAGCGTCAACCCAAGCCCTCCTCCGACGAGGGGTTTTGGGACTGCAGCGTGTGCACGTACAAGAACACGGCGGAGGCTTTTAAGTGCATGATGTGTGATGTCAGGAAAGGGACATCAACAAGGTAAGTCCTTCATTTGATTTCTTTTTATTCATATTTCTTTCATCTGCGCTGTAGCTCTGTAACTACCTTTCCGGTTATAATTTACGACATCGTAGTTTTGCACGTCTCTCGTCTTGGCAGTGAGTGATAGCACTTTTCATAAGAAAATATTGGGACTTTCTTAATTGCAGTGATGTCATGACAGCTTTTTTTTAAAAACATGAAAGTCTCACAAAAATGTCACAATTATCTACCTTCTGCCATCTAGTGGAAGAACATTTAATTGTTAATTTCTGTCGCTATACGTTCCTGGAATTTATAAACGTGTTATTTGTAGTTTTTGTATTTGTTGTTTTCAGATTGACGGGTTTGTACTTTTCATTTCTGAATATCAACATTCACAATGATGCCGTGATAATTCACTGGCTTGTGTGGCGCCAACTAGTGGCGAGGAGGACTTACGCAAAATCATTTTTTTGCCTTTAAGTATCTGTAGGTAGTATCGTTAGCCTTCGAGAGTGCCCAATACATTGAAATAAGGCCAACATTGGCCCTTCGCTCATTATGAATATCAACCAATTAAGTGAAATTTGATTATTTCCCATACCACACATCACAGTAGTTGGGGGGGGGGCACTGCCCTTCATTTTATTCTCATAATATGCATGATGATGATGTGTTATTACACATTACACAAGCATTTGGCATGCACTGATGTCAAAATATAACATTTTCTTTTATATGTCGTAGATCCCCCCACTCCCTCATATACTCACAGTTCAGCATCTGATGATTCATCTTTTAATTTTTTTTTTTTTTTGATTAAAACAAGTATTTTTTTCTACTTTATTCATTTATTTATTTTTTAAAATCTTTTTTCAACATAGAAAACAAAGCCTGGAAATGCTTATTTCTGCATATCTTTGTGTATTTCTGTATATTTGAACATTTCAGGCTTACATATTTTCAAATACAGCAGTACCGGTGGTCCCGATCCCCTGCGTCCTCCGTAAACCGGTTGTTTATTGTTTAATCAGCGCTCATTCCGTGGTGTTGACACTGACCTTAGTGAGATGAACGCGCGCGCACACGCGCACACACCCATCCATCTTTCTGTACTCGATGATAGCGACGGCGGCGGGGGAGGTGGGGGTGGAAGCTATCACACTATGCCCCCCCCCACCCCACCCCACCCCGCCCCGCCTCCCCACCCCCAATGTGCCGTCACCGATGTGAGTGAAGTGATCCAGGAAATGAGTGTATTCCTGCCGGACACTCGGTAACAGGATGAATCCGCAACAAAGGGCTGCGCGGCAGGAAACGCAACTTTGGCACAACAACGACAATCCGTGTGTGTGTGTGTGTGTAGGAGGGCTTTTTGTGAAAAGAGGTTGTCACCACAGCTGCTAGACAGACAGCCATAGCTTATTACTATGCAACAGCTTAATCAGCCTGCTGTCATCAGACACACACTCATGCGCAGATGCACTCGACGTGCGCATTTCGCACTCGGCTGCACGCCCGCGCGCACACACGTTCCGGTTTACATGTGCGGAGGGGACCGACGGGTCTTCTCGGCACGCTAGCGGTCGACGGCTGGCGCGTCGCAATTTTTTTTTTTCATCACCCTTCGCGTTGGCGACCACGTTTCAGCGACGCTTTGGCTCGTTCCGGGTGAATCATTGCCGGATGTGGTCGCCGCGAAGACCCGGCCGGGCCTCTTTTCTCGGGAGGCTTTGGTGCCTTGGCCAGCGTGACCACACACGCAGAAAGAGAAAATACTCCCTGAACTTGCATTGAGTGGACATTTTATTGTCACACAGATTGCTTTTCCCGTTTCCTTCCTGTATTGCAGTCGGAAACATAGAACTGAACACTTCCGGTCCCGGGCCTCGACAACGTCTGGTTCGAACAGTCGGCATTACGGACTCGCGGTTTTCTTGCGCAATGCGAGAGGTTGATGAAACATGCTTATTCACGCGGTGCAATTCTATGCGGCCTGATCCAGTTTTTTTCCATTTGTGCGGTGGTGGCGACGGTAGTGGCTTGCCAGCTGTCTCGGCTCCATCAACTTCATAGTCCAGTGGACAACCTCGACACGGAGACTACTTTTAGCTTCAGCTTTTCCGTTGTCCAATGTCGCCACAACGATGGTTTGGGGACCGAATGAGCAGCCATTCAGGTCCCATATTCTTCATCACTAGCGTCAATAGCCTTTCCCGTGGAAGCAATTCCAAGTACAAGTTGCAGTACCAGTCTGTTTTCTGGATGAATAGCACCACGGTGGACAAATTCCCCCGAGGATTTCAGATGTTCCTCATTTCTCGACTCACTCCACATTTCCTCGTGGTCGCTGCTGGGTCTGATTGCGCCCCGAGCTCTTTCAACAGATTGCTTGTTTGCTTGAACCGGGCCATGCCCAGTTTTGTTCGTTGGAATTTGGGCTCAGACTCCCCCTCTAATCCACCGTTTTCTATTCATCTCGATAGTAACAAATTACTTGGGAATCAGAATCTATCAAATATCTGTTATTCATGACTTAGTTTGACTGTGCTACTGTATTGAACTATTTTATTTAGTGCCCGTTTCATATTTTATTGGATTGATCGCTGTTTTTTATGTCGAGCATATTTTAACGTTATTATCAGTGGCTCTATTTTCCGCCTGCGGGTTATGTTGTCTGTAATGTTTTAATGTTTGCCGAGCTCTAGCGTTCAAATCTAATTTTCTTCCGGGACAATATGTCGGACGTCTACGGCCGTAGGAATGTATATAACGGATGGGACACGGTTATTCCATTTCTCGGCTGTTTAAATATAACCTGTTCAGCATTTTCTTCCTCCGTGTCCCCGGAATAATGTACAAAATCCCCCCCGTGGGGAAAATGTGTTCGAACCACTTGGCACGCCTGCGGCCGTTGGGAAAAGCTGAATGCTCAAGCGGCATAAAATTGGTCCGTATGTATACGTTGTCAGCGGGGAGCCAAATTTGCATGATGTCCGGAGCGAAGCAAGCAGAAATGTCTCTTGCTACACATTGTTTTTGTGTGCTATATGTTCATAGAATAGCAGGTAAAACGTCAAAATAAATCGCTTGACTGTACAGCCTTCGTCTACGTCTTCGGAATGCATCTTCATCAAGACTGATAATTAACCGTAGGAAGGACAGATAGGAGTGTGTGATGATTACATGTAGGCGGACACAGTCTGCACAAAAATAGATGCTGGATTAATTTCAAAATAAATTCCTAACGGGGATCTGATTTTCTCCCCCCGCACTGCAAAAGGTTCCCCCGTGAGCGACCGTGGAAACCGATCTATGTTCCCGAGTTTTGATGAATACACACCGACACACACGATGAGACAGTTTTGACTCGTAGAGGACAAACACATGCTCTTGTGGACACCGCTGGGAACTTAAAGGAGGAGGCGGGGGTCACTAAATCGTACCCCGTACGCGTTGGCCGGCGAAACGTTGTCGCCTTGGCTTGCCAACACTGCGGCAGAGACGGTCACACAGGTGGTCGCCGCTGTTAATGAACGTACAAAATAGACAAGCGGCTTTTCTGGGCGCCGTGCTAAAGGGCAAACAACACGGAGCATACAAATGCAAGATGCAAGATGGAGACGGGCTCCCTCGCTGGTTACTAAGCAAGGGTGACAAAGCTGGAACTAGCAAAAACGTGGTGACAAAAACTCTCGGAATCGCTTCTCAGTTTGATGCGGTGCGGTTTGAAAAAAAAAAAAAATGTCAGGAATGGCCTCCCAGAACCGCTGAACTTCATTTAGGGTTAACGAAAAGCCCTTTAAATAGTCGGTCGTGTGCATTGCCAGCCATCCGTCCATTTTCTTTGCCGCTTATCCTCACAAGGGGGAGTGCCAGCCAAACGCAGGGCGCACGGAGACAAACAGCCGCACTCACAATCACACCGATGGGGCAGTTTTTTTGAGTGTCCAATTGCACGTTTTAGGGATCTGGGAGGAAACTGGTGTGCCCAGAGAAAACCCACGCAGCACGGGGAGAACATGCAAACTCCACACAGGGAGGGCTCAGATTGAACCCGGGTCCACAGAACTGTGAGGCCAATGCTCTCCAGCTGCGCCACCGTGCCGCCATTGCCAGCTATTTAACATTATTTTGAATGTTATTCATGAATTCTAAACACATCCCCAGTTGTAGCAGGGTGTGCAGACTTGTCCAACCAGATTATTGGAGTCGTTTTATTTTTTTTCCATTTGAGTTGTAAAGGGGCGGCACGGTGGATCAGCTGGTCAAGCGTTGGCCTCACAGTTCTGAGGTCCCAGGTTCGATCCCTGACCCGCCTGTGAGGAGTTTGCATGTTCTCCCCTTGCCTGCGTGGGTTTCCTCCGGGTACTCCGGTTTCCTCCGCCGCCTGCCCGTTGACAGCTGGGATAGGCTCCAGCACTCCCCGTGACCCTTGTGAGGATAAGCCGCAAAGAAAAGGGATGGATAGATGAATGGATGGAGTTGTAAAGGGAATTTAGTGGTGAGAGGACTGAAATTGGTCTTGGTCTCATGCCTTTATATCACGAAAACATGCCGTTGGAACTGGGGTGTGTAGACTTTTCATAGCTGGGGTTTACTGTGACCTATAATTCTTTGGAGTGTACTATCCTTTGTGTACTTTCAACAAAAATCAGGACTCCCTTCGTTCCTCATTCTTTGGTTTTCAGACAGTTCATATAAAGTAGTTAGGGAACAAAATGGTAAACAAACCGCGTATGGTTTGTGTAACTTTATTTAAAATAAAACATAAACAGCTTCAATCTTTTATGTTCACAAAAAGGCGGCATAAATTGTCTTTTTTTTCTGAAATCTGCAATTCCAGACAGTAAAAAGTGATTTATTGCGCTATAAAAACATCAGCAGCAGCATTTGTTATCGCTTTGGCACCACGCTAAAAGCCTGAGGCATTTTTTTTTTTTTTAACGCCGCTGAAGTTGTATTTATTTATTATTTTTAATATCTTGGCATTACATTTGCCGAGCTGCATTGTGTTTGTGTTTAAACGCAAGGCAGTTTCATATCTTTGTCCTTGACCGAATATGCCAACCCTCATCATCACCCTATCATATTTCGTAATTTGCCTCTGCATGTAGCAATCATCATTTTTAGGATGGGCTATGGATAGAAGTTAAGGAAAAATGGGCTGGATCTAGCCGGTGGGACTCGGGTTTGATACCTCCGTTTTACATACCGTAATTCCTGCCCTACAGAGCGCACCTGGTTACAAGCCTCACCGACTACATCTGTAAAGGAAATACCATTTAGTACACACATAAGCTGCAGCTGTGTAAAAGCCCACTTGAAACACGAGATATTGATCAAGAAAGACGATACACAGAGAGTTTAACGCTAGCGCCGCGCTAACGCCAGCACCGCGCTAACACTGTGCTAACAGGGCCAGAAAAAAAAAAAACATACTGGTAAAAATCTAAGCGCCCTACTAAAGCTAGTACTAACTCTAGTGCTAACGCTAGCGCCGAGCTAAAGGTAGCACTAATGCTAACAGGGCCGGTTAAAATAAAACTTACCGGTAAATATCAGTGAGACCCGCCAGTAACACAGCAGCAACACGCTGGCATAGCGCTAACTGGCGCGGTAAAAGTTAAACGCTAGCGCTGTGCTAGCGTGTTACTGCCGTTTTTTACTAACTGGCCTCGTTACCACAGTGTTAGCATTAGCGCGGGGCTGGTCGGTCAGTTTTATTTTAACCGGCCCTGTTAGTGCTAACGCTAGTGCTAATGCTAACAGGGCCGGTTAAAAAAACATACTGGTAAAAATCTAAGCGCCGTGCTCGCGCTAGTGCTAACGCTAGCGCCAAGCCAAAGCTAGCGCTAACACTAACAGGGCCGGTTAAAATAAAACTTACCAGTAAATATCACTGAGAAACGCCAGTAACACACCGGCAACACGCTAGCATCACGCTAACAGGACCGGTAAACGCTAAACACTAGCGCTGTGCTAACGTGTTACTGCCGTGACTCAGTGATTTTCACCAGTATGTTTTTTTTAACTGGCCTTGTTAGCACAGTGTTAGCATTAGCGCGGGGCTGGCCGGTAAGTTTTATTTTACCCGGGCCTGTTAGCACTAACGCTAATGCTAACGCTAGTGCTAACACTGGCACAGAGCTAAAGCTAGCGCTAACGCTAACAGGGCCGGTTAAAATAAAACTTACCGGTTAAATATCACTGAAACATGCCAGTAGCACAGCAGCAACACGCTAGCGCAGCGCTAACAGGGCCTGTAAACGTCACTTCCTTTGCACATACATGCCACCGGTCTCATTCTTAACTTTTCCGCTCGAGTGTCCCTTCGCGGCCGTTAGGAAAAAACGCACAAATTCGCCGCGTGACCGCATAAATCGCAGGGTTGAAAGCTCGTGAAAAAAGTCACGGCATTTCCTTTTAAATGTCGATAGCTAAGCACATTCCATTATTTTCCACACCAATCTGTCCCCCCCCCCCTTTTCTCCAACAGCCCCCCCGCTAACATCCCCTTTCTGCATTTCCTCCCTCGCCGGAGTTGAACTCAACCCAGGGCGCCCTGCACGGACAGGCGGACTGATGCACAGCTTTCATCACTGCTGCATAAACAAGCCGCAACCTTCTCTGTCAGCATTTGGAAAGCGCGTCATCCCTGCGGGCGCAGAACCGGGTCCGACGGCAGCGTAGCGACCGCGGATAGACGGCGATTAATCATTACCGATGCCTAACGGGGGTTAACGCCGTGCCGGTCTCCATGCAAATGTCGGGGGCTCCCGGAATTCGGAACGTAAGGATGTGTTTGTTCTTCGTACGACAGAGCCGTGTTTGTTCTGACGAGGTTAAAGCTTCCGGTGGCCACGCCGCATACGAATAGCGAGTGTACAACGAGGGGTTGACAGGGGAGGGGGGCGGGAAATGAAGCGTGCCGTAGCCACGTCACCGCGGCTCAAGATTACGGCTACGTGATAAGCCTGTAATTACGGCGCTGACACTGATGCATGACATTCGGCTCTGAGCGGGAGTCTGGAGGGGGAGAATGTGGCGATGTGGCTAGCGGGCTGTCTAAAAGGTGTCATAAACCACAGGATGCGACAAGCCATCTGTCCCCCCCCCCCCGACCCCCTTTCCACACACGTACACACGTGCGCAATCGCACGCGCGCGACGTTAGCATGTCGAGGCGAGGAGGAGACATTAATCATCAGGTTGGATGAGCTCCCAGGAGCTAGCCTCGCTACCTGCTGATCAAAAATGCGCGAGCGGGTCCTGACACACGGACGCCCACGCCCGCGCCAAGAATGCGCGGCGGAGCATAAAATAAGCTATTTCGCAACAATCATCACGGGAGCCGAGACCGCTGTCGTAGTATCAATCACGCGGGTTGTTTGTTCGCCGCGCAAAGCCCCTTTTTAGCGCACAATGAAATTGGCCGCAGACTCTTTAACGGCCACTTTATTGTCGATGGATTGATGATCATAAATATCATACCACGATGTGCAGATTGGTGTGGTCAACGGTAGCTGGGAGGAACTCAAAATTGAAATAAAACTATGGTTGAGGACTTCAACCGTTAGCTTAATTTGAAAACTTAACTTTAGCTCCCGCCGTAGACTATGAAGTCTTGCATCCTCCTCCGATGAAAAAATAGCAGTATCGGTTGATCGGGAAGACGGAGGAATACTTCCATACGGATGTGAACCTGTGGCTGTAATTAATGTTGAATATTCGGATGGTTCTTCGGGCCGATTGAGTCTGACTACTTGTAGGCCTACGCGCGACATAAGTGCGTTAACAAATGCCCCCGGCAGCCGCGGATGGTTCTTCGGACAGGAATGACGCGGAGGCGGACCGCGAGCCGAGCTTCCAGGCGGCAGAGGCCTTTAGCCGAGCTTCGGTGGCCGCGGAGGGCTTTAGCCTAGCTTCGGCGTTTGGGGCTAACGGCCTCCGCCGCCTGGAAGCTCGGCTCGGGGTCCGCCGCCGCCCGCTTCATTAGCCTGGGACGCCGAAGCTAGGCTAAAGGCCTCCGCCGCCTCCGAAGCTCGGCCAAAGGCCTCCCCGGACGTCGAAGCGCGGCTCGCGGCCTGGCTCGAGGACCAGGTCCCTTCGCAATAGCTGAGCACAGCCTCCCCT
This sequence comes from Syngnathoides biaculeatus, assembly GCF_019802595.1. Classification (NCBI taxonomy): domain Eukaryota; kingdom Metazoa; phylum Chordata; class Actinopteri; order Syngnathiformes; family Syngnathidae; genus Syngnathoides; species Syngnathoides biaculeatus. The sequence continues at coordinate 9,156,959 of NC_084659.1, read as the reverse complement.
TCTTCTTCTTCTTCTTCTCCATCCGCCTCTCAGCAGTAATCCTAAATACATCATCTTGTTTATTATTTGCTGGTATTTTGATGCAAATTCCGACTTTAATGGCGGAATCCGGCTCGCAGCGAGTCGAAATTCGAGTTAAGCCGCTACTGTGGGAACGGATCTCGGTCGTAGACCGAGGACTCCCCGGATTGCCGAGCTGGAACGTTCCAACTGCTCCTCCGTAACGGGTGGCCCTCATGCCCGTTTCGACCCTGCAATCGGTGGCGAGGACGGAGTTCTGATGGATGGTTGGATCCAAGGAACCCGGCCGGGCCATTGCTTACCGAGCCGCAGAGTTGAACATACTAATCGGGATTACATCTGCCGGTGGTGGCCACGTCGTCCAAGTGGTTTTGCTAACGTCTCAAATGGTCAACATTCGGTTAGACACGATTTCTCGCAATCAATAAAACAATTTCATAGATTATACCCAAGCGAGCCAAAGCGTTTCACCGTTTAAGAGCCTTCCCCTCGGCTATCAAAAATCGCTATACGGCACCATAAGTGTGCACACCCTGCTGTCGATGGCCAAAATGAGTAATAGGCTGTTATTATTCTTTCATTAACTGGAAGTGTGGAGTTCCCCCCCCCCCTTTTGCACAAACTCTGGTGTGTGTCTGTGGTCGTTTTTTTTTTTTTTTTTTAATTTTTTGGTCCGGCCAGATGTTGGAAATGTGCAAGGTCAGCGGGAGGGGGGGGGGAGGTCGTCGAGGAGGGGAGCTCGAGGAGCGTGATAGCGCCAAATGCTCAGTGGCGTTCGTGTCTGTGTGTGTGTGTGTGTGTGCGCACGCAAATATGTGTTTGGGACATATTTGGGATTGGGGTTGACCAGAGTTTTTCCCCCCGTCAGGAAAGCGAGTTTAAGGGATCTGCGGTCACAGATGTACTCTGATGACTGCAGGACGGAAGAAGTTCCAGGTGGATTTGGAGGTGTGAATGACGGTTGCTATGGAGAATTACACTGATTAGACTTATGAACCATGAAACACGCATACACGTATACTATAAATTATTCATCGCGCAAATCAGGGGTGTCAAACTCATTTTTCTCGCGGGCCACAAATTGTTGTTCCGGTTTCCCTCAGAAGGCCATTATGAGTGTGAAACAAAAATATTTACCGTCATTTCCGGCCTTTAAGCCGCGACCGTTTTCACACGCTTTCAACCCTGCGGTTTATGCGGTGATGCGGCTAATTTGTCCATTTTTTCCTCACTGCCGCAAGGGGGCACTCGAGCGGAAAAGGTAAGAGTGAGACCGGTGGAATATATGTGCCGAGGAAGTGACTTTTACCGGTTCGGCCCTGTTAGCGCTGCGCTAGCGTGTTACTGCCGCGTCTCAGTGATTTTTACCGGTATGTTTTTTTTTTTACCGGCCCTGTTAGCCGTGCGCTAGCGTGTTACTGCCATGTGTCAGTGATTTTTACCGGTATGTTTTTTTTTTCAACAGGCCCTGTTAGCATGGCGTTAGCGCGGTGGCGCTAGCGTTAAACTCTCTGTGTACCGTCTTTCTTTATAAATATCTCGTGTTTCAATGTGGGCTTTTACACAGGTGCGGCGTATGTATGTACCAAATGGTATTTCCTTTACAAATGTACTGGGTGAGGCTTATAACCAGGTGCGCTCTGCAGGCCGGGAATTACGGTAGCCATCTCATCGTAATCGCATCGTCAATTTATGAACTAGTTTTGGAATCATAAATCAAGGGTAATGTGTTTTTCAACTATTCACATTTGGTCACACCAAAAAAAATGCTTGTAATATCTCAACTTTAGCATTTATGATATATGAGAATTTGAAATGTTGGTACAGAATCATGGAAATCGACATTCTAGATTTGCCTTCACGGGCCAGACAAAATCATGTGGTGGGCCAGATCTGGCCCCCGGGCCTTGAGTTTGACACCAGTGATATAAACTGTTGATCGTACCATTGATTTTTTTTTTTTTTTTTTCCCACATGCATAAATCTATATACTCTTCGCCCACATGATTCCAAGGTTTAAGTGCAACGATGATAACCGTTCGATATGGCGAACAGACCTCCCTCTGTTTTGATGCGCTGTGCTAATATTAGATTGTCTCCTCCCTCGCTTCGAGGTTATTGAACCGGCCAAATGGGCAAGATTCTGTTTCATAGTAATACGCGATATAATGAGGCGAATCGAACGCACGATGTTTGTCATATTTCACTCTGGCGCAGCGTCATCAAATAGAAGCTTTTGTTGCCTTTTCAGGAGTTGGGAGATTTGGAGTTCCGCGAGCCCGCGCCGTTTGGCCCAAGGGCGAGAAAGACAACGGGTGTTTTGTGAGCGCTCGGCGGTTATGGCGGCCCCCACAAAACAAGCTTTGTTGCTTAAGGAGGAGGATCAGGTTTTTCAAGGGGAGCGGCAAATTGCTCCCAACCACAACTGCGAGAGGATTTAAGGCGGCGTGAAAGGGGGGCGACACGGCAAACAAAATGACAGGGAGAGCTTTTTAATGGTCAAGTGTCATCCTAATATAGATATTGTAATTAAAAATACATATAACATTATGCACTTCAATGTCCATACAAAACAATAAATATGAGCGGAGAGCGCGTCATCCATGCGCAAAGTTGCGGAAGTGCCACCCCGGCCGACAAGTTTCCAGCGCCGAGGTGGCTTATCACGGCGCCGAGCTGGGCCGCTTTACGGCGTTGTTCATAGCCGCCGCCGTCCACGATGATCATCGTCGCCGAGCCGGGGTGCTTTACGGGGGTTGTCGTCGCACGTGGCTGAATGCGCCGCTGCCGGCGGCGCTGTTCATAGCCGTGGCCATCTGCGAGCCCGACGCGGCAGCCTTCGCTGAAGCCGTGACCGGCGCCTCGGCCGGGGTGGCTCATTATCGGCGCAGAGGTGTCTTATCACGCAGCCGAGCCGAGCTGCTTTACGGCGTTGTCGTCGCACGGGGCTGAGTGCGCCATTGTCGGCAGCGTTGTTCAAAGCCGCCGCCATCCGCAAGCCTTCGCCGGCGAGCCAACACGGCAGCCGTCTGACGCAGACATCGACACATTTAGCACCCCTGTCATATGTATGCGGATCTTTTGTTACATTATGAGAGATGAATTACGTGGTCCGCCCCAAACTATTAGTAGCAGTATTAGTTTTTTTAGTAGCTATATACACACACCTACCTGTCATTTGGAACCCACGAAGCTCTCGTCCTTTGCACCCGTGAAATCCATTTTTCACGACGAACCGGGTCTGAAAAGTATGAAGAGCGAATCCTTCCTCCCGAGGGTTCGAGCGATGTCCAGCGATGCAACGAGCCGGCATTTTGGCTAACACGAAGGAACAACGAGCTACCTTCCCGCGGGTAAAACTAACAGAAACAAACGAGTCCACTTGAGGGCGGTCCTGCCATGTACGTCACTTCCTGCTTCTAGGATTTACGTGGCGGGAGTTACAAAAAGCCATAAAAAACGGATGCGTCCATGTCGGCTGCCGTTTTTTTTCTTCTCATTAATAACGTACTAAAAATCATGCATTTCATGACAGTGGACCTTTAAGCCGAGCATCAAATTGGGTCACCATTGAATCATTAAACAACATTCATGCCCCCCCTAACTAATAACCCTGACATGCGCGAGTCACATTTCTGCAATCAATCAGCAGAGTTCACCCAAAGCTTAATGCAGTCAATTTTACGTCTCGGTCCTGATGTCGTATCAGGCTACCGTCGAGTGAACAATATCAAAAATTAATGAGCGCTGCGCTCGTCAGCGCATCCCCGCCGTGCCCCCGTTGCCTCACCCACGCGCGCCGTCTGTGCGTTCGCGCAGCCATCTGCCAAAGGTGCCTCGGAGAGTCGTGTATTTGGCGTTCATTTTTAAAACGCGTGGACTGCAGGTAGATGCAGCGTTGCTTTTTTTACGATGATGATTATTATTTAACATGCCAGTTCATGGGGGTTTGTGTGCACACAAGCGGGCACTCTCAACAGATGGCCTTTTCAGCACACTTGCCTCTCGGCTTGGGCTGCTGCCAGCCTTCAAAACACACACACACACACACACACTCCATCAAAGCAATACAGTTTCAGCCTTTGTGCACGCACCAACAACTGCCGCGGATCAGGTGATCCGAGAGGAATGTTTGGCAGTCGGCGCTGATACGAGAGTCTGTTCAATATTGCTCGCGCTGTGAACAAGTACCGTAATTTCCGGCCGACAAGCAGCGACTTTTTCTACACGCTTTCAACCCTTCAAAACGCGGTGACGCGGCTAATTTGTGCATTTTTTTTTCCTAACGGCCGCTAGGGGGCACTCGTGAGGAGTGAGACCGGTGGAATGTATGCGCCGAGGATGTGACTTTTACCGGTCCGGCCCTGTTAGCGCTGCGCTAGCGTGTTACTGCCACGTCTCAGTGATTTTTACCGGTATTTTTTTTTTTCAACCGGCCCCGTTAGCATGGCATTAGCACGACTGCGCTTGTGTTGGCTTTAGCACGGTGGCGCTAGGATTAAACTCTCTGTGTACCATCTTTCTTTGTAAATATCCGGTGGAATATATGTGCAGAGGAAGTGACTTTTACCAGCCTTGTAGCATTAGCGCTGTGCTAACACTGGCTTTAGCTCGGCGCCAGTGTTAGCACTAGCGTTAGCACTAGCTTTAGCGCGGGGCTACCGTTAGCACTAACAGGGACAGTTAAAATAAAACTTACCGACCAGCCCCGCGCTAACGGTGACACTGTGCTAACAGTTAAAAAAAAACATACTGGTAAAAATCACTGAGTCACGGCAGTATCACGCTAGCACAGCGCTAGCGTTTAACTTTTACCGGCCCTGTTAGCGCTATGCTAGCATGTTGCTGCTGTCTTACTGGCGTGTCTCAGTGATACAGTATTTACCGGTAAATTTTATTTTAACCGGCCCTGTTAGCATTAGTGTTAGTGCTCGCGTTAGCTCGGCGCTAGCGTTAGCAATAATGTTAGCACTAGCTTTAGCACGGCACTTAGATTTGTACCTGTACGTTATTTTTTAACTGGCCCTGTTATCACAGTGTTAGCGTTAGCGCGGCGCCAGCGTTAAACTCTTTCTGTGTTCCGTCTTTCTTTGAAAATATCTCTTGTTTCAACGTGGGCACTTGCGGGTTTTACACAACTGTGGCTCATGTATGTACCAAATGGTATTTCCTTTACAAATGTACTCGGTGAGGCTTGCGCATGCGCATTACTCACAAAGAGACTTTGCAGCACTGGGAGTGCACAGACCGTCACACTGGCCCTGTTAGCGCTGCGCTAGCGTTCGTGCTGTGCTAGAGTGTTGCTGCTTTGTTACTGGCGTGTCCCAGTGATATTTACCCGTAGGTTTTATTTTAACCGGCCCTGTTAGCGTTAATGCTAGCACGGCGCTAGCTTTAGTGTGGCGCTAGCGTTAGCATTAGCCTGACCTCTGCAGATGACGTTGCAAGCAATATGGCTACAACTTGGATGTCGAGTGAGACTTCTGCATCTTTGCGCATGGGTGACGCCCTCTCCGCTCATATTTGTTTTTTCGTATTGACATTGAATGTTACTTTTCATTACAATATCTATTTTAGAATCGTTATCGGCACGTCAGTGGGCCTTTAAATATGACAAAATCAAACTGGCCAAAAGATGTCAAAAACTGCTATAAAACCAAAGAGAGGTGAAAACAGATGAGAAATAAAGTAGCTGACATCAGTCAGTCTGTAAAACACGGGTGTCAAACTCAAGGCTTGGGGGCCAGATCCGGCCCGCCGCAGAATTTTATGTGGCCTGCGGAGGAAAATCATGTTATCTTTCCATGATTTTTGTTAAAAATAAGTACCAGAATTGTCATATCATAAATGATAACATTAAGATATTGCAAGCATTTTTGTGTCACCAAACAGCAATAGTTGAAAAAACCCATTACCCTTGATTTCCGATTCCAAAACGAGTTCATAAATTTTGTGTGTAAATGTGATGAGGCGGTTAAAGATTTTTATGGTTTCACAGTCATAACGGCCCTCTGAGGGAAACCGCGAGTACGATGCGGCACGCGACAAAAAATTAGCTCGACACCCCTGCTGCAAAGGATTACGAAGCCATTTCAAAAGCTTGAGATCCCGTCCCAGAAGGAGCCGCCCAACATAAATTCACTCCCAAGAGGACAGCGACGACTCATCCGGGAGGTCACAAAAGAACCCGGGGCAACATTTGAAGAACTGCTTCAGTTAAGGCTACGGTTTATGACTCAAGAATAAGGAAGAGACTGGACAAAAATAGCAGCCGGGAAAGAGCTCCAAGGCGAAAACCACTGCTGACCACAAAGAACAAACCCCCCCACCTGCCCATCTGTATTAAATTTGGGGAAAATGTTCTATGGACTGATGAGACAAAAGTTGAACTTTTTGTCTCGTTCCATTTTGCATAAATGTAACATAGAGTTGCAGAAAAAGAACATGGTACAAACAGTCAAACGCGGCGGTCGTTGTCTGCTTTACCACTGAAGGGCCTGGATGACTTGTTGTGATTGATGGACCCGTGAAGTCTGCTCTTTCGTGCAAAACCCAGTCGTCGAATGTTCTGCCATCAGTTTGTGACCTCAAGCTTAATAAAAGGAGGGCCTTTTTAAGTCCGGACTTGTATTGAAAGACCATTTGTGCCGAAAACCCTCCAGTGTTACTGCATTAAAATAATTATGGGAGAAATTGTGGGCAAAAAAACTAAGATTTCATTTGTTGCTGCTGAGGGTGGTCCAACCAGGGGGGCAATTATGTTTTTGCACAGGGCCAGGGAGCTGTGAATATGTTTTTTCATTAATAAATACCATTTTATGTTCCTGGGAGGGGGTGGGGGGGGGTGGGGGCCTGGAGCCCCCCAGCTGCCTTTTTAGCCCGCAGGTGGGGGACTCAATGAACTGGTCACGAGCCAATTTTACGGCTGTTTGATATCGTAACTTCCATGATTTTATCCAAAGAGCCAAAGAGAAATTCTCATTTAACAAGTTTCCCATAATCCTTAGCTACGAGACCGCAGGTGTCAAACTCAAGGCCTGGGGGCCAGATCTGGACCGCCACATGATTTTATGTTGCCCGCAAAGACAAATCTAGAGTGTGAATTTCCATGATTCTTTTAAAAATCTGGACCAAAATTTAAAATGATCATAATCACAAATAGGCAGCACGGTGGTCCAGCTGGTAAAGCGTTGGCCTCACAGTTCTGAGGTCCCGGGTTCAATCCCGGACCCGGCTCTGTGGAGTTTGCATGTTCTCCCCGTGCCTGCATGAGTTTCCTCCGGACACTCTGGTTTCCTCCCACATTCCAAAAACATGCAAACATTAATTGGACACTCTAAATTGCCCATAGGTGTGATTTTGAGTGCGGCTGTTTGTCTCTATGTGCCATGCGAGTGGTGTACCCCGCCTCCTGCCTGTCGACAGCCGGGATAGGCTCCAGCACTCCCCACGACCCTCGTCAGGATAAGAAGAAAATGGATGGATGGATAATCATAAATGATAAAGTTGAATTATTACAAGCATTTTTGTGTTACCAAAAATGAATACCGTAATTTTCGGCCCGCAAGCCGGGACTTTTTTCACACGTTTTCAACCCTTTATACGGGGATGCTGCTAATTTGTGCATTTTTTCTAACGGCCACAAGGGGGCACTCGAGCGGAAAAGGTGAGAGTGAGACCGGTGGACTATATGTGCCGAGGAAGTGACTTTTACAGGCCCTGTTAGCGCTGTGCTAGCGTGTAGCTGCTGTGTTACCAGCACTGTTCCCTCTCATTTAAAAAAAGGCCATGAGCGCCCCCTTTGACCACTTTGAGCAACATTAGACGTATGGCCAATCAGTATTATCCATTGAAGTTACATCCCTCATTAAAAGGTTCAGATTATATTCCCATCAGAACATTTTTAAGAACAATTTTGTGTTTTTGCAAACTTACACCGTTAAAAAATACATCGCTAGCCAAACCAAGCCAACTAGGAACTATAAATTTGAAATGTCGCTTCCAACTTTGTTTCATCAATTTTTTTTTTCAAACTTTTACCATTATTACCGAGCGAAAATGTAAGCAGCGTGTCTAATTCTCTTTGCTCTCCGCTGACCAGACTGTGTTGCTAACTAAAGCGCTGGTGGTAAACCGTGTTTGCAATTATGAGTGTACCCCTTTAAGAGTGGAGGTGGGCGGGGTCAGGTAAAGTAGGAAGTAGAGTGTGTGTCCAGGTGTGGCTGAGCAACAGCTCGTCGTGAGCGGGAAAAACCTGCTGCCTGTTTTTTTTAAAAAAAAAAAAAAAAAAAAAAAAAGACTCATGCTACAGCTGAGTTGGCTCTGTTTTCATCTGCTCTGAGAGTTTGCAAAGTTAGGTTACATTGTTTACCGATAAGTTTTATTTTAACCGGCCCTGCTAGCGCCGCGCTAACTGTGCTAACGCCGCACTTACGGTGCTAGCGCCGCGCTAACGGTGCGGTAAAGTTAAACTCGTTCTGTCTACCATCTTTCTTTGTAAATATCTCGCGGCTTTTACACAGCTGCGGCCTATGCATGTACGAAATGGTATTTCCTTTACAAAATGTCCTCGGTGGGTGAGAGGCTCGTCACCAGGTGCGCTCTGTAGGCCGGGAATGGATAGGTTTCAAATGGCGCCATCTTGTGTCACCACCACCCTTTGACCAATGGGACAAAAATGACGATAGAAAAAAAGTACACCCTTCACCTCTCACCTGTGTTCTTTGACCTCTATGACACACAAGATGGCGTAATTGGAAACCTATCCATTACGCTAGTTGCGAAACACATTCCTCTTGATTTCTGATTCCAAAAACGATTTCATAAAGTGATGTCGTCAATATGATGAGGTGAAAATGTCATAATGGCCCTCTTGAGGGAAACTGGAACAACAAATGAGTTTTGACACCCAGACTATGATTTCAACAACTTGCAACTATGAAAGGATGAGTAAAAATCCATATCTGGTGCCAACTCTAATTTCAACATATTTTTTCATCTGCACAATTTGATCCATCTTGCATTCAATTGTGCCTAATGAGGTGTCCAGTTAAAGGGGGAATCCAGTGCTCTGCATGAACAGTGTATCCAATAATTCATGGAATATGTCCTCTATTTTGACAATATGATGTGAAATCCTCTCTCGTTTAATAGTGGTTTGAGAAGATTTTTATCGACAATTATGAATTTTCAGGGGCGCTGCCATTTTCGCAAGGCACGTGACTTACGTGCGCGGATGTGACGTGTAAGGCGCCGCACCAAAGGCTCGATTACATTTTGCCCAGCGCTGATTTCTCGGATTTATCCTCATCTGGTGAAGAAACGGCAATATCGGTTGATGGGGAAGACGGAGGAACACTTCCATAAAGATTTGAACCTGTGGCGCTATCAACCGATACTGCTATTTCTTCGTCAGATGAGGATAAGTCCGAGAAATCGGCGCTGGCCGTAATGGCGTCCCACGTAATCCGGCGTCAGATCCGCGCTCGTGGGTCATGTGACTCTTGAATTTATCCGATTGGTCCAAGGACATTGGTGACCCGTCCGTTACGGTAGCTGCAAAACACATTCCCCTTGATTTCTGATTCCGAAACTATGACGTCAACATGATGAGATGACCCGAACAACAAATGGGTTTTGACAACCCTGTACTAGACTACCACTATGAAAGGATGAGTCAAATCTGGTGCCGACTATAATTTCAACATATTTTTACACCCGCACCATTTGATCCACCCTGCTTTTCGATTGTGCCTAATGATGTGTCCAGTTCACGTACAAATGCAGCGTTGACTGTGACAGTGTCACCGCGAAAATGGCTTTCGAACGGCCGAATCTTTATCCTGCATGCGCCGAGTGTCACCGAGCGCCACTTTGAAGACCACTTCAGGTGCACCCCCACTTAACCCACCCCGGCAGCCATTATTGACTCTTGATCACGGCGGCGCGCTAGCACAGCGCAATGTGCTCGGCGCGATTTTACCTCTCATTAATCTGCCGCAATCCCCCCCCCCCCCCCCCCTTGGTCCCCTCAAACCCCGACCCGCCAGGAAGCCACGCCCAGTCTCCCAGCTTGTCTCGCAGCAGCAGGCCACTCAGCAGTTTGTGTTACCCTCGCAGCCCAAGAAGGAGAGGAAGGAGCGCGTCGAGCGAGAGAAAAGCGACAAAGAGCCGGCGCTCAAGAAGAACAGTCACAAGAAGATGAGGTGAGCGGGGTTAGCATCAGGTGGACGGGCTGCGGGGGGAGTTTGTCGGAGTTTTCATTTTTTTTTTTGCCGTTATTCAGGCCCAGGTTAAGAAACATTGACCGCAGCAGCGCCCAGCACCTGGAAGTGACGGTGGGCGACCTCACGGTCACCATCACGGACTTTAAGGAGAAGGCCAGGCCCCCGTCCGCCTCGGCGGCGTCGTCGTCGTCCTCCGGCGCCGCGTCGTCCGCCGACCACCACGGCCAGAACGGCTCCAGCTCGGAAACCACGGAGAAGGGCCTCTCGCGCTCGTCCTCGCCCCGGGGGGACGGCGGCTCGGTTAACGGGGAGTCCCACTGAGCTCGCCCTCCACACGTCACCCTACTTCCTACCTGGCTGATTTTCTCAAACGGATTCTTTGGTTTTTCGACGGGAACCGGGGACCCCCCCCCCGCCCCGATCGCGACTTTCATTTAGGAAGCGTTCCACGTAACACTAATTGCATTTTCATTATGACAGTTTTGGTGCAGTTGAGATGATCCCACTTTTTGTTTTTCAGGACTGTGATTTACATGCTGAGACAAGTTTTGGACAGTATGAAGTGCTGCAGGGATGCACCTTGTTTTTTTTTTTGTTTTTTTTTGAGGGTGGGGGTCGGGGTGGAGTGGGCTTCCAGGGCCCATCTATGACACCCTGCAACCTCAAACTCACTACTCCGAAACTCCTTACGAACTTCTGTAGGAAGATGTTTTTGGACACATCCATTCAGACTCTGGGCTATTGTTTAATAAGGTTATGCTTGTTTGTTCGCATGTTTTTTTTTTTTTTTTCCATTAAAGCCAACATTTAGGGAAGGTTTAGTATATTATTAAAGGTCAAGTGTCATGAAATGGATGATTTTTAGTATGTTATTAATGAAAAAAACGGCGGCTGGTATGGACCCATCGTTTTTTTTCACCACAAAACGGGATTTTGACATATGGCTTTTTGTCTCTCTCGAGGGATTTGTTTTCGAGAAGAAGCAGGAAGTGACATACATGACAGGACCGCCCTCAAGTGGACTCGTTTGTTTCTGTTAGTTTTACCTGCGGGAAGCTAGCTCGTCGTTCCTTCGCGTTAGCCGAAATGCCGGCTCGTTGCATTGCTGGATATCGCTCGAACGCTTGGGAGGATGGATTTAGCCTTCATGAGTTTGCAAGAGACCCGCGTCGTCGGGAAAAATGGATTGCACGGGTGCAGAGGACGAGGGCTTCGTGGGTTCCAAACGACAGGTAGGTGTGGAAACGGCGACTAAAAAAAATAATAGTTTGGGGCAGACCATGTAAGCGGTCTCTCATAACATAAAAGATCGGCGTACGTATGACAGGCATGCTAAATGTGTCATGTGCGTGTCAGACAGCTTCCATGTCGGGCTTGCCGGCGAAGGCTGCCGCGTCGGCAGCGGCTATGAACGACGCTCCCGACAACGGCCCGCTCAGCCCCGTGCGACGACAACGCCGTAAAGCAGCCCGGCTCGGCTCCAATAATGAGCCAACCCGGCCGGTGCGCCGCGTCTGCTGGTCACGGCTTCAGCGAAGGCTGCCGCGTCGCGCTCGCGAATGGCAGCGGCTCTGCCGACAATGGCGCACGAAGCTGCGAGGGACGACAATACCGTAACGCAGCCCGGCCAAAAATGACCCACCCCCCGGCCAAGGCGCCGCGTCCGCCGGTCACGGCTTCAGCAAAGGCTGCTGCGTCTGGCTCGCCGGCGAAGGCTGCCGCGTCGGGCTTGCAGATGTTATGAACAGCGCTGCCGGCAATGGCGCACTCGGCCGCGTGTGACGACAACGCCGTAAAGCGCCCCGGCTCGGTGGTGTTGATCATCGCGTATTAACATTGAAGTGAATAACGTTATATGTATTTTTCATTACAATATCTATTTAGAATGTTTATAGGGATGACACTTGACCTTTAAGGGTAATAATACCAGTATATTTTTGGGTTTTTGGGGGTTATTTTGATCGTGTGCCAGTAGTGGAGTCTTGGAGCTAATTGTACAAATTGGGTTTTGTTGGACTTAAATTGCAATAATAGCAACGGATTTCTGTTGCGTTAATGTCAACGGGTTCAAACGCAAGCCAGCTCGGACGGAATTTAGGATTGACGCCCGCGGAATGAAATAATAATAAAAAATAATAATAATTCGGCAGATCCTTAATAATTCTTCCCTGTAATTTTGCAAACTGGCACATTTCAAATCAGGTTGAAGATATTTTCAAACTGAACACACATTTTTACATGACTACCCCCCCCGTTAAATCTCAGCCAAGGTGACGTGGATCCTGTTCTGCAGATAAGGCGCCAAACATCACATTTAAAGACTTCCAGACATTCCGGCTCACACCGGGACTGGGCCGATTTTCCAAAACTTTATCCTCCAATTGTTTTCATGTAGCCAATTGTTGGGGGGGGGGGGGGGGGGGGCTTTAGATGTACTAAACTTCCAGCTGAGCAATGACTAGTTATTATAACGACACAATTACTTTTCCAAACCTTTAGATTCGCACAGATAAATGGATATTTACGACATATTGTACTACCATGTTTTAATGTGGCTGTATTATCTATCATATCAGTGTTATTGCAACTTTTTTTTTTTGGGGGGGGGGTGTTAAATATTTTAAGCAAGAGATTCAGAGAACAGCATGATAAAATGTTATAATTATGGGACAAGCTATGTTAGTATTGTTTAGAGGTAAGGTTCACAACACTAGCTGGGACTATGTGCGTGGGCCAGCGAGAACTGCTTAGAGATACTACTTGGTCGTGTGCAACGGTGGAATGATTTTTTTTTTTTTTTAATTCATTGGTACCATTTCCCTTTTCTTTTCTGTTGTTTTGAAGTGCTTATTACATGTTTATCACATGTCTATATTAGAGCATAACAAAATGCAAACCAAAACTATTTATGCATCCCCCACCCCCTTTTTATTCTATTGAACTGCCCTTCAGTACGTCAAACAAAGACAGCGCATTGATACAGATTTTTTTTTTTCCCACCCTTCAGCACCACCTGGTGAATCATTCAGTAACTCCTGCTGAACACGTATGGGATAATAATTCATTTACCCCGATAAATACGGTACTAGTAGGTAGTGATATTGCAGTTATGAGTGCTACTTATTGATTAGCAGCCATTTTTAAACATACTAATCTCCCCTGATGTCAATAAACAACCCAATTTGGTCCACACCAAGTGGATGAGAGGTTTTTTTCAAGCCGCCACCCCGGTCCAAACAGAACCACAGTCTTGAATGGTTCTTTTTAGAGGTGAAATCGATTAAAAGTTGGCTGAGGGGTAGGAATAAATTTATTTGGGGGTTCCACCCTTCGCCCTTTTAGGGTCTCGACCTCCTCATCTGTTGGGGACCACCATCAAGCGAGGCAGTGGCAAGACACAGGAAATTGGTTACCTTAAGAAATAAAAGCATACAAACATATGTGTCATAAATATTTGTGTTTTATATATTTTCTAGTGTAGTGTACCATTTACACCATATAGTTTCTACGGTATAAAAACCATGTAGCGTGTTCATGTTATAATGGCAGTGGAGTATTCTCAAGCGACTAATGTTTATTATCGTAACTTGAACCGGAAGTACCGGCATTGCTAATCAAACTTTGACGTTTTGTGTCATGACTTTAGCACCGAATTTCATCTTATAATTATATAATGCGGCGTTACATTCGTGTACTGTTCATGTGCACGGTGTTTGCTGCCTTATTAGGGTTGTACGTTTACATAATATTTGAGGGGAATGTGGTGGTCGGGAGAAACGGAGCCAACAGGATTTTCGCCCCCCGAGAGTTATCGGGGGGACCCAGAAAAAGCAGGGCCACAAAACTCACACCGACACAACAGGCAAGGTTAATGGACACACGTAGTCTTCACTTTTTATTCATTTTGGCAATTAACCTGCGGTTGAAGATGTAAATTAAGGGTAATGTGAAGAAATGAAGCTGTCGCTAGCTTAATGCGTCACGGTGTGGGTCATCAACGGGATTCACACGAGACTTGGGCGATGTTGCGTTCAGTGACGTTGTAGAAAGTGGACCAAAGCAGCATCTTAAAACTGTGCTCGCGCGTTTCGATATAAAGAGGAAGACCACAATGAGCATAAATAGTTGTTTTCAATTAGTGTGTTTTGCGTTTTTTTTTTTAAATTGTGCGAATAGGAAAAAAAGGGTCCGGGTTCGCGTTAACGACCTCAGACAGCTGCATCTGATTCAGGACCGTACACGGAGTGCAGGTTGACTTTTAAAGGCGGACGAACGGGTCTTTGAGAGTGCGGATTCTCGCTGAGAGACAGGTGTTCAAATACTTATCTGCAGCCGTATCACACAAATCAATCGTTAAAAAAAAATCCTACATTGTGATTTATGGAATTTTCTTTTTAGATGATCTCTCTCACAGTGCACATGCAGCTCTGATGAAAATTTCAGACCCCTTTCATGATTTCTAAGTGGGAGAACTTAAGTGATGTACATGGTTGTAATTTGAACAAGTGTCCACTAGATGGCACCGCAACTACAAATTACTTTCAGCCACATGTGTGGAGGAAAAAAAAAAAAAATCATCTTTTTTGCTACTTTGTAAAGATTTTTGTGCTTGTCTATCTCGAAGTCTCGCTGGAGTTTCCGTGTCAGTGGAATTACCGTCCGGATGACCGCATCTACGGCGGCAAGCGCGCCTCCGCCACGTCCCGCACGGCAACCCAGGCCGCAAGCAGCCCGCCTTCAGATCGGTCTACGAGGCCATCCGAAAGGTGAAATTCTGCCCGAGTTTCACGATTTGTTCTCCTTCCAGCTAAACAATTCGGATCGGGGAAGCGTCGCACGACCGGGAAGCTAATTTCCCTCCCGCCGGGGGACTTTTATGGGGTGTTTACTGGTACTGTAATAATATTGACGCGAGGGATGGCATTTACTTAATGACGCCATCGGGGCAAATCTCATCCCGTTTCGCATAGATCAGGGGAAATGCTGGATCCATAGCCAATTATCTGCAAAAATCACCTCAGCGTTCGTTTGAGTTCGCACCTCTTGAAAATATCACGACAACGGGCCGAGCAGTTGCTTGGACAAACGAAAACAAAGTGAAATGATACGAGCGTAATTGCCGGCCTCTGGGCCGCCGCTTTTTTGTCAACACGCTTTCAATCCTGCGCATTATGGGATGATGCGGCTGATTTGTGCATTTTTTTTCTCTAATGGCGCCAAGGGGGCACTCAAGCGGAAAAGGTAAGAATTGAGACCGGTGGAATACATGTGCCGAGGAAGTGGCTTTTACCGGTACGGCCTTGTTAGCGCTGCACTAGCACGTCACTGCCGTGTCTCAGTGATTTTTACTGGTATTTTTAACTGGCCCGGTTAGCGTGATGCTAGCGTTAGCGTTAGTGTTAGCATAAGCACCTGTCGGCGCTCGCGTTAAACTCTCTGTGTATTTCAATGTCGATTTCAACGCGACATTTTTCACACGCTTGCAACCCCGCGCTTTATGCGGTGATGCGGCTAATTTGTGCGTTTTTTTTCTAACGGCCGCAAGGAGGACACTCGGGCGGAAAAGGTAAGAATTGAGACCGGTGGAATACATGTGCCGAGGAAGTGGCTTTTACCGGTACGGCCTTGTTAGCGCTGCGCTAGCACGTCACTGCCGTGTCTCAGTGATTTTTACTGGTGTGTTGTTTTTTTTAACTGGCCCGGTTAGCGTGATGCTAGCGTTAGCGTTAGTGTTAGCATAAGCACCTGTCGGCGCTCGCGTTAAACTCTCTGTGTATTTCAATGTCGATTTCAACGCGACATTTTTCACACGCTTGCAACCCCGCGCTTTATGCGGTGATGCGGCTAATTTGTGCGTTTTTTTTCTAACGGCCGCAAGGGGGACACTCGGGCGGAGTGTGGCCGGTGGAATATATGTGCAGAGGAAGTGACTTTTACCGGCTCTGTTAGGGGTGTGGTAGCGTGTTGCTGCTGTGTTACTGGCGTGTCTCAGTGAAATTTACCGGTATGTTTAATTTTAACCAGCCCTGCTAGCGTTAGCAATAGCGTTAGCATTAGCGCTAGTGTTAGCGCTGTGCTCGCATGTTGCTGCTGTCTTACTGGCGTGTTTTAGTGCTATTTACCAGTAAGTTTAATTTTAACCCACCCTGTTAGCGCTAGGGTTAAACTCTGTGTACCATCTTTGTAAATATCTCGCGTTTCAATGTCGATTTCAATGCGACATTTTTCACTTGCAACCCCGCGGTTTATGCGGTGATGCGGCTAATTTGTGCATTTTTTTCTTCGAACGGCCGCAAGGGGGCACTCGAGCGGAAAAGGTAAGAGTGAGAGCGAATATATGTGCCGAGGAAGTGACTTTTACCGGTCCGGCCCTGTTAGCGCTGCACTTGCGTGTTACTGCCATGTCCTAATGATTTTTACCAGTATGTTTTTTTTGGAATCGGGCCTGTTAGCGCGGCACTACTGCCGCGCTAACGCTAAAGTCTCTATGTACCGTCTTTGTAAATATCTCGTGTTAAATGTCGATTTCAATTGAACTTTTTTTCACATGCTTGCAACCCTACGGTTCACGCGGTGATGCGGCTAATTTGTGCAGTTTTTCTAACGGCGGGAAGGGGGCACTCGAGCGGAAAAGGTAAGAGTGAGACCGGTGGAATATATGTGCCGAGTAAGTGACTTTTACCAACCCTGTTGGAGCTGCGCTACTGTTAGCGCTGTGCTAGCATGTTGCCTTTGTGTTAGTCTCAGTGACACTTACCAGTAAGTTTTATTTTAAACGGCCCTGCTAGCGCGGCACTAGCGTTAGCGCCTGCATCAACGTCGTGCTCGCGTTAAACTCTTCCTGTGTACCATCTTTCTTCGTAACTATCTCGTGCTTCAATGTAGGCACTTGCGGCTTTTAACACGTCTGCGGCCGATGTATGTACCAAATGGTATTTCCTTTACAAATGTACTGGGCGAGGCTTAGAACCAGGTGCGTTCCGTAGGGCGGGAGTTACAATACGTACATAGAACATTTTGTAGAACAGTTTCTGAGCGTGTGTGGAAAATTCCGCGAAGGATTTATGCACCGAGAAATCAGTCCCAACTAAGAACGGCTAATGTTAGCGCGTGGTTTGCGCTCATAATGTCTGTACACTTGAAACGTATTGAAAAAAAAATCGTAAGTTTGGATTAAAAAGTAGTTTACCTATGTAATTAAAACATAATGTAATCTATTTCCGTGTTTTCATATCTAGAAG
Organism: Syngnathoides biaculeatus; assembly: GCF_019802595.1. NCBI lineage: Eukaryota > Metazoa > Chordata > Actinopteri > Syngnathiformes > Syngnathidae > Syngnathoides > Syngnathoides biaculeatus. The sequence goes on along the minus strand of NC_084659.1, from coordinate 9,139,471 downwards.
AGCTCGATATGAAAACGATTACTTATTAGTGGCAATCAGGGGTGCGACTACCCCCCCCCCCCACAACCCCACACACAAACACTGCACTTCTTTTTCGACGTTCACACTTTTCATGCAGCCCCGCACAACTTCAAAAAAATAAAAAATAAAATTGTGTTCCACACCATGTTGAAGGTCAATTTTACCTTCTGCAGCCGGCTACTAGAAAACGGACGGCGGGCCGCAAATGGCCCCCGGGTCACTGTTTGGGCACCCGTTCATTAAATGAACAACTGTTTCATTCTGTCACCCGGGTCCTTTCAAAAAATTAATCGCTCACCGCTGGATTATGTGAATGAACCGCACAAGACCTAATTAAGGCGTTGTTATTTCCTTGACGGTTCCCATCCGGGCACGGGCGTAAAACAGCAAAGAGGCCGTTCCGAATAGTGCAAACGCCAATCGAGGTTTATGCCGGGGGGGGGGCTGTCTCGAGTCTCAAGAAATGAAAGATTTTCGTACACGGGTGCCAAAATCATTTTTCTCGCGGGCCGCATTGTTGTTCCGGTTTCCCCTCAGAGGGCCGTTATGACTGTGGAGCATCCATCCATCCATTTTCGTTGCCGCATATCCTCACGAGGGTCGCGGAGATTGCTGGAGCCTATCTCGGCTGTCAACGGGCAGGAGGCGGGGTAAACCCTGAACTGGTTGCCAGCCAGTCGCAGGGCACATTGAGACAAACGGCCGCAATTTATGTTGCACGTTTTTGGGATGTGGGAGGAAAGCGGACTGCCCGGAGGAAACCCACGCAGGCACGGCGAGAACATGCAAGCTCCACACAGGCGGGTCCGGGATTGAACCCGGGACCCCAGAAGCTTTTCTATTGATCCACCGTGCCGCCGACTTTTTATATTTACAAAAAAAAGTAGTTCATAAATTGATGAACTACTTTTGTAGTCAGAAATCAAGGGTGCTATGTTTTTCCACTATTCACGTGTAGTAACGCAAAAACGCTTGCACTATCTCAACTTTATCATTTATTTGAATTTTTTTTGTACAGATTTTTGCAAGGATCATGGAAATCCAAACTCCAGATTTGGCTTCGCGGGCCACATAAAAACATTTGGTGGCCCAGATGTGGCCCCCAGGCCTCGTGTTTGACACATGTGATCTAGTATATACGATCATCTAGTATATACTAACACTGATAGCTGTGTAGCTCCAGGTGTTACTCAGCGCCCAAGACCGAGAGCCCCCCCCCCATTTTCTCACGCTATATTAATTTTATATTTGGTCAAAATAAAAACAAAACACTTAATTCATTTTTAATGTGTGACCTGCTACATTTTCGAATGTATCACTGCGATGATTTTGTTTTCAAAATAAAATAGTCACATGTTCGTTATGACTATATACACATACGCACGGTGGATCAACTGGAAAGTGTTGGCCTCACAGTTCTGAGGACCCGGGTTCGATCCTGCACCTGCCTGTGTGGAGTTTGCGTGTTCTCCGGTTTCCTCCCACGTCCCCAAAACACGCAACATGAATTGGACACTCTAAATTGCCCCCAGGTGTGATTGTGAGTGCGACTGTTTGTCTCGACGCGACCTGCGATTGGCTGGCGACCGGTTCAGGGTGTACCCCGCCTCCTGCCCGTTGGCAGCTGGGTTAGGCTCCAGCACTCCCCGCGACCCTCGTGAGGATAAGCGGCTAAAAAAATGGATAGATGGATGTGTGAGCTGCCGCTTCATGAATGTATCACTGTGATGATTCTGATTTTGTTTTCAAAATGATATTGTCACATGATTGTTATGATTACATTGACAGCTGTTATAGGCTCCAGCACTCCCCGTGACCCTCGTGAGGATAAGCGGCAAAGAAAATGGATGGATGGATGTGTGAGCTGCCACTTTTCCGATGTTTGACTGTGAAATAGTCACATGATTGTTCTGAATATATACACACGGGCTCAATTGAAAAGTATTGGCCTCACAGTTCTGAGGATCCGGGTTCGATCCCGGACCCACCTGTGTAGAGTTTGCGTGTTCTCCAGTTTCCTCCCACATCCCAAAAACATGAAAAATTAATTGGAGACACTAAATTGCCCGTAGGTGTGATTGTGAGTGACCAGTTCAGGGTGTACCCCGCGTCCTGCTCGCTGACGGCCGCGTTAGTCTCCAGCGACCCTTGTGAGGATAAGCGGCTAAGCAAACGGATGGATGGATATACACGCGTAACGCGAGGACCGCCGCACAAAGAAAATGGAACGCGATAACGGCGGCGCTCCGCCCCGTCCGTCTGGGTCTCGAACTTTCATTAAAACTTTACAGCCGCCGGCGCGGTAATGCGAAAGCGCGGAAGCGGGAGCGGCCTCGCCGGCAAGCGCCCCGTCATCCTCGCCCCGAAATCAATAACAGCAAACTGTAAACGGGACTTTATGACGGGCCGGCGTCTCACGCGCGTGTGCTCATAAAAAAAAAAAAAAAAAAGGACGCTTTTCTTTGTGACCCGGTGTCAGGCACAGCAAGCAAATGAGACGGCGTAAAAAAAAAAAAATGGGGGGGGGCGCGTGCGTGTGAGGGGGGGGGGGTGATAATTCCTCTTTGATTTCCTCTGAGCATTGTAAAAGCTCCTTCATTACGGTGAACTTTCTCTCGTCATTCCCGGTTATCGCCGGACGGAGAGCCCGAGGCGCGAGAGCGAGCGAGCGAGCGAGCGGGAATCGCGCCGCCCAGGCCTCGCGGATTAACTTTTGAATTTATCCGCCCGAGCGCTACCAGCCGCGCCAAAGCCGCCCGAAGCGCCGTTTAACGTTGCTTTGGGGCGGGCGGTCGGGCGTTCCGAGGTCACCCGTGGGGCCGAAGAAGTTGCCTCGGGTTCGAGTCTTTTCAGGACGCGCTCGTGGATCTTGATTCGTGCGTGCTGCAAAGGTAAAAGGGTCCGTCGCTAAAGTGTCCCCGCAAAGGTGGAAATGTGTGAAAAATGTAAACACAGTGTCTGCTAGTACAGGGCTTTGAAAACTTTTGGACTTTTATAGAACTTTTCGCTCGAGTGACAATCAGAATATTTGTTGTTTTCCATATGGTAAGAAATCACCCACACCTTTAAAAAAAAAAAAAAAAAAATATGATGGAACAATAATTCGCCAGTTTGAGCAGCGCCAGGACGCTATACTGACGATCCGTTTGATCGTAGTACACGTTCGGCGCCGACCCGGCGGCGTCCCTGTTGGCTGAGACCTACTGCGGGAAATCCCAGGCGCTGTTCACCAAGGCGCCAGCGCACGGCCTGGTCGGCGTCGACATGAGAGCGCCGCCCTTGCGGCGACATTGGACATACCCACTTTGTCATTTTTTAAATCATTTGAATTTCTCTTCTATTGTTGTAGTTTGCATGTTGTTTTTTTGGTGACTAACTGCAAAATACCCAGAAGAGAAAACCCTTCACTTTCCATATTGGAGAAATGATCAAACTGTATCAGAAAATGAATCGTTTCTGCATTTTTTAAATGATGTCACTCCACTCAAGTGTTTTTTTTTTTTTGTTTTTTTTTTACCAAACCATAGTACATGTTTATTACAGCGTCATTGAATGTATCAGGGCTTAAACGCTGTTCTTTTACAGCCATAGTGTTGTGGTTGCCATGGCGTTATATGCAGCATTATTTCTCTTGTGGTGGGGGCGGGGGGGATTGCTTGTGTTCTGTACTTTTTCAGCACATTTTCATTATTATTATTATTAATTGATTTTACCACGCGTTCAACCAGATCTCTATTAAGGTATTTATGAAAATATTTTTTTCCTACATGTTTTTGCCGATTGGTATGAAATATTTGTTCATTCTCATTTTGAACCGACAGTCATTCCCGGCCAACAGAGCGCACCTGGTTATTAGCCTCGGTACACAGGACTTTAATGTTAGCGTGGCGCTAGCGTTACCGCGGCACTAGCATTAATCTCTTTCTATGTACCGAGGCTTATAACCAGGTGCGCTAATGCTAGCACCACATTAACGTTAGCGCGGCACTCGTGTTAAATTATTTCTGTGTACTGACGCTTATAACCAGATGTGCTAACGCTAGCGCCTGGTAAACGTTACCGCAACACTAGTATTAAATTCTTTCTATGTACCGAGGCTTATAACCAGATGCACTAATGCTTGCGCCACCCTAACGTTAGCGCGGCACTAGTGTTAAATTCTTTCTGTGTACTGAGGCTTATAACCAGGTGCGCTAACGCTAGTGCCGCATCGCCGCATAAAGCGCAGGGTTGAAAGTGTGTGACTTGTAGGCCGGAAATTACGGTAAATTCCTTTTTTTCATCGTAGATGCCCTACCCTTCCACTTCCTAAATTAAAATCTTTATCAGAAGCTATCACCGCTTTATTAATTTCAAAGAAGTGACATTTATCGGCTCCATAGAAGTATAGCTAGATATTAAACGTCATTCATGGAAACAAAGAATGCTTATCAAAGGTTATAACCAGGGGCGCTAACACTAGTGCCGTGCTAACATTAGCACGGCACTAGTGTTACATTCTTTCTGTGTACCGAGGCTTATAACCAGATGCGCTAACGCTAGCGCAGCATCACCGCATAAACCACAGGGTTGAAAGCGTGTGAAAAAGAAATTACAGTAAATTCCATTTTTTCATTGCAGACGCGCTACGCTTCCACTTCCTAAATTGAAATGTAAATCTTCAGCAGAAGCTATCACCGCTTTATGAAATCAAATTTGTGTCATTTATTGGCTCCATTCAAGTATGGCTAGATATTAAACATTATTCATGGAAACAAAGAATGCTTGAAATTGCTCCCTTGTCCAGAAATTGATCAATGTATGTAATTTACCATAATTTCTGGCCTGTAAGCCTCGACTTTTTTAACACGCTTTCAACGCTGCGGTTTGATTAATTTTTGCATTTTTCTAACGGCCGCAAGGGGGCACTCAAGCAGAAAAGGTAAGAGTGAGACATGTGGAATACATGTGCCGAGAAAGTGACTTTTACCGGTATGTTTTTTTTTTTTTTTTTTTTTTTACCTGTCCCTGTTAGCGCCGTGCTAGTCTGTTACTGAATGTTACTGCCAAGTCGAACTGACTTTTACCGGTATGTTGTTTTTTTTTTTTTTTAACCAGCCCTGTTAGCGCTGTGCTAGCATGTTACTGCTGTGTCAAAGTGATTTTTACCGGGATGTTTTTAATTTTCAATCAGCCCTGTTAGCGCCGCCCTAGCGTGTTGCTGCTGTGTTACTGCCGCGTCTCAGTGATTTAGGTATGTTTTTTTTTTTTAACCAGCCCTGTTAGCGCTGTGCTAGCATGTTACTGCTGTGTCAAAGTGATTTTTACCGGGATGTTTTTAATTTTCAATCAGCCCTGTTAGCGCCGCCCTAGCGTGTTGCTGCTGTGTTACTGCCGCGTCTCAGTGATTTAGGTATGTTTTTTTTTTTATCCGGCCGTGTGAGTGCTGTGCAACCCCATCGCTACTGTATAGATGCCGCGGCTGTTGTTTTTTTTAAACCGGTATGTTTTTTTTTTTCAAACCAGCACTGTTCATGCTACCACGTGGTTGCTATGTTAAGCTAAGCTAAGGTATCAAAACTTTTACTGTGTACCGTCTTTCTTTGTAAATATCTCGTGTTTCAATGTGGGCACTTGTGGCTTTTACGCAGGTGCGGCTTATGGATGCACCAAACGGTATTTCCTTGACAAATGTACTGGGTGAGGCTTATAATCAGGTGCGCTCTGTAGGTCGGAAATTACGGTAAGTAGTTAGCAATTCAAGAAAAGTGACCAGAAACCACAAATAAACACATGTTTCAGAACTACTCGCGTCTTCCTTGACAAGCCTAACCACAAACAAGAGTTTGACTTTTCTCGACGAACGCCTAATGGAGACAGATGCGGCGCTTCTGCAACAGATCGATGCGCTTGTCGATAATCTAAAAGCAGCCCACCGGAGGTGCTTCGCCGCGTGCGCCTGAGCTCGGAGGTGCTCATAAAGTGTAAATGATGGACCAATAACCGAGGACTATAGCTGGGATACTGTACAGTATTGACTGGGGGGGGGGGGGGGGTGGTGACTTTACGTTTCCCCCATTAGGCGGCTGATACCGGCGTCTAGGTACGGCTCCCCCCGGGCGCGTTGATACTTTGCATCAGAATTAGGTGTCGTTCATCACGATGTATCTATATGAGAATTTATCAATTACCTTTATTGACCCGTGCTTGGATGCAACACGCAGCAGACGAAAGGCACCCCGCAGGGAGACACGCAATGGCCCAAATTGAGCTACACGTTGTAAAATTCCACATTATCTCCCATTGCTTCTTTTTTGTCAAACTATGCTTTATATCGCAGTCAAAACACAAATTGGAACTTTTTTTTTTTTTTTACTGGGACAAAATGTGTAATAAAATTGAAGTCTCGTTTGGAAATTTTCAAGATTACGATTTGAGTTGTATTTGGAAATTGGCTACATGTAATTTGTAAATCTGTGTAATTACTTAGTAATTGCATGACTGGGAGAAAATGTGTAATGAAATTGCAGTCGCGTTTGGAAATTTCCAAGATTACAACTTCAGCTCTATTTGAAAATTAGCCACATGTAATTTGTAAATACGTGTAATTACTTAGTAATTACATGGCTGGGAGGCAATGTGTAATGAAATTGCGGTTGTGTTTGATAATTTCCCAAATTTCCATTTGAGCTATATTTGAAAATTAACCACATATAATTTGTAAATTTGTGTAATTACACGACTGTGAGAAATGTGTAATGAAGTTGCAGTTGCGTTTGGAAATTTCCAAGATTACAATTTGAGCTATATTTGAAAATTAGCCACATATAATTTAATTTGTGTAATTACTTAGTATTTACTTAGTACTAAGTAATTACATGACTGGGAGAAATGTAAAATGAAATTGCAGTCGTGTTTGGAAATTTCCAAAATTTCCATTTGAGCTATGTTTGAAAATTAACCACATATAATTTTTAAATTTGTGTAATTACATGAGTGAGAGCAATGTGTAATGAAATTGCAGTCACGTTTGGAAATTTCCAAGATTACAATTTGAGTTATATTTGAAAATTAGCCACATATAATTTGTTAATTTGTGTAATTACATGACAGGGAGAAAATGTGTAATGAAATTGCAGTCGGATTTGGAAATTTCCAGGATTACAATTTGAGCTATATTTGACAAATTAGACACATAAAATTTGTAAATTTGTGTAATTACTAAGTAATCACATGACTGGGCGAAATGTGTAATGAAACTGCGGTCGCGTTTGGAAATTTCCAAGATTACAATTTGAATCATATTTGAAAATTAGCCACGTATGATTTGTAAATTTGTGTAATTACTTAGTAATTACACAACTGGGAGAAATGTGTAATGAAATTGCGGTTGTGTTTGTGTGTGATATTTGCTTACAGTCATGCTACGCCCAATCTCTTCAGATCTCGGGAGCTAAGCGGGTATGGCCCTGGTTAGTACTTGGATGGAAGATTACAAAAAAAAAAAAAAATGACGTATCTCAAGGTGAGCTGCAGCATCCCCCCATGTTGTGACAGTTAAAAAATAAATAATACGTTGAAAAGGCTTGACGGGATGAGTGCATTTCAGAAGGATGGTGAAAGGCCATTTTTTGATGGGGGGAGGGGGGAGGGGCGGGGTGTAGGTGGTTGGGGGGGGGGGGGGGGCAAGGTCTGTCACAGCCAGAACAGCAATTACGAGATCTTGTGTGCGCTTTCTTTTAGATCACAAAATGGATTGATGTTAAAAAAAAAAAAAAAAACTTCCAACTTTCAAGTTCAGTACAGTATTTGTGTATGTATATTTGTATAAATTATGCCAGAAAACATTTATTGGCTTTTATATACTCCGTCGGAACTCCCCTCTTATGAACGCAGCCGCTATCTCCACCCCTGCGTGCTATTTTTTGCGCGTTTGATCTTGCCGCGCGGCAGGGAGGCATTTACATGCTGTAATAGAGTCCATATATCATAACTGTACGTGTCATGTTGCACCCCCCCCCCACCACCACCCCCCGCCCCCCATTTCAAATATTAGCACGTTTGATGTCCGGCGAGATGGAATGTGACATCGTCGCTCGGCTCGGTCACGTCGAGACGGCCCGGATTGCTTTATTTACTTTGCGGCTTGTAAGTGTTGGCCAAAGACGGGAGGATTTCTGGACACTTTTACATCGCTAAGGATCCAGCTCGGAGGGAAAAAACTGTTTTTCTGCCGAGCGCGAACATCGGTGTTAAAATGAGTCATCGAGTTTGACAAAATGCGATCTGAAATTACCCGCGACGGAAACGTTGTCGTCCGTCCACGGCGGGTTTTGTTTAGCCTCTTCTGGTCTGGAACTGGTCTCGAGAGCCAAAATAAGGTTTTGGCGCACAAAAGACACCCAAGAGGCTGCAAAATAGGACAGAAGTGCCTCAGAGAGCGCATTTGCATTGGGCAATGATGAATACATAAAGAAAAGCCTTCAACCAAAGCCGGAGCGGTTTGAAATGTTTTTGTACGTGCGTGCGGCTGATTTGCGCCCCCCCCCCCAAAAAAAAAAAAAAATAAATAAATAAAAATCCGCAGACTCGTATTTACCCCTGCGAGCTTTTCAATTAGGTAATTACAGCGGCGGCGAATAGAGCCTGCGTGGACACTGGCGCTCTATTGTAGAAGCACCTGTCCCCCTTGTAGACAGAAATGACCCGGCCGGGAGAGGGGGTGGGGGAGTTCCAGGCAATTGTCTCAATGTGTGTATGCGTATAGTTGTTGTGGTCGTAGCCAGGGAATCGCATTGTTCGGTCGACTTCAAGTTCTCGGAAGGGCGGTTCCACAGGTCCGTTGCGGTCGTGAGGGCCCTGTCCGCATTTCGGGCAGAGGTTGACGAAAGTATTGTCGACACGAGCCATATAGTTATTGAGAACGCGGCTTCGTCCCGAGCGGCGTTGCGATATTTTGGATCTGGTGGCCCGCGGGAGATCGAGTTCGGTTTTGTCTAACACGGGGGTAGGGTAGTCATTGAGGATGACTGCCGGTTTGTCGCCGACCACCGCGTCTTCAACCGCCGTTTGATGGAGCCTACGTAGCCTGTCTTGGTAGGCTTGTTCGTCGATGTCTTGACGGTATTTATGGACATCATGGCGAAGGAAGTGTGGTTGAGGTGGTTTGTTTGACACCTGATGGCACGGGTGCGCGGGTAGCTGGTAGCGTGTTCTTCCCGTGCCTACATGGGTTTGTTCTGGGCCCTCCGGTTTCCTCCCGCGGCCCAAAAACATGCAACATTAATTGGGCGCTCTCAATTGCCCGAGGTGTGATTGTGAGGGCGGCTGTTTGTCTCCATGTGCCCTGCGATTGGCTGGCAACCAGTTCGGGGTGTACCCCGCCTCTTGCCCGTTGACAGCTGGGATAGGCTCCAGCACTCCCCGCGACCCTTGCGAGGATAAGCGGCTAAGAAAATGGATGGATCGATGGATTATGCCACTGCCGCCTAGAGGATATAAAAATGATGTCCACTTTCATTCCAATGTGTCACCGCCACCTAGAGTTTATGAAAAAGGTGCAATGAAGATAAGCGGCTAAGAAAATGGATGGATGGATGGATGGATGGATGGAGTTAACTAAGAAATTAAAATAAAATAAAATTATGTTACGTTGATATGATATTTGATACACTGGTATAAACGTTCAGCCAGCGCTAACAAGCTAGCTAGCGCCTGGTTCAGAAAAGTGTTTTTTTTTTCCCCAAGTATGAGCACTATATAAGTTATTAAAAAGAAAAAGGGTTAGGATACCCTCGTGAGGATAAGCAATGAAGAAAATGGATGGATGGAAATATGATGAGGTGGTTAAAGATTTTTATCATTTCACAGTCATAACAGCCCTTTTGAAGGAAACCGTAACGACAATGTGGCCCGCGCTAAAAATGAGTTTGGCATATCGTTGTTTGGTAACACAAAAATGCTCAACGTTATCATTTATGATATAACAATTTGAAATTTTGGTACAGATTTGAACAAAAAAAAAAAAAATCACACAAGTTGATACACGTGACTTGCGTCATAAAATCACGCGGCGGGCCAGATCTGGCACCCAGCCCCTTGAGTTTGACACCTGTGGCGTGGACGGATGAACAAAGATACATGTAATAACTCATTTACGACGCAATTAAGGGAAATTGCTTGTAAATCACCGGCGTAAACATTCCACTGTTTATGTTGCATTTTAAGTCAAAGCACCCCCCCCCCCCAACCACCCCCCTACAAATTACAGCCTTGCTTTTTGCGGGCGTCTTATCTCCACCAGAAGCTCCCCCAGGTGTCAATTTATGCCCCTTGGTCCATTTTATTGATCTGCGCATGTAAGGGTCCGAAAATCCGTTAAAACGAGATGAAATGCCGACCGCAAATTGACAAAAGCGAGTCACACATGTACTGTAATTGTTCGAGCCCTAAAGGTAGCGAAAAAACACACACCCGCTATGCGTTGCCATGACGATAAGGATCCACTGTGTTAATTAAAAGCTTTTAAGTTGTTGTTATGCCGAGTGACGGACGGGGGGTAAAATGTTAAGGTTGCCGTCAGGGCAAGAATATAAAACAAATCGACCTGGAGATTAATAATTATGAATATAAAAACAAAAGCAGCCATATATAAAGATGAGTTTAAACATGACTGTCAGTGATTAAACGCATCGTTAAGCATCTCGGGTGGCGTGCCGAGTCGGCGTAATCAAATGCATTCCGAGAGCTTTTCGGTCCTGTTTATCGAGGCCCCCGATGTTCCGTTGGCGGTGGGAGGGGGGGGGATTGGGGGATTTATTTTTTATTTTTAAAAAGCAAATCAATCACAGATCGAGTCTGGAGCAGGGCGACTAACGAGGTCTCCTAACGAGGGAACCCGGCGAAAGCGTATAATTGGGGGGGGGGGGGGAATTCATGATTATCTCGCGTCAAAAGATGGATTTTGGACTGTCTCGGGAGGGGAGTGGCGGTCGTGAGGTGGAGGGGGGGGAAAAAAAAGTCAATATAGAAAAAAAATGACATTTGTGACTGGACGGAGCAATATTTATATCCGTACGGGCTGTCGCGCTTCATCGTTTTAATCAATTGGTTTTTTAAATGTTTTTATACTGTACAATTAAGTTACTTTTCTAATTAATATTTATTCCATTTTTACTGGCAAATATATCTGTCTGGGTTATAGTCGAATAACTGGCTGGCGAGTTGGCAAAAGCAAGACAGGAAGTGATTGATGCCATTTTGATATTAAAATACACTAACGAAAATCGAGGGTTCAGCCACTGCGCGGCTTTAGAATCACCGTCATTTACGGCCTACGAGCTGCGACTTTTTTCACGCGCTTTCAACCCTGCGGTTTATGCGGTGATGCGGATAATTTGTGCGTTTTCTTCCTGACGGCCACAAGGGGTCACTCGAGCGGAAAAGGGAAGCGTGAGATCGGTGGAATATATTTCCGGTGCTGCACTAGTGTGTTGCTGCTGTGTTACTGGCGTGTGTCAGTGATATTTACCGGTAAGTTTAATTTTAACCGGCCCTGTTAGCGCGGTGCTAACATTAGCACTAGCGTTAGCACTGCGCTACTGTTAGCGCTGTGCTAGCGTGTTGCTTCTGTGTAACTGGCGTGTCTCAGTGATATCTACTGGTAAGTTTTATTTTAACCGGCCCTGTTAGCGTTAGTGCTAGCGTTAGCACCGCGCTAGCATTAGCACTGTCCTAGCGTGTTGCTGCTGTTTTACTGGCGTGTCTCAGTGATATTTACCCATCCATCCATCCATCCATATTCTTTGCCGCTTATCCTCACGAGGGTCGTGGAGAGTGCTGGAGCCTATCCCAGCTGTCAACGGGCAGGAGGCGGGGTACACTGAACTGGTTGCCAGCCAATCTCAGCGCAGATGGAGACAAACAACCAGTCGCACTCACAATCACACCTCGGAGCAATTTAGAGTGTCCAATTAATGTCGCATGTTTTTGGGATTTGGGAGGAAACTGGAGTGCCCGGAGGAAACCCACGCAGGCACGGGGAGAACATGCAAACTCCACCCAGGCGGGTCCGGGATCGAACCCGGGAGCTCTGAACTGTGAGGCCAACGCTTTACCAGCTGATCCACCGTTCCACCCGTGATATTTACCAGTAAGTTTTATTTATTTAACCGGCCCTGATAGCGTTAGCGCGGCGCTATCGTTAGCACTAGCGTTAGGGCCCTGCTAGCATTGGCGCTGTGCTAGCGTGTTGCTGCTCTGTTACTGGCGTGTCTTGGTGATATTTACCGGTAAGTTTAATTTTACACAGCCATGTTAGCACTAGCGTTAGCGCCCTGCTAGTGTTAGCACTATGCTAGCGTGTTGCTGCTCTGTTACTGGCGTGTCTTGGTGGTATTTACCGGTAAGTTTAATTTTACACAGCCGTGTTAGCACTAGCGTTAGCGCCAGCATCGCACTAGCCTTAAACCGTCTTTGTAAATATCTCGTGTTCCAACGTGGGTTTCAACGTGGGCACTTTCGGCTTTTGCACAGCTGCGGTGTACGTATATACCAAATGGTATTTCCTTTACAAATGTACTCAGTGAAGCCTGGAATTACGGCACTTCAATAAGTCCAATTTCTCAGTTACATTCGTTGGGGGGGGGGGGGGGGGCTTCATGAGCTGAATTGTGAAATGAATGAAACAACCATGAATCTGTTCAATTACCCAGATGAGTCAATTCCGGTTGCTTAAAATGATTGCTGCTTTTTTTTTTTTTTTTTACGTGCACCAATAAAATAATGCATTATGACCGCGTTGTGTTCGCAAACCGGTGCAACGGTGATCGATCGGTTCTCTTTCTACGCAGGCAAGCGCCGTATTTCATCTGTCCGGTGCGGCTACTGTTAATGTTATATTGGCCAACGCTGATTAAAGCTTTACAGTTTTTACTGCCGCAGACTGAAGCTCTCGGTAATTGTCTCGCCGCCTGGATGTTATCCTTTATGCTTTCTTGTCATGTTTCCTTTTTTGGGGGACATATTTTCAATATCTAATTAGGCAAAAGGGCACTTGAGCATGCGATATTTTCGATGGACGGAAGTCATCCGTTTTCAATATCGATACTGTGGCTGACGAAGGGTTGGCCTTCTGGGGTCCAAAACACAAGTTGGAATTTTCTTGTTTTGGACTGTGAGAAAATGTGTAATGAAATAGCAGTCGCGTTTGGAAATTTCCAAGATTACGATTTGAGTTATGTTTGAAAATTAGCCGCGTCATGTAAATGTTTGTAATTACTTAGTAAATTAGTATTAAATGACTGGGAGAAAATGTGTAATGTCACGTTTGGAAATTTCCAGGATTACAATTTGAGCTACATTTGAAAATTAGCCTCATGTAATTTGTAAATTTTTGTAATTACTTAGTAATTACATGACTGGGAGAAATGTGTCATGAAATTGCAGTCGCGTTTGGAAATTACCAAGATTAGGATTTGAGTTATGTTTGAAAATTAGCCGCGTCATGTAAATGACTGTGAGAAAATGTGTAATGAAATAGCAGTCGCGTTTGGAAATTTCCAAGAGTACGATTTGAGTTCTATTTGAAAATTAGCCTCACGTAATTTGTAAATTTCTGGAATTACTTAGTAGTTACAGGACTGGAAGAAAATGTGTAATGACATTCGAGTCCCGTTTGGGAATTTCCAAGATTACAATTTGAGCAAGGCAACACCGTGCCTCACCTCGTAAAGCGTTGGCCTCACTGTTCTGAGGACCCGGCCGGGTTCAACCCTGGCCCCGCTTGTGTGGAGTTTTCATGTTCTCCCTGTTTCTGCGTGGGTTTCCTCCAGGTGGGCACTCCGGTTTCCTCCCACATCACAAAAACATGCGACATTAATTGGACACTCTAAATTGGCCCTCGGGGTGATTGTGAATGCGATTGTTTGTCTCGATGCGCTCTGCGATTGGCTGGCATCCAGTTCAGGGTGTACCTCGCCTCCTGCCCGTTGACAGCTGGGATAGGCTCCAGCACTCCCCATGACCCTCGTGAGGATAAGCAGCTAAGAAAATGGATGGATCGATGGATTATGCCACTGCCACCTCGAGGTCACGAGAATGGCGTCCACTTTCATTCCAACGTGTCACCGCCACCTCGAAAAAGGTGCAGTGAGGATAAGCTGCAAAGAAAATGGATGGATGGATGCAATATAGCTACAACAGAGTAAAAAGCTCAAGTTTTCCCATTTCATACTGGATTATCGGGAACGCTCCAGGAATTCTGCGACGCGCTTGGCTCGGGGTGTCCAAACGAGCGTCCGTGTTTGAATGTCGCGGCGGCCCCGACGAGGCACATCGCAGCAACGACGGTGGCCACGCGTACCGTATAGATTGTTTGGATTTACAGCCCTGTCGAGGAATAATTATATCTCCTAATTGCGTCAAGACGGCGGTCCCGCCGGAGCCGCGCGGCTCCAAAACAAAGAAAGATTAATAGGGTGTACGACGGACCCTCGGAGGGAGGATGGGTCGGTCTGTCGGGCGGGCGGGCTGCAAGGCGGCCCGGTTTGAAGATGTGGGCAAGCAAAGCGTAATCACTTCATCTGATTGCTATCTGGAGCTGTGAATCTCAATTCGCTCGTGTTTTGTCGGTTCTGGAGCATCCGTTTCCACGATTGGACCTGAGGTCCTGTCAACCAACATCCTGCGCTAATATTTGGAAATGATCGCATGTGATTTAATCCACGGTTTCCTGTTATTATTATTATAATTATTACTGAGCCAACCAAGGCATGCCTTTTACATCAAGCAAATCTTATGGCACACGTTTTCATAAAAAAAGGGATAGATGGAGAATTGAACCCTCTTTGTCGATTTTTAGCATTGACTCGAGGGTAGCAGGTGACGCAACGCAAGTCACAACAAGCAACAGATAAAATTAGATATAAATATTATTCAAAACGAGCCTCTTAAGTTCTTTGTTGCCACTCGCCGCTGAATCTTACTGTCAAACTAAACATAAAACATGAAAATTACAGTATTAAATCAATTACATCGCCTCGGCCAGCTTAATACCAACATATGACAGGAAACACCCCAGGCGTACGGGCTAACAACTAGCATCTGTGTTGTTACCTTTTCGGCAATGGGTATCTGAACAAAAACGGTGCTGCAGCACATGTTGACACTCACACCCATATGTTATATATGGAAATAAGAAGGAGAACCGCATTGTGTGTTGAAGGAGAGAGTGTGTAATGTATTTAAAGGGCCACTGTCATGAAATGCATGATTTTTAGCATGTTATTAATGAAAAAAAACGGCAGCCGGCGTGGACCAATGCGTTTTTTCACCACAAAACATGATTTTGACGTATATGGCTTTTTGTAACTCCCGCTATGAAAATCCTCTCGAGGGATTTGTTTTCGAGAAGGTGCAGGAAGTGACGTACGGGGCAGGAGCGCACTCAGGCGGACTCGTTTGTTTCTCTTAGTTTCACCTGCGGGAAGCTAGATCGTTGTTCCTTCGTGTTAGCCAAAATATGGATTGCCGGACATTGCTCGAACACTGGATGGATTTAGCTTTCATAAGTTTCCAAGAGAACCGGTTCGTCGTGAAAAATGGATTGCACGGCTGCAAAGGACGAGAGCTTCGTGGGTTCCAAGTGACAGGGAGGTGTGTATACAGCTACGAATAAAAAACAAAAGTTGGGGGGTATAATCCGTAAATCAGGGGTGCTAAATGTGTCGAAGTGCGCATTGGGAGGCTTCCGTGCAGCAGCAGCAGCTGAAGGACAGCCTCCGCCATTACCGGCCTTGTCAACAAGGCTGAGCTGGCCGCCGGCCTTGTCAGCCAGGGTGGCTCGTCGCGGAGCCGGGCCACGGTTGGCGCATCTCCGCAGGGGAAGTGGATCGGACGGGAAGGTGGTTTGGCCGCCGTGTCGTCATTTGCCAGTTCTTTGCCTTGAGTTAGTGAGTTGCATTCACTGCCACCAGGAATCTCCACCACCGATAGAAAGTGTAGCGTGAGCTATCCTCGTCACGGCGATTCTGTGCCATCGTTGTTTCGTCTCGTCTTGGTTCATGTCTCCAAGTTCACTTCCTGGTCATCAGACCTCGCTGCATGTCTTTCGGACCCCGCCTAGCCTAGCGTGGTTGTCCCTCCGCCTTCTCGGACTGCTTACACCGTGTATGACCTCAGCTTTGGATGAAACTACGGCTAACATCATGCCCTCGTCTCGGAGTCCTGCATTTGGGTCCAGCCCTGTTGGTTCATGACAGGAAATGAATACTTTCTTGTTTTGGCTGTCATTGTATGTTTGTGCCTTTGTCGACACTTAATTACGGCCAAATGTGAGACAATGGGCCTTTGTCTGCGCTCAACAAAGACGACGATGCCAGATCCTCTTCAAAACGTGGTTTCCTCCACTCTGTCCGTGCTATCAACAAACCCCAACGGTCGTCCTGGTTACCTGCTGATAAGAACGCTAGCGTAATTGAGTTAACTCGCTATCTCCCGAGTCGAGCGCGGAAGTGGGCAAATGAGGCACTTTGATGCTTGATTAATCTGCTGCGGGAAAAGTGCAGTACGCCCCCCCCCCCCCCAACCACCCACCCACAACTTGAAAACTGCACATTTTTCGCAAGGCGGACCCTCGTGAGCGTCACCTGGGGTAACTGCGGAGGATGCTAATCTGCGATTCGGTTTGATAGCGCCGACATGAAATATTCACACGACGTCTCCGCGCGCTGAGCTGCCGGCGGCCGTCTTCACGCGCGATTTTTGGCGAGAGTCCTCGAGACCTCGGGGGAATCAGATGAGGATGGGTCTTGACAGTCGTCCGCCGCCGCGTGACGCCTCTCATCACCTGAAGCGCAGACGCCGATGCCCTTCGCGACCATCTGCCTGTCGTTCACATTTAATTGATTTGTCCTTGTATGGACGTGTCTTACTGGAGGGGGGGGGGGGGGTTGAGATGTTTTGCACCGAGTATCAGACGTAGTAACAGACCGCTAATATGCAGTATACATGGCAGATTTAGTGAATATGGATGACTAATTACACTGAAGAAAATAAGTATTTGAACACCTGTCCATCGGCTCGAATCGTGACTCTCAAGGACCCGTTAGGCCCCCACTCCATGTATTATCCTGAATCAGAAGCACCTGTGTGAGGTCGTTAGCGGCATAAAAACACCTGTCCACCTTGTAGAATCGGTAAGACTCAAACTTGTAACGTGGCCATGAGCTGTCCAAAGACACCAGAGAGAAAATTGTACAACTCCACACGGCTGGAAAGGGTTGCGGAGAAATTGCCAAGCAGCTTGGTGAAAAAATTTCCACTGTCGGAGCAATCATTAGAAAATGGACGAAGCGAAACATGACGGTGTATCTCAATCGGAGTGGAGCTCCATGCTAGATATTGTCACGACCCATCAGCACGAAGGACCCAAATGCGGGACTCCGGAGACGCAGAGGCAGTTTGGGAAAAGTGTTTATTCGTTCCAAGGTCGGGGATCAAGCAGACAGTCAAGTAGAGCAGCGGTAACGGAAGACTTCAGGCGTAGAGAGCAGGTCGGCGGGCAAGCAGGGGTCGGTACACGGGAGATCGATCAGAGATAGCAAGAGTATCAAAGACGTCAATCCTACGGGGTCGGTCGGAGGACAGGCGGAGGTCGGTACGCCAGGGTTCACGATCAAGAATACGGGAGTGCAGGAACGGGGCATGGGTGGCGACGATCTGGCCAAGCAAGACCGTCCACTGGGTCCTATATATACAAGGGTTACAAGGCGTGCGCCTCCTAATCAGTTCAGCTGTGCCGCACAGCCAGGGCTGGAGTGGCAGGTCTCAATGATCCTTAGAAAGGTGAGGAATCAGCCCAGGACTACACGACAGGACTTGGTCAATGACCTGAAAAGACCTGGGACCACCGTTGACTGTTGGTAATACACTAAGACATCATGGTTTGAAATCATGCATGGCACGGAAGGTTCCCCTGCTTAAACCAGCACACGTCAAGACCCGTCTTAAGTTTGCCAATGGCCGTTCGGAGGAGTCAAGGGAGAAAGTTTTGTGGTCAGATGAGACTAAAATGGACCTTTTTGGTCCTAATACCACTAACCGTGTTTGGAAAAAGACGATTGATGAGTTCCATCCCAAGAACACCGTCCCTACTGTGAAGCACGGGGGTGGTAGCGTCATGCTTTGGGGGTGTTTTTCTGCACATGGGAGAGGAAGACTGCACTGTATTGAGGAGAGGATGACCGCGGCCACGTATTGTGAGATTTTGGGGAACGAACCTCTTTCCCACAGTCAGAGGATTGAAGACTGGTCGCGGCTGGGTCTTTCAACATGACAATGACCCGAAGCACACAGCCAGGAAAACCAAGGAGTGGGTCCGTAAGAAGCACATCAAGGTTCTGCCGTGGCCTAGCCAGTCTCCAGACCAAAAACCAAATAGAAAATCTTTGGAGGAAGCTGACACTCCATGTTTCTCAGCGACACCCCAGAAACCTGTCTGATCTAGAGAAGATCTGTGTGGAGAAGTGGGCCAAAATCCCTCCTGCAGTGTGTGCAAACCTGGTGAACAACTACAGGAAACGTTTGACTGTACAAAATATTAGCATTGGTTTTCTCAAGTGTTCAAATACTTATTTTCTTCACTGTATTTTTTTATGTCAAAAAACAACTTTTAGATTTTTTTTCAAAGTAACACCCCCCCCTCAAATTTCAGCATTAACACCCCCTATGGCTGCTGTACACCCCCCCCCCCAATTAGCACGACAGCCTGGCATCACGTTCTTGTCTCTCCTCTCCAAACTACCCAGCCGTAATTGCTCCGTGTGTCTATTCCCCGGTGCTAGCGCGGAACAACGCGAGGAGCTAATGTATCGGTGTCAGGGAAGGTTAAACGGTTTCACTGTCATTACAATGTAATTAAGCTTTTGGAGTGGTGGGGGAGCAGTTGGGGGAACGGGGGTAATAAACTCAAATATGATCTGCGTGCTGTATCTGGAGTCCTTGGACACGAGGAAGACCGTTACACAACATTCTCTTTGGCTACTTTGGGGAAAGTCGAATTGTACCGACGACGGGTTCCGTGCTCGACTAATAAAATCATTTGGGGGGGGGGGCATATTTTTCCAAGTAAACGCGGAAGTCATTTGCATTTAAATTGAAAACACACAACAACCATCGCAATATTAAACAAACAGTTAAGCGCTACAACTAGCGCTTTTGGCGGCTGGGTCCAGATACTGGTGGTCCATCAGGTTCCGAACAAGTTCCGTTCCTATGGTGGTAATGTAACCCGAATTTGGTTGTAGGTCAGATTTCACCATTAAAGTCAGAATTTATGTCAAAATACTTTGAGAGGGGCGTGGCCAGGCCACTGCTCTGGGCGGTGGCACCTGTCACCCCTCACAGCTGTTTCCCATTGGGACTGTAATTAGACAGGCATTTAAATTGGACTTTTTGTCACGAGCGTTTGCCAGTTCGTTGCCTTGCGTTAGTGAGTTGCATTCAATGCCTGTGGGACGCTCCGCTTCTATGCGTAAGTTAGAGTAACCCTAGTCACAGCGATTCTCTGCCCTTTTGTTTTGATCCTGTCCTGTTCACTTGCTAGTTTCTGTCTTTTGGATCCCGCCTAGCCTAGCGTTTCTGTACCTCTGCCTTGTCGGACTGCTACACCCAGTTTCGATGACCCAGTTTCTGGAATAAACCACATTAAACATTATGCCTCTGCCTCGAAGTCCTGCACTTGTGTCGCCCCCCCCCCCCCCACCCGTACCGGAGGTCCGTGACACACGTGCGCTAAAATACGGGCTTTGTCTTTAATATTTGTCACCACCTAGCTTAGCTCTTTACCAGTTTTCTTCGTTGTTTCTCCTTTGTACGATTTTGTTTCCATGGTAATGGATTTTCTGTTGGCTGCAAATGCATCGGTAAGTGGCACAGCTTTCTGCACATTAGGTAAAATGGCGGACGGGCGATGTGCGTTGTAAAGTCGAAACGTTGGAGGTCGAGACAGTTTTGACCCGAGGACTCCCTGTAGTTTCTAAAAAAAAAAAAAAAAAACTCCGGGTCGTAGTTGGGTTTCGCTTTTATGAAGTCGGTTGGTCATGTGACTTTCTGACGCCTCCCCCCCGCCCCCGGTGGCGTTTACCCCGTCCCTAAAAAAAGCAACCTGAAGAATTGCGGCATTCCTTCTGTCGCGAACGGAACGCGTTGCTTATTAGCGGATGTCTCGACACCCCCCGGGGAGAACGCGGCGTTTAAGTACAAGGAGATTCTGTGGAGTGAATAGATGCATTATGCGATTGCGGCAAAGCGGCGACGGGATGGGGCATACAATACATTTTATATAAAAATGTTTAAAATACACTCTTATCCTCGATCATGCGTCCAAAATATATAATTTTATATATATATAGACAAAAAGAAAAATGTCTGCTGTCCATTATAAGAAACTAAATTGATCCCATCAATTGTAGCCAATTGCCAAACTAACTCAGTTACACAAAAATGGTTTTTTTATTAAGTTCAAACACTTTAACAATATGAATAGAAAATTCTAAAAAATATATTAAATAAAGATTATATTTTTTTTCTGCGAGAAATGCAATTCAGAATCGTTATTATTCTAATCATTTTTGTTCCATACAAAAGGAAATTTGCTACTCAAATCGTTCATTTATAGGGCAAAATGCCTCGCCGTTATTTTTTAATCAACCTCAAGCACTTCTAAAATATTTTTTTTAAATCTCAAATGTAAAAATATTACAATAGCAAAAAATACATGAAGATTACAATGTATGTTTTATTATAGAAAATTGATTCAGTAGACATTTTAATCTTCGCTGTTTTGAATCCGTAGCCAAATTACCCATGTAACTCCATTACTCAACAAAATGTCCATATTTTAATTTTTTTTCATGCAACGCAGATGTAATTAAAAAAATAAATATAAATAAATGAAAAATATTAAATGTACTTTTAAAAAGTACTTCATATACCAGCAGCGTGGGATCGATTCCCGCTCAGTGACGGGGTGGATATCCGCCCGGCGACTGACAGGCGACCAGTTCAGGGCGTAGACCGCCTTTCGCCCGGAGCTGGCTGGGATAGGCTCCAGCTTTCCCACAACCCATGTGAGGATAAGCGGCTTGGATAACGACATGACATATCGCGACCGCGGTGATGCATTAGCCGTCATTATTGTCATCATAAAAATATCGCAGTGGCGACTTGATGTCTCGCGATACGCCCAAATTCCTCCAGCGCGAGCTCCGCCACCCGACTTCCGTCAATGGTCGGCGCTCACAGAACCAATCGTCTTCATCGACCGGTTGCTCAGCGCGATACGCTTAATTAGCGCCGTCCAATAAATGAGCGGGGAATAATTCCGGACTTGCTACGTTTGCTTCGAAGCCGTTCCCATTGATTTCATTTCCTTCTCCGTGCTCGGCTGACGTTCATTGATTGAAATAAAAGTCGCCTCATCAAACCCGACGATTGAAATGGCGCATTATTGCGTTTGGGAAGACGGAATATTCGTACGATTAAATACTTAAACCCATACCTAACCCCAATCCCGAACCCTGCTAGGGAAAATTTTATATAAATATGGTCTTACATTACCTAATTTTGCAACTACCGTAATTTCCGGCCTATAAACCGCAACTTTTTTTTCACACGCTTTCAACCCTGCGACTTATGCGGTGATGCGGCTAATTTGTGCATTTTTTTTTTCCCAACGGCCGCAAGGGGGCACTAGAGCAGAAAAGGTAAGAGTGAGACTGGTGGAATGTATGTGCCTGAAGAAGTGACTTTTACCAGTATATTTTTTTTACTATTCCTGTTTTTACTTTTACTGTTAGTGCTGCGCTCGCGTGTTCCTGCTGTGTTATTGCCGTGTCTCCGTGCCCTGTTAGCGGCGTGCTAGCGTCAGCGCGTTGCTGCCACGTCTTAGTGATTTACGTATGTTTTTTTTTTTTTTTGTTTGTTTTTTTTTTAACCGGCCCTCTGAGTGCTGCGCTACCGTGTTGCCACTATGTAGCTGCCGTTGTTGTTTTTTTTAACCACCCAATTCGTGCCACCGTGTTGTTACTATGTTAAGCTAAGATATGAAAACTTTGAATACTCTTTCTGCGTACCGTCTTTGTAATTATCTCGTATTTCAATCTGGGCACTTGCGGCTTTTACACAGGTGCGGCGTATGTGTGTACCAAATGGTATTTCCTTTACAAATGTAGGTGAGGCTTGTAACCAGGTGCGCTCCGTAGGCCGGAAATGACGGTATATGTCATCTTTGACCATAATTTACTCTGACTTTGTCCAAATCGCTGTTTTACATTTCCTGGTGTTTACAGTTCTGCGATGACAGCAGAACCCGAACGCACCATCTGCTGCCTGACAACAACAACAAAAAACCCACTCTCACTCTATAAAGATAATCTCAAGGAGGCTCTTATTATTATTTTTTTTTCTTTTCCTGGAAATCCTCTTTCCATTAAAATCAATTTGCTTTCATCAGGCCTAGGTGACACCCCACCCCCACTCCCACCCCCGTCCCTGAACTGATGCGATGACAACACTTCAGCTTTACCGGGGAACGGTCAATATTCTTCCCTAATAGGATCAAAGATGCAGAATATAATGAATGCACCTTTTACTTCGGGTAAGAGCTTTGTTCGTGCCCCCCCCCCCCACAAAAAAAAAAAATCTAAATAATCTCAAGTAAGAGACAGAACTATATTCAAGCTCACAAATGTTATTGTTGGAGAGGGACAAGCGAGTAATGGAGTGCAACCATTAATGGAAAATATAGTATTCCAAGTAACAACATGTCTGTTTATTTCATTTAGATTGTTTACGAACATTGAAAAATCTATTCCATAATTTGCGGTAATGGAAAGGAAAAGCCAATTAGAGGAAATACATTTTGCGCTGTAAATGCTGCTAAATCCTTCGTAAGAAATAATAAAAATGTCTTGAAAAGGATTTAAAAAGCCCAGTGATCTTTTTTTTTTAATACTTACCAAATAAAATACTCATAAATTCAAAACTACGATAACTGTACCACTACAGATATTTACCATTTCCATCTCCTCGCTAATAACACACTATGCGCTTCTACCTTTGTACTACTTCAGTCATTACTGCCAATTTTGTATTCGTCCTGGCGACCGAGTATTGTCATACAAATGATCATCATCACAATTACAATTATGATTCTCCCCTTCCAAATTAGTAAACAACTCTAAAAGCAGGACAATATTTCATCCGAGTCCATTTAAAGCTGCCTCCCGTCCCGCGCTCGATTGCGTCGCGTCGTGAAACAAAATTTTCACGTTTAATGGAAATGTTTTCACCTCCTCCATTAAATCGCTTCGCTTTGTACCTCGACGTGAGTGGATCGACTTGACTTCCGTACTTGTCTGCACTTTCATGAAGTATCTTTGGGTGTCGAGTAAAGCGCTGTATAAATTTGACTCGTAATTTTTTTTTTTTAAATCGCGCGGCAAGCTCACGAACGCCATTCTCGTGTTTAGTAATTATTTCCTTTTTGTCCCCAGCGACGCGTCGAGGCTCCCGGAGAAGGCTCTCGCCGGCGATTTTCGCTTTTCTTGGAACCACACCGAGCCAATTTAAAACAAAACAAAGATGCCTGCTAGTTGTAAAACGCGGCGCCATTGATTTTTTTTTTTTTTTTTTTAATTTTAAATAGCTTGAGAAAAAACTAAACAACACGCGAAGACTGTTTGTAAACCCCGAAAAAAGTGCGTAACCCAAGGTCAATTTTTAAATTTAGTTCATAAACCAAATTGTTTGAGGTTGTTTTAGACGCTGTCACGACCAGAACACGGGTTTGGACCCAAAATCCGTGACTCGGGAGACAGTTCGGGTGAGGTATTTATTCGGTCCAGTGTCGGGGATCAGGCGGGGCAGTCAACGGGGGCAGCAGTAACAAGAACGTCGGGCGTAGGAGGCGGGTGGCAGGAGTCGGTACACGAGAGATCAGGAACAGGATTACGAGAGTGCAGGAACGAGGCGTGAAGCAACGATCTGGCGTAGGCCAGACCGTACGTGTGCTTCTATATAACTGGGACGTAATTACTAGAGACGGGGCGCCGGTGTACGGCCGGGTTACTCGCTAGCGCAGCTAACAGGCGGGACCGGTAAAAGTGCCCACATTGAAACACGAGATATTTACGAAGAAAGATGGTACACAGGAAGAGTTTAACGGCGCTAATGCTGGTGCTAATGTTAGCGCCTCGCTAATGCCACTGTTAACGCTAATGCGGTGCTAGCGCTAACAGGGCCGGTTAAAATAAAATTTACTGGTAAATATCACTGAGACTAACACAAAGGCAACACGCTAGCACAGCACTAACAGTAGCGCAACGCTAACAGAGCCGGTAAAAGTCACTTCCACCGCGCATAACGTAGATACCACCAGTCTCACTCTTACCTTTTCCACTTGAGTGCCCCCTTGCGGCCGTTAGAAAAAAAATTGAAAATTACCCGCCTCACCGCATAAGCTGTGACGCGGGTAAGTGTGTGAAAAAAGTCGCAGTTTATAGGGCGAAAATTACGGTAGTTATGATTTCCCTCAGAGAGCCGTAAGAACAGTGATTCTTACAATTATTGCTTTTCATTATGACAATCTGAAATTTGGATACCGATTTTAGCAAAAATCACAGAAGTTGGCGAACATGATTTGCTTTCCCGGGCCACATATAATGATGTGGCGGGCCGCATCTGGCCCGCGGGCCTCGAGTTTGACGGCAGACATTCACTTGGCAAAGTGCGAGCAAAGTCAGCAGATCGACACTTGGGGGTTCCGACGCTCAAGGGCACGCCAGTCGCGGCGCATACCATTTTGCATTCCTCATTGAGCGCAAAAGGGGCTGGAATGCAAAATGGCGCCAAACCAACCTTTAGGTTACGTTCAACCCGATTAGATGAAACAGGATACATAATTAAATAGAAGCATCTTTTATTCATGACCTAGTTTGCATTTCAGCTCTATATTGATAGAAGTTAGTGGCTGCGAGCGAACACAACACTGCGTACTCGCGAAACAGATATACTGTACATACAGATATTGTACGAAACATATAATTGGACCGACACAAAACGAACGCACAACATCGGATTCGTTTTGGAATTTACCGGAACCTTCGCGAACGCAAAGCGTCGTTAGTGTGTGTCTGCCGCTCAATACAAGTAAAACTGACTCGATCAAAATGGCGGACGTACTGACAATAGCCAACATGTTGATTAGTAAAGTTACAGGAAAGTGGTCTCTGGGTGCCGCGGTCTGGCCCCGATGGGAGATCGGACTGAATGTCCGAGCGGACCTCAAACACCGAGGTGGCGCTAGGACCGGTCCGAAACTGCGTGACGTCACGATGGCAAGCGGTTTTGAACATCTTTTCTGTTCAGGACTGACAGGACATATTAGTAGTTATCTTTGGGGCAGGGTCAAAGACACCCATCCTAACCCGGACCTCGCTCGGTTTGAATCTGATCTCCTTTGATTCAGATCAAACTTGGAAGGGTTCTTGCTTAGAAGCTTGTCATCTTGGGAATTTTGATGACTATCAACCAATCATGTAGTCCTATTAAATATCAAAACAGATTGGGGGTACTATTTACCCCTGCGATGGTTTTGGATTGCGGACCCTGAAACAAATCCTTGGTCGACGTAGTTCTTTTCATATTCCTATTCCTCTCCTCTCCAGTGTGTACCTCCATCTTTCTCACTTCCTCCGCCTGCTCCCTCCTTTCACTGCAGATCATCTGCGACCATCGTAGTCCAAGGGGATTCCAGTCTAACCTCGTCTGTCAGCCTATCCATGAGTACCGCAAACAGGAAGGGGCTCAGCGCGGAACCCTGATGCAGTCCCACCTCCACCTTAAATTCTTCTGACACACCAACGGAACATCTCACCGCTGTTCTGCTGCCCTCATCACATCTCCTGTACTATGCTAACATATTTCTCCGCCACACCAAACTTGCGCATGCAGTACCACGGTTCCTCTCATGGTTCTCTGTCATAGGCTTTCTCTAGGTCTACAAAGATACAACTTACCTGTGGTCTTTTCTTTGGCGAACATATGAACTAGTATACTCTCGTCGACAAGAAGGCCGGCTCGGCCAGGGTGGCTCATTTTCGCCGCCGAGGTGGCTGATCACGGCACTGAGCCGGGCCGCTTTACGGCGTTGTCGTAGCACGCGGCAGCCTTCGCCGGCGAGCCCAACGCCGAAGCCATCCGATGCCCACATCGACACATTCAGCCTCCCTGTCATACGTACGCAGATCTTTTGTTACATTATGAGAGACGGATTACGTGGTCCGTCCCAAACTATTTTTTTTTTTTTTTTTTAGTAGCTCTACACACACCTACCTGTCATTTGGAACCCACGAAGATCTCGTCCTTTGCACCCGTGCAATCCATTTTTCACGACGAACCTGGTCTCTTGCAAACTTCTGAAGGGTAAATCCATCCTCACGAGTGTTCGAGCAATATCCAGCAATGCAACGAGCCGGCATTTTAGCTAACACGAAGGAACAACGAGCTACCTTCCAGCAGGTAAAACTAATAGAAACAAAGTCCACTTGAGGGTGGTCCTGCCATGTACGTCGCTTCACCGTTTTTTTTCATTAATAACATTTCACGACACTTGCCCTTTAAATGCCTGGTCTAATTACAGTCATATGAACAGCAGCTGCGTGACAGCTGCCAGAGGTGGCGCCGGCCACGGCAGCGATTCGGCCCTGCCCCTCGCCGGAAGCACCGCCCACGGCAGCGGCCAGGATAGAGTTTTGCTAGCGACGACTGCGATGTATAGCTAACGCTCACCGCGAGACGTTTTACTTTGAAGGCATGGTAAAACCGCAAAAATATAACAGTCCACAAAATATACACACAAAGTCTCACACGCTCCGTCCGGAGTTGCCCGAATACTCGCTCGCGCACTTCAAAGCCGTCGTTAGATTAAAAGAGCGCCGGGGTTGCCGCGATTTTCAACAGCGGCGCCACCCTCCCGCCGTCGCTGTTAGAATATGAATGAGACGCATACACTAGATATGGATATGCTGGCTAGTTTGTGTCCAAAAATATGAACGCTAATCAGCGGGAGATTAATCAAGCTAAGTACGGACTTGATTCCAAAGAGTTGTCCTTCTGTCCTTGGATGATCACACACATGGAGACGGGTTGTGGAGGGGGGCGTGCACCTGACTTAATTTGACGCACAACGGCGCCACTCTGATGTGTCTCATTAATTCTTCAACTCAGCGGGCTGCGGACGGCCACTTCCCCGTCGTCTTCCCGACGCTTTGAAATGGAAGTATAGTTTAGTGAGGATGTCCCCGAGCGCTAGATGGAATGCCCCCCCCGCGCCCCCGCCCCCTTTGTGTACGACAAACAGTCAGTCTCCCCACCGCAACTGCATTAATCTTGCAAACTGCAGTGACACGACGATGCCTTGTCAAGTCCGAAAACGTGATAATAAAAATGCTTCTTGGATTCCCCGCAAGCAGTAATATGGAGATCAGGATTCGGCAGGGCTGTGCGGGGGGGAGGGTGGTAGCTAATAACCCAGGTGGCGCTATCAGGGAAGCTCCCCTTTTATGCTCCCGTGTGCTCAGTTAGAAATGATCACGCGTCGTAATCACCCGTCAAATATGCTCGCTTTATGCTCTGCGCTGCAACTGAATGCGCAGTATCGATTAGCTCGGATAAAATGTGTAACGAGGAGAACTCGGATGCTCTTCTTTTAGCCCCAGTTAGCAGTAACGTTTGACACGGAAGCGACAAAGTACAGTAATTCTCAAGCCTCACCGAGTACGTTTGTAAAGGAAATACCATTTGGTACAGACACACGCCGAAGCCGTGTAAAAGCCGCAAGTGCCCACATTGAAACACAAAGAAAGAGTTTAACGCTAGTGCTTAATGCTAGTGCTGCGCTAAAGCTAGCACTAACGCAGTGGCTCCCAAAGTGGCGTGAAAAACGTCTTTCCAGGGGGTCCGCGATGTGAAGACGAAAAAACGAAATCGTCCGGAAGCTAATCGTGAAGTGAGAATTGCCCTTTCCAGTGTTGAACCACGTTTTGATTTATTGCGCAAAAATAAAAAGCAACAGCACGTGAGCCACGAAAATGGAGTATTTCTTTGTACCAGAATGGCATCGCTGTGTCCACCACGACATTATTGGCGAAAGTTGAGGTTGGGGGTCCGGGAGCTTTTTGAACGACTCACTGGGGGTCCGGGCCCAAGTTGACTTTGGGAACAACTGCACTAATGCTAGTGCCGCGCTGGTGCTAACGCTAACAGGGCTGGTTAAAATAAAACTTACCGGTAAATATCACTGAGACACGCCAGTAACACAGCGGCAACACGCTAGCACAGCGCTAACAGAGCCGGTAAAAGTCACTTCCTCGGCACATATATTCCACCGGTCTCATTCTTACCTTTTCAAAGCTGGCGCTAACGCTAACAGGGCCGGTGTGACAGTCTGAGCGCTCCTGGTGGTGAAGTCTTCTTGTGATTAATGCGCATGTTTTATAAACACATTTTGTATACTTCGCATATTTTGTAAACAGCGCTAACAGGGCCGGTAAAAGTCACTTCCTCGGCACATATATTCCACCGGTGTTTTTCTTCCCTTTTCCGCTCTAGTGCCCCCATCCGGCCATTAGCAAAGATGCACAAATTAGCCGCATCACCGCATAAACTATTGAAAGCGTGTGAAAAAAGTCACGGCTTGTACGACGTAAATTACGGTACCTTTTTCAATATGTCGTGTTTTCGTGAATGTTGAGATAGTACCGAAAATTATCAATATCAAACTTAGTAGTTTGACACACAGTAGAGCGTTCTTGAAAATGTTCCCTAATAACTCATGTTTTTCATCAAAAAATGTCCTTACTAAGCAACAAATGAGTCAAAGCCATATTTTTTTTTTTTTTTTTTTAGCAAGGCTACAAACGAGACATTTATTGACAAATGTAAACGTTTCCAAAGGTAGCCACGTAATCATAATAATTAAGAATAATACTTTACAATAAATATAAATAATAGCAACCAATATAAATACCAGTGTTGAACATTTTATATTAATCCCATGAATGATTATTTTTTTGGTTTGTTTTTTAAAGGCTTGCTCAGAAAGTCTTCAGGTCTTGGTCACAATAGAGGTAAGCCCGAAAACTCCTTCCAGGTGTTTGAGATGTCATACATATTTTTTTTTTTGTGTGATTTTGCAAGCAATTATTTGGGGAATTTGGAATTCATTCTGGAGTAACCTGTCAAAAAAAAATAAATCCTGGAAATTCTGTTCAGTTTCTGTTTTTTTTTTTTTTTTTTTTTTTTTGCCTGGTCTACAATCATTTCTGACCTCTGCAGTTTTGGTAAATTCATTTACAGTACAACAACTTATTTACATTCAGTGTAAAAAAAAAAAAAAAAAAAAAGTCCATAAAAAAGTTTCATAGCGAGATTACAAAATCGTGAAAAATATCCCATTTCCACCCCGGTATTACAAAATCTCGTCTCGAATGAGGCAATTCGCTTCACACGGAGTCACAATAACGTACTGTAAGGAAACTCCAGATAAACAGGAAATATGCTGACGTTGCAAAAGATCGTTCAAGTGAAGGAACGCTACGTGACCTAAGCAAAAATTGTTTTACATTTCACAAACAACAGGTTATTATTCAATGTAAAAAAAAAATTGCAAAGGAAACGAGTCCTACACAGTGGTAACAGACAAGAAGGCGTTGTGGACTTTGGAGTCGTCGGGGACTCGCACCCCGTGGCTCATCAGTTCCTGGATGGTCATCCAGTTGTCGAGAATCTTTTTGTTTCGCTTTTTCATCATCTTCTTGTGACTGAGCTCCAGGATGTTGATCTCCTTGTGGCCCTCGGCCCCGCCGGCCAGACCCTCCCTCAGGCACTCGAAGCGGCTTTTCTGCATGAACTCCCGCCGCTTCCTCTGCTCCCTCGCTCGCGCCAGGTGCTGCTTCCTCTCCTCTTTGCTCCAGTAGCGCCCCATCTTCATCTCGCTCATGGCGTCGTCGTCCGTGGTCATGCCGCCGCTGCGCTCCTCTCGGATCCTGAGCGCCCGCTCCCTCAGGATGCGGTCGCGGGCGGGCCTCCGGGCCACGTAGCGAGAGCCGTCCGCCCGCACTTTGACCTTCCACTCGAGCCGCGGTTCCCCGGGGCGACCGTTCCGGTTCAGCGGATCCCGGCAGACGCTGAGGAGACTCAGCTGGCTCTGGGAATACTCCAAGGAAGAATGCTGTTGTAGTAGCTGCATGTAACTCTGCAACAGCAAAAACTCCAGTTAGTGCCAAAAAAACTTGTCTGGCAGTGAATGAATTTGTACTTCAGTTTTTACTTGGACTGAGTGCACTGCAGAACAAGAGGACTACACTTTGTAGTTCTTGCTTTGTCAAAATTGACAATGGTTACTTTTTGTAGCTCTGTGAAGAAAACATAGCTTAACACTTCAATCGAAAGGTAATGTGGACCACGGTCTAGATTTTGATTGGTTAGCTTGGGACAGCGGTGCCATGAGGGAACATTAAGCCAAGTTATCAAAACGGGTAGTAGTAATAATCAACTTAAGTAAATTCAAGCCTTCGGTCCTTCCAAGTTGCTGTGATTTTGCCGATGACACTTTTGGGCGTAAGGGTTTACGCGACTGGCACGTCGTCGTCATCACACCAACCTGAAGTTGCCGGGATCCGAGCGAGCCGTGGTAAGGGCTGGTTTGGTATGAGGCGAATGGTGGTTTTCTTTTTAGGTCTTTGGTTTTCCCATTTTTCTCGCAGCGTTCGTCGTCCGCAGGAAGCGCCGGGTCGGACTCGGACCGGGAGGGGTTACTCTGGTCCGGGCTGCTGGAGAAAACGGGGCAAGGATCTCCCTGTACGCCTCGGACCGGTGAGCCCTGAGACTTGGGAATGGGGCCGGAGAGCTTTGACGAGGCTATTTGGATGTTCTTCTGATTGGCGATGCTGATCCGTCTCTGCAGGGAGTGCTCGGGAGACTGTTCCGTACCCAGCGGAGTGGACCGTGCACTCTCCGCTGTGTTATAAGCACTGGAGCTGTCTTTCTCTCGGGTCTTATCACTTTGAGGGTGCTCGTGGATGTCCGCCAGCCTGCCGTGGCCCTTGAGCCTCCAACCTGGTGAGGAAACCGGGGGCGGCGGTGATCCATTTGCCTCCTGGGCCTGGCGGAGCTGATGGGCCTGCATGATGTTCTGACACTCCAGCTCAATGCTGCGCAGTTCTTCATTTAACATCCTCAGCTCTTGCGCCACACCTTCGCTTTCCTCATCCTCATCAGCGCTGTCTCCGTCCCCTCCTCCCTGCTCTGTGAGGCTGCACTCAATACTGTGTCGAATGGAGTACACCCCGCACTCCACCCCTTTCCGGATTTGACACTTGACTTCCAGAAGTTGCTGGAAGTGATTTTCCGAGCCCAAAATTCCACCTCCACCGTTCTGAATGCTCACCAACCCTTCACAATCTTGGACTTTGGTAACTGTCCTTTGTCTCTGGTTGTCCTGTGACAGCACGGCACCCGGCCTGCCGTGCGGATTCTGGGTTCGCCATTGTTCCCTCAAGCAATGAGCTGGACTCCTCCTGTAGAGTCTGGCCAACAACGGCTGGTGCTCAGGACTGTCTGTACTGAACCCAAACCCGCTGTCTTTGTCTTGGCTGTTGGATGAATAGGTCGCTGTGTCGGTTGTCCTTTCCTCTTGAGGCTGTGGGTAAAGAATGAAAAACTCAGCGGACTTCGTGGCAAGCTTCCGGATTTCCCTCCTTTCTCACCTCGTCTTGCATGAGTTGACGATCCTTCTTCCCTCCCGCCAGAATCTCCATCTTCAATTCCTTCACCAGCTCCTGTTGCTCATCATCTAGCCACACATCATCCTCCATCTAAGAAGCAAACCAAACATCTCAAAAACAAGAAACCTCGACACGTTCTCGAGAACCCCGTGTCGGCTACCTGTGTCTCTGGCCTTGTCACCAGCAGGACGACGCTCTTTGCATTTTCCCCTGACAGCAAGGAAACCGCCTTCTCTCTATCTTGCACTGCGTGGCCATTTATCTGCACACAAAATCACGACACATGCATAAAATTAGGTTTTGCGTGCTTGTCTACCAATCCCAGACACTTTGTACCCCTCGGATCTCCATGTTCTGTTCCGGCTTGCACCGTCTCTTGCGCTTCCAGGTACCGCCGTCTCTAGCGCACCGTTCAACCTCTCCAGAGTCTTGACTCGCCACCACAATTAACTCTTCCTTTGACAGGTGGTGTTCATCTTTTCTCCTCGAGAGTAATGGGGCTGCCGTAAGAGGATAATGGGGCCGCGACGACAGCGGACAGCGCGGCGTATGATCTTTCGCGGCAAATGGAAACACTACATCGAGAGAATTCCTCGCTGAAATGTGAGTGGTTTTTGCTGGTCTTTGTTTGTACACCATAAGGGCACAAGTGTTGGGTCCCGTAGTCTTTACACCGCAAGGTAAAGCTTATACGGTATGAACTAAACTACATAAACGTTAAAGGGGAAATCCAGTGGTTTGCATTAACGATATATCCAATATGTCACGTAATATTTACTCCATCTTGACAATGTGATGTCAAATCCTCTCTCATTTAATCGTGTTTTGAGAAGATTTTTACGAATTTTCAGGGGCGCCGCCATTTTCGCGAGTCACGTGACCTACGTGGGCGTATGCGACGTGTTGCGTGCCGTTCCCAATGCTCGATTACGTTTTGCCCAGCGCTGATTTCTCGGATTTGTCCTCATCTGGTGAAGAAATAGCAGTACCGGTTGATCGGGAAGACGGAGGAACACTTCCATACAGAGTGGCGGAGCCAGGAGCTCGCTCGGCCGGGGACGTCATTCCGCCCGAAGAACCATCCGAATATTTAATATTATTTACAGCCGAGCTCACGGCTCTGCC
The DNA here is from genome assembly GCF_019802595.1 of Syngnathoides biaculeatus. Classification (NCBI taxonomy): domain Eukaryota; kingdom Metazoa; phylum Chordata; class Actinopteri; order Syngnathiformes; family Syngnathidae; genus Syngnathoides; species Syngnathoides biaculeatus. The sequence continues at coordinate 9,106,499 of NC_084659.1, read as the reverse complement.
GCTCGGCCACTCAGCGGTGCTCAGCTCACTGCTCCGTGGCATTATTTACAGCCACAGTTTCAAATCGGTATGGAAGTATTCCTCCGTCTTCCCGATCAACCGAGCCGCTCACGGCTGTGTACGGAAGTATTCCTCCGTCTTCAACCGATACTGCTATTTCTTCATCAGATGAGGATAAATCAGCGCAGGGCAAAATGTAATCGAGCCTTTGGTGCGGCACCTTACACGTCACATCCGCGCAAGTAAGTCATGTGACTCGCGAAAATGGCAGCGCCCCCGAAAATTCGTAATTGTCGATTAAAAATCTTCTCGAAACACTATTAAATGAGAGAAGATTTAACATCATATTGTCAAAATAGAGGACATATTACATGACCTTTTGGATTCACTGATAAATGCAAACCAGTGGATTTCCCCTTTAAGCATCCGTTTCTGCAACTTCAGGTGCACATAATGCTATACCTTGTTGCTGTTTCCATTTAATGAGAATCCAAAGAAGACCGGGACCAAAACTAGTGGCGAGACGTACTTAGTTTTCGATTCAGTGCCTTTTTGGAGCTGTGACAAGCGATGTGGTCCTCCCTGGACCCGAGGACAACGCAGCCCGAAATGTCTTGCATCTCTCTCAAACGTACTTTTCCACCAAATAAACGCCACCGGTCGAAGAACTTACTTGTAGAATACGATCTCCGTTTTTAATGCGCCCGTCTCTTGCGGCTAAGCTGTTCGGCTCCACCTGCACAAAACGACGCGGTGAAACCAGACAATAATTGAAACAAGGAATATTTCAAAAGAGTATGGAAAGCGGAGCAATGGACCACAGACAAAAATGTGTGCTTGTGTAAAGTTTTATATATATATATATATATATATATATATTGCGTGTAGCAGTACAGCGTTAAGCATGGCAGTACCTTACTGACATAAATGGCGACGTCCTCCTCTTCGTCTGTCCTGTAGCACAACGTTAGGCCCAGCTTCTCTTGAGTGTCCTGCTTGCGTAACTCCACTTCCTATCGGAGGAATAAATAATGATCAGTTTTACAGCCATTAAAACAATCCGATTCCTTTTCAACATGCCGTAACACGTTTTCTTTCAAACCAAAACCTGTAATGAGCACGAAGCACGGGTCTGAACCCAAATGCAGGACTCCCAGGCAAAGGAATGGTGTTGAGGGTGGTTTTATTCCACGCTAAGGTCATACACACGTAAGCAGTCAAAAATAGGCAGAGGCACAAAAAAACGAGGCTAGGAGGCAAGGTCCAAAAACGTGAAACGAGGTCCGATGACTATGAGGCACAACTTGAAAACATGAACAAGACCGAGGAATACTTCCATACAGATTTGAAACTGTGGCGCGAATTAATGTTGAATATTCGGATGGTTCTTCAGGCGGAATGTCTGACTTACTCTGAGGCCGACGCGCGACGTAAGTACGTAAAGAAATGCCCCCGGGAGCTCTGGGACGGCAGCCGCGAATGGTTCTTCGGAGGGGAATGACGCGGAGTCTGACGAGCGAGCTCCGGCGGTGGGCCCCGAGCCGAGCTTCCAGGCAGCGGAGGCCGTTAGCCCTGGACGCCGAAGCTAGGCTAAGGCCTCCGCCGACACCAAAGCTCGACTAAAGGCCTTTGCCGCCGCCGAAGGCGAGCCGCGAACCGAGCTTTGACGTCCGGGGAGGCCGTTAGCGGCAGAGGCCTTTGGCCAAGCTTCGGCGGTGGCGTAGGCCGCTAGCTCCGGATGCCGAAGCTAGGCTAAAGGCCTCCGCCGCCCGGAAGCTCGGCTCGCGGCCCGCCGCCGGAGCTCGGTCGTCTGACTCCGCGTCAATCCCGTCCGAAGAACCAAAAAGATTGACTAATTTTCTGAAACCAAAGTACGACACATGAGTGTCTTAAAATATCTGTCTGCTTTTGTTCCTTTGTCTACTACGGACAGGATGATCATTTGCTCGTAAATGTCGATGTATTCCCGAACAATTTGTTCACAGCACTTTTGAAGAGACCTGAACTCAAAAATATGCTTGTTAAATCAACCAACAGGATGGGGTTTCGGTTATTAATCCTACAAGGTATATAACATATGTAAGTGGGCCAGCCGAGATTGACAGCAGAAGTAATTAATTTCTTTGCCACTGAACCTCGGGTGCAAAACTGACCTTCAAAGGTTGCACTACGGAAGCCATTTATGCTAATGCACGATAACTCCCGAACCTCGCCGCTTTCGCAGCTGCTCTCGTTCAACATTGCGCGGCAGGCAAAGGCGTGATGTCATCATGGCGGTAAAGACGTTGGGCAAAGAGGCTCAAGGGGACACGTTTAGGTCTAATTTGTGTCGCGACAGCCGCGATGTCAAAACTCGTTTCCGCTGCCGACGAGGCCGTCGTGTGTCTTTGCCATCTCCGTTTCGTTTTGTCTGCAACATCTGTTTGCCACATTTCCGCTTAATTGCCACTTAACATTTGAATTATGTCTAATTGAAAAGAAATGATTTCTGCGGCGAATGTTCATTGTTTGCACACCGTGTGATGCACGAGCCGACTGCGCGTCTATTGTCTCGGTTATCGAACAATATTTTTCATTTTTGTTTGCGCATACCTATGTCGAAATAGTCTATCTAGTACCGTTTTAGCTACGTTGTACTCGATAAGCCTGCGTGTGTTGTTATCGAGTCTGAACTGTTGCGCATCGTGGCGAAATTCATTTTCATTTCAATGTAACAATTATTTTTTATACAAACTATGGTCCAAATCCACATGATCAAAGAGGTCATTTCTTGTAACTTGACACCTTTACCTCGACCTTTTAATTAAAAGAAGCAAATATTTAATATGCGCAAGCATTAAGGATCTAAGCCAGGGGTGTCAAACTCAAATTCGCAGTGGGCCAAAATTTTAAAATTGAATAAAGGGGCGGGCCAAAGTTGAATAAATGAACCTTTTAAAATGGAATCAAACGAGTTTTGATTTCACAATGAATATTGAATTAGGAAGGTTTATATCACATAAAAGTACAGGGGTGCAAAATCGAGTTGCTAAATAATAACAATACTAGTAGTAATAAAAATAATAATAAATAAAAACATATCAATGGCATATTAAACAAAATTTAAATAAAAAAATGCATGACTCCTTTCTGTTTGCAGCCTTCTGAGATAAATCTCAAAATTAGCTTCTTACAGAGGCTAATAAATTTGAAAATAAAAAAACCTAACAATGAATAAATCAATTTGAAATTGCCTCGCGGGCCGAATATAATTACACTGCGGGCAAAATTTAGCCCGGGGGACAGAGTTTGACACGTATCATCCCAACCATGACATTGAACAGTTTTGGTTTTGAATACATTTGTGTGACATGAAGTACGACATGAATTTTTTCCATTGCCACAAAAGATATCAAATCATGTTTCCCCATTGAAATGAATGCAAATACTTTAATCCGTTCCAATGAGGGAAATACAGTTGGATTCTGCAATATTATACTTTATAAAACTATACAGTAATGACATAATGAAATATATACTAAAAACATACCATATATTTTATAAGTATATAGACAATACTAGGCGGCACGGTAAATCGTTGGCCTCGCAGTTCTGAGGTCACGGGTTCAATCCCGTACCTGCCTGTGTGGAGTTTGCATGTTCCCCCCGTGCCTGAGTGGGTTTTCTCCGGGCACTCCGGTTTCCTCCCACATCCCAAAAACTAAATTGCCCCTCGGTGTGATTGTGAGCGGGGCTGTTTGTCTCTATGTGCCCTGCGATTGGCTGGCGACCAGTTCAGCGTGTACCCCGCCTCCTGCCCGTTGACAGCTGGGATAGGGGGATAGGTGATAGGTGATAATGCAAAGCCTCGTGAGGATAAGAGGCAAAGAAAATGGATGGATGGCTATAGTATACTAGAATTAAAAAGACAGTTTTTGTCACACCTTCTTCTTTAATACACCTTGTGCTGCTCATTTTGTGCGTGTGCCTTTGCTAACTGCGGGAAGTTACACACTTGCGTACTGCAAAGAGCTCATCACTTAGCTTCTCAGTACGGCATTAATATTAGTCATTCTTTGCAGAGGATAAAGAACATATTCCTGCTGCATGGTTTATTTTCAGCACCCCGTCTGGCTAATAATTACACTGAAATCTACTTTTTAAATTATTTTTCAGGGGGTACCATCCTATTGACAAGCCACAATCCTCTTAAAAACTACCGTCACCTACTTTTTATGTTCCAATAATTTTCACCCGCCTTCGTGTTAATTTGTGAGTATTCTGGCACCAAATTCCTGATCTGTCAATCAGCAGCAATCCAGTCACAAAGCCCTCCGCGATTCGGTTAGATCCGTACAAATAGAGGGAGCTAAGCGAGGGTTGTTGGGATGTGCTGCGCGGCTGCCGGGCTGACCTTGCTGTGGTTGCGCGAACAATCTCATCCAAACCACTCAAGAAGACGGGACTCAGCTGGCAGCGAGGGAGCCCTAATGACCCACAATGCCGTTCGCTGAACCAGGAAGTGCCCATTAAACCGGCCGAGGCCGACAGCGTCTCGTCACTGTCACGGACGCCTGCCGGTCCTCTTTTGGATCGCGCCACCGCATATGTTACGTGGCGCGCACACGGCCAACCGACACATGTTCTCGTGTGCTCGTTAAAGTCACGCTTTGACACTCCAATGCTAGCCGATTTTGCTAAAAACGACAAAAATAATCATTTTAAATTTGACACCGTGAATGGATGATTTTTAGTATGTCATGAATGAAAAAACGGCAGCCGGTATGGACCCATCCGTTTTTTCCCCACAAAATTTGGACTTTTTGGAACTCCCGCTATGAAAATCCTCTCAAGGGATTTGTTTTCAACAAGAAGCAGGAAGTGACGTACGTTGGCAGGACCGCCCCCGATCATTTGTTTCGATCAGTTTTACCAGCTGGAAGGTAGCTCGTTGTTCCTTCGTGTTAGCCAAAATGCGGGCTCGTCGCATTGCTGGACATTTCTCGAACACTCGGGAGGATGGATTTACCCTTCAGAAGTTTCCAAGAGACCCGGTTCGTTGTGAAAAATGGATTGCACGGGTGCAAAGGATGAGAGCTTCGTGGGTCCCAAACGACAGGGAGGTGTGTATACAGCAACTAAAAAAAAAATAATAGTTTTGGGCGGACCACATAATCCGTCTCTCATAACGTAACAAAAGATCCACATACGTATGAGAGGGGTGCTAAATGTGTCGATGTGCGCGTCGGACGGCTGCCGTGTCGTCTCGCTGGCGAAGGCTGCTGAGTTGGACTCGCGGACGGCGGTGGCTATGAACAACGCTGCCGGCAATGGCGCACTCGTAACGCAGCCCGGATCGACACCGTGATAAACCACCTCGGTGCCAAAAATGAGCCGCCCCAGCCGAGGCGCCGCGTCCGCTTATGCGTCGGGCTCGCGGACGCCGGCGGCTATGAACAACGCTGCAGACAATGGTGCACTCTTAACGCGTAACGCAGCCCGGATTGGCGCTGTGATAGCCACCTCGGCGCCAAAAATGAGCCACCCCGGCCGAGCCGCCGCGTCCGCCAGTCACGGCTCCGGCGACGGCTGCTGCGTCGGGCTCGCGGGCGGTGGCGGCTATGAACAACGCTGCCGGCAGTAGCGCACTCAGCCGCGTGCGACGACAGCGGCCCGGCTCGGAGGTGTTGTTCATCGCGGACGGCGGCGGCTATGAACAACCCTAACCGCCGGCCTGGTCAAGCAGGGGTGCTGCCATTTTTGCGAGTCACGTGACCTACGTCGGCATTTGTGACGTGATACGTGCCGTTCCAAACGCTCTGTTACATGGGACACCATTTATGCCCAGCGCTGATTTGTCTGATTTATCCTCATCTGATGAAGAAAATTTACAGCCGAGCGGCGGAGCTCGCTTGCGGGGGAGCGACCTCAGCTCACGGCTCCGCCGCTCGGCGGCATTATTTACAGCCACAGCTTCAAATCTGTATGGAAGTATTCCTCCGTCTTCCCGATCAATTGAGCGGCCGAGCCGCTCACGGCTGTGCCGGTCACGGCTGTCTACGGAAGTATTCCTCCGTCTTCCCGATCAACCGAGCGGCTATTTCTTCATCAGATGAGGATAAATCCGAGAAATCGGCGCTGGGCGCAAATGGTGTCCCATGTAATCGAGCCTTTGTTGCGGCACGGTACACGTCACATCCGCGCACGGAGGTTATGTGACTCGCGAAAATGTCAGCGCCCCTGAAAATTCCCAATTGTCGACAAAAATCTTCTCAAAAATACTATTAAATGAGAGTGGATTTAACATCACGTTGTCAAGATAGAGTACATATTGCGTGACCTTTTTGATACATTGTTAATGCAAACCACTGGATTTCCCCTTTAAGCAATTAAATTGTTTACAATTGGAAGTACTTACGAATCATATTGCGGCCTGGTTGCGTCGTCGTGCGTCATTTTAGCCTTGGCCCGATATTCGAGACAACTGAAAAAGTAAAAGGGGCTTCGATGCCATAATTCTCAGCCGTCGCACATTTTCTCTTGTATCGTGTATTATTGCTCTCAAGCAGGTTCATGACCTTGAAACTCAACCGGAACCGGGCGACTCAATCGCATCATCATTTAGTGAAGTACAACAAAAACCCACAAAAGCCCGGTTAGAACACGCCGGAGCCGAGTTCTGAACACTGAACCTCAGAACGGTGAGGCATGTGCGCTGTAACCACTAGCATGGAGTGCTCCCAATACTTTTTTTTTATGGCTAAATCAATTCATGAACCGCTATCGTACCTCGTAAACATACTCTTCGGTCCGCTCCACTTCGGCCGGCACGTTGGACGGGTACTCTGGGCATTCGTAGAACTCGGGTTCCATAGTTTGGATAGAATGGCAGCTGGAAAGGAAGGACCAGAGGCAAAAACGTTCCATACATTTCCTGTGAAACCAAATGGGGGGAACAAAATGGCGGCACGGACCTGTCGGACAAAAGGAAGGGACAGACGTCGGGCACGGGCGGCGTCGGCGCTCTGAGCTTGGCCAGCGCCGTGATGTGCTCGAAGGTGATGTCGGTTTGCGTGCACACGTCGGCCACGCGCGCCTCCCGCGACGCGCCGCCTTGGCGCACCGCGACGGGCCGGATGACCTGCACGACGACGGGGTCCGCGGCCTCATCCTGCTCCACTTTGGAGAAGTTACGCCTGTTCACCTACGTGTAGAAAACTGCTGTTACTGGACCCCGTAACTTGGCGCCAAAACCAAATCCTTCTAAAATACGAGTCCCGCAGGAATTTGCAAATGCGAATTGTGTCGCCGTATTCCTGTCCTGACTCCGTCTGAAATAACGCCTAGCTCGACTAATTAAGCGCAGTGAGCCTTCTGGATAAATCATAATCATAAAACAGATTTCATGCAGCAGCAGGGATCTACTTTAACCATCCCCTGTAAGATTTTAAAAAGCGCAGAGGGAATGTGGTGCGAACGTGACCGCCTGAGCCGTCAAAGTGACTGACAGGTCTGTCCTGTCCTGTCCTGTCCTGTCAGCTCAACTGCATGCAAATATATGAATTCCATGCACCGACACATCATTTAAGCCGCTTACTCCATGTCCCGATGACACGTTTGCGCTTTCGTTCGTTTACAATCTAACTACAAATGTTTACAAAAGTTACGATCTGGTCCAGATGGCGGCGCGGGCCTAGCGGTTCAGAACGGGCGTGTTTTACCGTTTCCGTCACATATGCTGTATCGCCAAATTAAACCGCAAACGGGGCCGTAAAATGATTGGAAATGCTTAAAAATACTACCACAAATTTACCTACCCTGACAGTGCTGTAAAAATGTCTTTATATTTTGATGACAATAATAAGACCGTACTTATTACATGCACACAACGGAAAATAAAACAACAAACTGGAGGTGTAACGGAAACCAGCAAAGAATAAAATGGAAACGTCACAACAGGAAGTAAACAAAATGCACTGTTTGGTGACGACTTCAAACTCGAGTATTGCAGTATTCGACTCGCAAGGGACTGGACCCAATTGCAGGACTCAGAGGCGAGGGCATGATATCGAGGGTGGTTTTATTCCAAGCTGAGGTCGTACACAAGTAAGCGGTCGGCAGCACAAAAACGCGAGGCTACAGGCATGATCCCAAAACTCGCAATAAGGTCCGACGACTTTGAGGCAAAGCTTAAAAACTTGAACGAGACGTAACGAGAATGAAGTGGCACGGGCTCGCTGTGACGAAGGGGTGCGCGACGCAAAGCTCGCGAGCTTACGCACAATAGTGGTGTATCCAATACGCAGTAACACGACAAACTGGTAAATGTAGATGACACACGCATAGATACCCTACAAAAATCATTTGTAGGCATCGCATTGTAATTTCACTATTTGGATCCAACCAGCGGAGAACAGAACTAGTTTGCCGGCAAGACGCAAGCAGGATAGCTCAAAACAGGAAGTAGCAGGAAGTCGCAGTTACACGGGTGTCAAACTCATTTTTGTCACGGGCCACATTGGAGTTCCCGTTTCACTCGTCGGGCTGTTATGAAACCATCGTAATCTTAAAATCAAACTTACCGGTAGACGTCACTGAGACACGTCAGTAACACAGTGGCAAGACGCTAGCGCAGCGCTAACAGGAGTCACTTCCTCGCCACACACTGTATATTCTACCGGTCTCGCTCTAACACGAGCGCCATCGGGCTAACGCTAATGCTAGCGCTAGTGCCACTGTGGTAACACTATCGCTAGCGTTGCCGCACTAACGCTAGCGCTGCCACCTCGGCACATATATTCGGTCTCACTCTTCCCTTTTCTGCTCGAGCGCCCCCCCCCTTGCGGCCGTTAGCAAAAAAATGCACAAATTAGCCGCATCAGCGCATAATCCGCAGGATTGAAAGCGGGTAAAAAAATCGCGTTTTACAGGCCGGAAATTACGGTAATTGCCCGAGTACTTCCCAATGCGCATTCCCTCCCAGAAAAACGTGGACGTACATCAATGGCGCAGCAAGGCAAGGGTCAACGCGATTCACCGGAGCCCGTCACTCAAAAAGTCTTCCTTCCACTTTTATTATTGAAATGAGACATTTATGACGGCTCGGCTCGTCTCGAGCGAGATTGCGGCAGATTGCGGGCGGCCGCCGCCACCTGCGCTCCTCCCTCCTGTCACAATACGCCAATTCCGACGGAATAACAATGGCGCCCGCGTCGGATTGAAGTTCACGACAATCGCGGATCCGAAGGAAGGGGATTTGGCGCCAGATCAGCCAGAAGCTATTTGTCCCGCGGGGGCCGTCGCGGCGCTTATTCAACGACGCCGGCGTGATCAGTGCGGTTAACGCGGCGGACACAATGTAGCCTTTTGCGAGATGATGTCGTGTATGAAAAATGTCTTTTTTTGCTCCCAGTGACCCCCTATCTGACAGATTCTCCGATGAGACCCGACGTTTTCCATCACGCGCTTATCGCCGCGCGGCAAACACAAATAAAACGCCGTCTCTTATCTGGATCCCTCTCGTTTGGATTAAAAAAAAAAAAAAAAGAAAGAAAAGTGGTAAAAGATAAAAAGCCGGTGACACATTTTAAAGGGGTCTGACTGACTCTTGAGCATATTGGAGGCCTCGGGGGCTGACCTTCACCGTGCGAGTTTTAACCCCAATTTCGAGAGGCTCGGCGCCGTTTGTGTACCAGCGGTGGACTTGGAACCATCCGAGTGTTTAATTAGATCTCAAAGAATTGGATGAATACCCTGTGGCCTACATCGGCTGTCTGCGTGAGAATCATAGAGAACGCAGTACCGTAATTTCCGGCCTACGAGCCGCGACTTTTGTCCGCACGCTTTCGACCCTGCGGTTTATGCGGTGATGCGGCTTAATTTGTGCAATTTTTTGTAACGGCCGCGAGGGGGCAATCGAGCGGAAAGGGTAAGAGTGAGACCGAATATATGTGCCGGCGCTAGCGTTAGTGTTAGCGCAGCGGCAGCACTAGCATGGTGGCACGAGTGTTAGTATTAGTGTTAGCGCTGTGGCGCCAGCGTTGTTATTAGCGTGGTGGCGCTAGTGTTAGCGCGGCGGCACTAGCATTAGCATTAGGGCGACACCACTAGCATAAGCGTTACCACTGCAGCACTAATGTCAGCATTAGCGCGGGGCCACTAGCGTTAGCGCGGCAGCGTTAGTGTTAAACTCTGTGTACTGTCTTTGTACATAGTGTGTTTCAATGTGGCCACTTGCTGCTTTTACACGGCTGCGGCTTATCTACGTACCTAATGGTATTTCCTTTACAAATGTACTGGGTGAGGCTTATAACCAGGTGCGCTTTTACAACACGGAACTACTCTAAAAAAAAGGGTTAGCGTGTTGCTGCTCTGTTACTGCCGCATCTCGGCGATTTTTACCGGGATGTTTTGTTTTTTTTTAAAACGGCCCTGTTAGCGCTGTACTAGCGTGTTGCTGCTGTCTTACTGCACGTCTCAGGGATTTTTACCGGCCTCTTTTTTTCACAGGCCTTGTTAGCGCTGTGCTAAGGTTAGCGTTAGCACTGCGCTAGCGTGTTGCTGCTGTGTTACTGCCACATCTCGGCGATTTTTACCGGTATGTTTTTTTTTTTTTTTAAACCGGCCCTGTTAGCGCTGTGCTAGCGTGTTGCTGCTGTGTTACTGCGCGTCTCAGGGATTTTTACCGGTATGTCTTTTTTTTAACAAGCCCTGTTAGCACCGCGTTAGCATTAGCACCGTGCTAATAGGTTTCTGCTGTGTTTCTGCCGCGTCTCAGTGATTTTTACCAGAATGTTTTTCTTTAACCGTCCTGTTAGCGCTGTGCTAGCGTGTTGCTGCTTTGTTACTGCCACGTCTCAGTGATTTTTACGTGACGAGGCATTTAATGGGAGACAATTAGGTGAAAATGCAAATCAAATGGGAAGCAGGAGGCAAAGATGGCCGCCGGCGGACGTCAGTGGCGGGTTTGAGGAGACGCTGGAGAGTTTCGCCGTCAAGTGGCAATGAGTGTCCTTCACTGTTTTGCAGACACGGACTCGTGCACAAAAACGGCCAATTAGTTCTCCGTCGAGTCTTTGCACCACCATGAAACGGATTAAGCAAAGTAACGTCAGCCGAGTCAAAATTCCAAATAAATCCATATTCTTTTGATTTGTTTCTTCTTCTAGAGCGGCGGATTTCTGGGCTTGCCTGTAACGTCCTTCAACCGGTCACGCTGCGTTCAAGTCCCTCAAAGGACTCTTTTATCTAAAAATTTTCAAAGATGCCCCCCCGCCCCCCCCCAAAAAAAGCACTTAACAGCTAACTGACAGAAAGTAACGAGCTGTCGACGGTTGTTCTGTAGATAAAACAATCTATGTTGTCTCGGTACTACTAACCCATGTCCTTTTTGCATCCAACATCAGTTCCCAGCATACATTGCGCCATGAAATGCTGAATTTTGGCCCAAATGCGACACCGAACTTCGCTTTCCTGAAACCTTGACTGTGATTAGAATAATACAGTAACCTTGTCGTCGGTTCCGTTGCACGCTAAGCCAAGCCAAGACCGTGTCAAATGCGAGCTTCCCGTTAATAGCGCAATTCCTTCCACCACGAACCTCCGGTACAGGGGCCGACGCAAATGCAGCACTTCGAGGCAGAGGCATAATGTTCAATGTGGTTTATTCCAGAAACTGGGTCATACACGGACAAGCTAGGCTAGGCGCGATCCAAAAGACATGCAGCGAGGTCAGATGACTATGGGGCAAACTAAATAACTCAACAATATGAATGGAATATGGAATATAAATGCTAGTCATTAATTTGTTAGCAATTTCTGCTTTTATTCATTTAAAATCGGACTTTTTCACGCTCTGTCTGATATCAAATGCAAACTTTATTGTAACGAGTATCTTTTCATGTCTACAGTTTTGTTTGGACCTCTTTGGAGAGTCTCAACTACCACCGCTCAAATATTATATGAGCACAAATTCTGCGGCAGTCGCACCGTAAGCGCACGCGGCGAGAAATAAAATGACGGATACTAATAGGCTCGGGGACACGGTCGGCATGGCTTGACGGAGTGCGCCCGCAAGACTTTCATTACCCTCAACATCCTGCCAAGCAAATAACAATTAGCGAGCGTCGAGCCGCACGTGCACGCCGTTTCTCCTCCGTGTTAATTAGCCGGGGGTGGGGGTGAAGTTCTGCATGCATCGTCATTTATCTCTTAACGCGACACCGGACGGGGTCACAAGTCGCACACAACGCTTATCCACAAGGAGGTTATGGGTTCTTCGCCCGTCTGTGGCATTTCACAAATCGTCATTTTAAAAGAATTAAGACAAAATCGGTTGGGTTTTGGTGGGACTCGAACATCCTTTTTAGTCTCGCTTTGTTTGTATTAAGACTACAAAGTACTCAAAAGACAAAACGCACCCCCCCCCCGTTTTAAAGGAGGTTTAATTTCCCCCCATTTGCAACCAAAATAAGCCACCGAAAAGGAGGCCTTTTGATTGCCTGCTAATGAATTTATTCATCTTAAATTTTGGCTGAAGGCAAAAAAAAAAAAAAAAAAAAAGTGTTTTCATAAAACACTTGTAAAGTGAAACATTTTCCTGGAGAGCCAGAAAAATTAAAAATTAATGCGGTAGCTTTTTGCATAACATTAACCCCCCTCCCCCACCCCCACCCAAAAAAGAAAAAAAAAAGCCTGGAGTGTGAAACCTTTTATTTTTCCATCGCTCGCGATCATCAAACTTTTTGGAAATTAATTTCAGCGATGCGGGATTATGGAACATCTCGCTCATTAGCATTATTCATAACGTGAAGTTTGCCCTTTGGTGGAGGAGAAAACTTGAAACTACTTCTTTGGGACGAGGATAAACAATCTTTTTTACTTTCGGCTTGTCCCGTTAGGGGTCGCCACAGCGTGTCATTTGATATGAACGCATATTTTTTTGGCACAGTTTTACACCGGACGCCTTTCCTGCCGCAACCCCTCTGCATTTTAGCATCTTACAGCACCAAGTATTAACCAGGGCCAAACCCGCTTAACTTCCGAGATCTCAGAGTAGCATGGCCGTAAGCAAATATAACTCCAATTTTAATCTTGGAAATTTCCAAACGCGACTGCAATTTCATTAAACATTTCTCCCAGTCATGTAATTACTAAGTAATTACGCAAATTTACAAATTGTATGTGGCTAATTTTCACATATAGCTCAAATTGTAATCTTGGACATTTCCAAACACGACTGCAATTTCATTACACATTTACTATGTAATTACATCCATCCATCCATTTTCTTTGCCGCTTATCCTCATGCGGGTCACAGAGAGTGCCAAAGCCAATTAATGTTGCATGTTTTTGGTTTGTGGGAGGAAACCGGAGTGCCTGGAGAAAACCCACGCAGGCAACAGAACATGCAAACTCCACACACCCCGGACCTCAGAACTTTGAGGCCAACATCACAAAGTAATTACAGAAATTTACAAATTATATGTGGCTAAATTTCAAATATAGCTAAAATTGTAATCTTGGAAATGTCCAAACGCGACTGCAATTTCATGACACATTTCTCCCAGTCATGTAATTACTATCTAATTACATCTATCCATTCATTTTCTTTTCCGCTTATCCTCACGAGGGTAGCAGAGAGTGCCGGAGCCTATCCCAGCTGACAACGGGCAGGAGGCGGGGTACACCCTGAACTGGTTGCCAGCCAGTCGCAGGGCACATTGAGACAAACAGCCACACTCACAATCACACCTAGGGGCAATTTAATGTTGCATGTTTTTGGGATGTGGGAGGAAACCGGAGTGCCCGGAGGAAACCAACGCAGGAACGGGGAGAACATGCAAACTCCACACAGGCGAGTCCGGGATTGAACCCGGGACCTCAGAATTGTGAGGCCAACGTTATGAAGTAATTCCAGAAATTTACAAATTATATGTGGTTAATTTTCAAATATAGCTCAAATTGTAATCTTGGACATTTCCAAACACGACTGCAATGTCATTACACATTTTCTCCCAGTCATGTAATTACTAAGTAATTACATACATTTACAAATGACATGTTCATTTTCCAATATAACTCAAACCTATGCTTTGTAAACTGCTTAACTGTGACTCCGTTTAGAGAGGGTGATTTAATTGCAATATAAAGTCGACTCAATACGGCGAGCGCAAATCCCTCGAAATGGATCTGCGGGGAAGGTGGGGGAAAAAAAATGCATTAGCTTAAACGTCAACAGAGACATTTTCCACACCTCCCCACAAAACGGGCCCCCAAGGGCACGAATGTGTTATAGTTACACAGCGTGGCCCAGCGTGTAATCATAGCCCCGGAGTATGCAGATGGCTTCGCGCTATTCTATCCGTAACTGGACTCGACGGCCGCGTCTGAGCAGGCCTAATTGGCTTCCGAACTCGTCTTAGTTAAGTGGAAATTCAACACCGGTCGTGCCGCCGTAACCTCATCCAACCCCCTGGGACCACCCGCGTCCTTACCGACGCTTTCCGAAATGGACCGGACGTGCCGTGGAGACAGAAAGAGTGGACGTAAGTTCCGCTTTGGAGTTTTTGTGTCGTGCAGGATGTTGGCATTTTATTGCTTTGAAAGGAAAAATCCCCCCAAAATTGACGATGTGAGGGAAAAAAATTAAAAAATGTCTAAGAATATTGGGAAAAAAAATCTAATCAAATGTTACATGCAGATATTTTCAAACATAAATAATCGGAAGTAATTTTACCAATTTTTAATGTTTTCAATAAGGCTTTACCAATTTTATTATTATTTTGTTATTTATTTTTACTTATTTATTTTTATTTTTTTCTAGATCATTGCAAATTCCCATATTTGGCGGAATAAAATGCAGATAACCGATCAATTCATTAATTAAAAAGTATGTAATATATAATTTATTTATGAGACTTTGCTAAAAAATTGATATTGTTTAATTGCATATCATTATGTGATCATGTGTTGTGTTGTGTTGTGTTAAAAAAAATACAAAGTGACATTTTTTTGCCAGTTTACAAATTTTTTTTTCATTTCAATGTCAGATTTGGGGGGGAAAATCATTTTAAAAAATTGTAAAAAAAAATGTTGTTCTGAAAAGGAATCAATATTAATAGACTCTAGTTTTCAACACCTGAAAAGAGCTATAGCTACTATGTGGGGGGAAAAAAATGAAAAATGTCCATGAATAATGGGCAAAAATAAAATAAATGTAGATATTTTAAAACATAAATAATTGTAAGTAATTTTATGACTTTTTTTACGTTTTAAATAGGGCTTAACCAAGGGTTTTTTTTTTTTCAACCAATGCAAATTCCCATATTTGGCAGAATAAAATGCACATAAATGATCAATTGATTAATTAAAAAAGTGTAATATATAATTGATTTCTTGGACTTTTCTAAAAATTTTACATTGTTTCATTGCATATCATGATTTGTGACAATGTAAATCCAAATCACCATTTTTGACGGGTTAGCCAATTTTTTTTGTGTTTATTTCAATGTCAGATTGAGGGGAAACAAATCATTCAAAAAATTAGCAAAATAAAAAATGTTGATTTGAAAAGGGATCAATATCAACAGGCCCTAGTGTTAAAGAGCTTAAAAGAGCCTAAATGTCAGATGTCATTCCCATTGGTCAATTTACGCCACATGAAAAAAAATCATGTGCGCACAACCTAAACCAAGCAGTCAGAATATTAATTTTATATTAATATATAATTAAAAATATATTTTCAAACATAAATAATTGTAAGTCATTTGTGTGACTTTTTTATGTTTTAAAATGGGCTTTACCAATATTATTTTTTTTCTAGACAAATGTAAATTCCCATACTTGGCAGAATAAAATGCAGATGACCGATCAATTGATTAATTTAAAAAAATGTATAACATATAATTGATTTCTGATACTTTGTAAAAAATTGGTATTGTTTGATTCCTATAATGATGTGATAATGTGTTGTGTTTAAAAATACAAATCTCCATTTCTTCCCAGTTTACTGTTTTTTTTTTTTGTTGTTGTTCAGATTGGGGGGGAAAAAATCCTTAAAATATTAGCAAAACATTTTTTGATTTGAAAAGGGATCAATATCAACCGGCCATGGTGTTAAAAACCTGAAAAAAACTTAAATAAATCGCAGATGTCATTCCCATTGGTCAATTTACATCACGTGAAAAAAAAAATCTGCACACAACCTGAACCAAGCAGTCAGAATATTAGTTTTATATTAATATTTAAAATAAATATTTTAGAACATAAATACTGTAATTGTAAATATTTTTTATGACTTTTATGTTTTAAAAAGGGCTTTACCAATATTATTATTTTTTCTAGACAAATGTAAATCCCCATACTTGGCAGAATAAAATGCAGATAACCGATCAATGGATTAATTTTTAAAAATATGTCATATATAATTGATTTCTGAGACTGCTAAAAATTTGGAATTGTTGTTTAATTACTTATCACTATGTGATAATGTGTTGTGTTGAAAAAAAAATGCCTTTTTTTTTTGCCCAGTTAACTGTTTTGTTTTGTTTTTTTTGTCCATTTCAATGTCAGATAGGGGAGGGCGAATCCTTTAAAAATTTGCAAAAAAATATACATATATTATTTGAACAGGAAAAACTGTTAAAAACCTCAAAAGATTTTAAATAAATCCCGGATGTCATTCCCATTTGTCAATATACGCCACACGAAAAAAACACAGACAAATCTGCGCAAAACCTGAACCAAGCCGTCAGAATATTCTTTTGCAACATAAATGAACACGAATCCACCCCCCGCCCCCCGAAAAACGCCTTTCCAATAAACCCCACCGCACGTCTACAAGCTCCAGATGGTCGACTTTTAAGACGCTTCCGACTTGACATGACAAAAAGCTGCAGACGCGACCATAAGGTGTGTTATTGGGTTATCGCGCTTGGCTTGCAGCCACTTCGGTGTCACACGCCCGCAACTTATTGAATTAGTCTCTCTTCTTTCCTTGTGTAGGTTAAAACAAAAAACAACAACAAAAAAAAAAGACTCCTTTAAGGGGGCGGAGTTACACTTAAGTGCATTAGTAAGTGCTTTTGTGAAAAACAGGCAAAGGCAGTGGGGGTTGAACAAAGTTCAAACGGTGCCTGGCGACTGATAAGGAACGAGAGAATTCTTCTTTTTTTTCAGGAAGAATGGATGCTTTCCTCTCTCTTTCTTTATCCGTCTCTCTCTCTCTCTCTCTTCTCTCTCTCTCTCTCTCTCTCTCTCACCTTCCTGTCCTTATCATCTCGGTCTGGCTAATTGGCCGACGCTGATAACGAGTGATAAGTCCTCTCGTCACGGGGGGGGAGACCACAGGTGACGTTTTGAGCGCGGTCGTAAAAATAAAAGACAGAATGCGCAATAAACGTGTTTGCGATCTTTATGGTGCCTGCGTAAATATGCGTGGAGCCACTTTTTAAATGCGGGTGTGCGGCTTTTGGCTTTGTCTGCATGGGGGCCCGGGGGGACGGGTTTAGCAGAGCTAGCACGGGGTGGGGGTGGGAGGTGGTTATTGGCTAGGGTTAACTCTTCCCAAATAAATGAAATGAAATGAAAGTGGCGATGATTAGGAAGGGGCAAGTTAGAACGGCATGTAAAATGGAAAGACAGTCGGTCCCGATGGCATACCGGTGGAGGTGTGGAAGCAATTTGGTGAGGTGGCCGTGGAGTTTTTGACCAACTTATTTAATTGAATACTAGCGGGAGAGAAGATACCAAAAGAATGGAGGAAAAGTGTGCTAGTCCCCATTTTTTAAGAACAAAAGTGATGTTCAGAACTGTGGAAACTACGGAGAACTAAAGATGATGAAGTTACGGGAAAGAGTAGTGGAGGCTAGACTCGGGACAGAAGTCAGTATCTGCGAGCAACAGTATGGTTTCATGCCTAGAAAGAGTACCACAGATGCATTATTTGCCTTGAGGATGCTAGTGGAAAAGTACAGAGGAGGTTAGAAGGAGCTAGTTTGTGTCTTTGTAGACCTAGAGAAATCCTTTGCCAGAGTACCAAGAACAGAACTGTGGTACTGTGGCATGCGCAAGTCTGGTGTGGCGGAGAAATATGTCAGAATAGCCCAGGACACGTATGAGGGCCGCAGAACAGCGGTGAGATGTGCCGTAGTTGGAGGTGGGACTGCATCAGGGATCCGCCCTAAGCCCCTTCCTGTTTGCGGTAGTAATGGATAGGCTGACAGACGGGGGAGGACGTGAGGACGGTGGGTGTTCCAGAGGAGGATGGGCGAGATGGAAATAGATGACACGCTGTGGCGATCCCTCACGGGACAAGCCGAAAGACAAAGAAGAAATAAGTAAATGAAATGAAAGTGTATAAAAAAAAAAAAAAATTACTGTGAAAAGGTTCACTTGCTGACCCCCTCCGAAAATAGAACACAATGGCGAAAGCGTGTTGTAAGATGACCGATGCAACCAAACCTGATCCGGATGACGTGATGGCACCGGTCCGCAGAGGCCATATGGGGAGGCCGCCTGCGCCCGGACTAGACCGGACCGGAGACGGGGGTCTCCGTCTGAGCTCCCCCGCGGTGCTGCCTAACAGGCTGGACATGTGGCTGAGCATCTGTCCCGCGGTCGTGTTCCACAATGGAGTCGCAACAACAACATTCGGTACAATTATCATGATTAAAATAATAGTGAAATTAACAAATTGCGAGATTCATTATTGATAAATTAGCACTGGCAAAGCGGGGGAAATCCCTACCAGATCCAGCAGATGGCGCTGTGGCAAAAATGACCCCCCCCCTCCCCCTCTCAATTCGCAATATAGAGTATGTTCCTCATGATCCAATTGCAGAAATCAATCTATATTTTTCCTACGCAGATTACTTTGGTTGCCAAGGTGACCTTGACTGGCACGGCATAAATAAAAAAAAAATTACTGGAGTAATTTTGCTCAGCGATATAAAAATGTAAGAATAAAAGGGAAGAAAGTGGTCAATTTGTAATCCGACAGCCTCGTGGCAATCTTGTTTTCCGCTCAAATCGTCACCATCCGTAAGCTTTCATCTGTGATTCCAAGCAGGTGGTATCCGTGGTAACACAAACTGTACCCCCCCCCCCAAAAAAAAAACAAAAAGATGCTCGGTGGGAGAACAACAGCGAGCGGATCGGGCTGGAGGAGGGGAAGACTTGAGAAACGTGGAATGATGAAAAGGAAACGCGATGAGGGGGATTCGCCGGGGAAAGTCTCTCACTCCCTCATCAGCGCTCGAGGATTCGAGGACAAGAAAAAAAAAAAAAAAAAAGTCACGGCGTGACACACTTCTTGCTCACGAGAAACTCAACTCTTGCCTCTCTTTTCTCGCCTTGGCAGCGCTAACGAGAACCGCGCCTCCCGGTGGGATTCAAAAACTGCAGAGGACGACGTCAAAACCGGGTCGGCACGGATAAAAAAAAAAAAAAACGCCAAAGCCACACTCCGAACCAGCAGGGGGCTCCAAACAAGTAGACACTTAGTTTTTCAGACGTACTCGGGGATTTGATAGGGATCGGGCGGCACAGTGGATCAGCTGGAAAAGCGTTGGTCTCGCGGTTCTGAGGTCCCGGGTTCAATCCCCGGACCCGCCTGTGTGGAGTTTGCATGTTCTCCCCCCGTGCCTGCGTGCGTGGGTTTTCTCCGGGTACTCCGGTTTCCTCCCACATCCCATGCGACATTAATTGGACACTCTAAATTGACCATAGGTGTGATTGTGATTGTCTCTACGTGCCCTGCGATTGGCTGGGATAGGCTCCAGTCAGGATAAGCGGCAAACAAAATCGATGGATGGATATGTAAACAAAACAGTAATTAGGTCAAAATATATATTTTTTATTGTACAATAAGTAACAAGTAATGCTGTTAAAATGAAATTTTTTGACCCCCCCCCCCCCCCCCCCACGGAAAAACAGTTATTTAAATAAAAGTAAAATTTAGAAAGCTGCACATGTTGGCCATATTTGTAAGTTGGTCACATTGAAAAATATTGCATAATATTAGTAAGTAACTTTTTGGAAAAACGTGTATATAATACAACATTGTCGCAAGATAAAATGCTGAGTGGCTAGTCACTCTGGGAAACCATGAATACGAATATCCATCCATTTTCTTTGCCGCTTATCCTCACGAGGGGCGCGGGGAGTGCTGGAGCCTATCCCAGCCGTCAATGGGCAGGAGGCGGGGTACACCCTGAACTGGTTGCCAGCCGATCGCAGGGCACTTGGAAACAAACAGCCGCGCTCACGATCACACCTTGGGGCAATTTAGACTGTCCAATTAATGCTACGAGTTTTTGGGATGTGGGAGGAAACCGGAGTGCCCGGAGAAAAACCCACGCAGGCACGGGGGGAGAACGTGCAAACTCCACACAGGCGGGTCCGGGATTGAACCCGGGACCTCGGTATTGTGACGACCAATATTTACCACACAACCCACGGTCAGAGGTTCATGATATAAAATCCCCACAAGTCAACATTATACAATGTAAGTTAAAGCACATACGAGTATCTGGACAAACGTGAGCAAAGAGCAATATGTAACTTGATTTAGTACAAGTATTTCCAAAAAATGCTGCAAATTATGCTGGAAAGTAGCATGACCCTTGCAACAATAACTCTTTAGCACATTTAGACTATATTTAGTATTTCCCACATAACATTTATGCTGCTCTTGTTTTTCTTCTTAATGTGTTGTTTGTATTTACTGCATGTCGTTAATGTAATTGGCCAAGTGGCAAATTACACTTTAATTGGTGTGACTCATAAAGTCATCAAGCTTATCATTAGGCTAAAAATAAGAAAAAAAAAATTGCTCGAGGCAAGTCTTTTTCACTTTCATTTTTTGCAGAGTACCCGCATGAAGTAGCTTCTTGTGAATTTCAAGTACTTGGTGTTTGCATACCTTTCCCCACAAAAAAAATCCATATTCTGGCGTCCACATTTCTTAGAATGTTAAACTAGTTTAGCTTTTTTTTTTTTTTCTAGCATTGCACCCAAGCAATATGCATACACTTGAAATTAAAATTCACCTGTAATTACCTAGTAATTACATAGTAATTACACAATCCCGCTTACCAAGAAATACACTACTAGGCTCATCCTCGTATCCAAATCTGCCGCTGCTCAGTAACGGAGCACGCCGTTAAATGATGAATGAATAGCGGGCTTACCATGTGTCCCCCACGCTTGTGGAAATTCACACTTTACCGGTGCTTCCCGTCTAATCAACACGTCCCGAACCTCGCGAAAACGGAATTTTTCTGCCCGTGCCGATGACGCGTTTGAAGACGCGCGGCCGGGAAAATAAAACATGTCTCCTGTTTTTGAGGATCTGATTAAAACGTGCCCTAAAGGTCAAAACAGCAGAAGTTCCGTCAGATGCGTTCAAGTGTAGCTTTCTGTCATAATAATTCGATCATTTAAAAAACAAAATGTCTCTGATATGATTGTGACTTTTCACAGTGGTGCTTCTGAACCCCCCCCCCCCCCCGTTAAACTTTGGCTAGTTTGTAAAAAATCGTAGCGGTTGTTATGTTTAATCAGGGATATTTTTATCTGATCTATTTATTATTATTTCTTTGTTCCTTCCCACTGCAAAAACTTCAACTCTTACCAAGAATATTTCTTATTTTTTATTCAATTTTTTTTAAATGGTGACTTCAAAAAGACTCATCACGTGAAAAAGTTACTTGTTTTTACATTTTTTGACTTGTTTCAAGCTCATTTTTACATGTGATAAATAATAATAAATATTAATAATGTTAAATAATGAAAAACATAAATGATAGTGTTGAGTTTTTTTTTTTCATTCATTCCTCGACTCCGCCGCCCTCCTAATTTTAAATCAAAATGAGTTTGAAACAAGCCCCTCCATCAATGCATTTTCTCTACCGCTTATCCTCACGAGTCGACCCTGTTTTGTTTTTTTTTTTTGTGTGTGTAACTTTCGAGTAACAGATGAAATACGGAGCGTTCGTCTTCTCGGCTCACCTGCGCGATCTCGTACAGCAGCTTGTAGTGCTCCTCCCGCTTCTGCAAGGTGCACAAATTGCAGCCCATCGCGGTTGCCAGGGAGACGGCGCGCCGTCCGTCGGCGCGCGCCGCTCGCCGGCGCGCCTGCGCTCCCCCGCGGGGCCGAAACGCGCTGGTCCTCCTCGGCCCCCCTCTCGCATCCCTCAGAGGATCCCCCCTCCGCGAATCACTTTCGTGGCCGTGCGCTTGTGAGGATGAGTGAAGGCGCCCGACTTGTTTTCGCCTCCTCCTCCTCCGCCTCTTTCGGTGTGCGAGCTCGCACTCGCGCGCGCACGCATTTTGGCTCGGGCGGCGAGGCGGACACACCTCCTCTCGCGGCGGGCCGCCCCCGCGCCGGCGTGCGGGTGGGCTTCCCGCTCATTGGCTGGGAGACGGGCGGGAGGGGCGGGAGCGCCCGAACGTCGGCGTCGACGGGTCTGCAGGTGGGAGCCTCTTTGTTAACCCTAACAAGTGTCCGATACTGTTTAATCGACTTGTGCCGCGAGCCACACAAGTGGAAATCAATCTGGTTCCCGTTCAATCAGGCGCCGTCTCGCCCAAAGTGATGCCGCCGCGACACTTTGACAGGCGGCGCCGGAAGAAACTTCACATCGATCGCCGTCAAATTAGCTCGCTGGTTTGCATTTTTAATAGATCTGGATTCAATGTCGTCTGTTATTGAAAGCGGACAAATATCTTCTTCTTCTTCTTCTTCTTCTTCTTCTTCTTCTTTTCCTTTCGGCTTGGGGTTTCCATCTAAGCCCATGTCATCACCAGAACTCGGAGCCGGACCCAAATGGAACTCGGGAAAAACTCGGGAAACCTGGAGGCGGTTCGGGGAAATATCTTTATTCAGTCCAGGGTCGGTAAAACCGGGCAGGGAGTCCGGGAGACGGTCTTACGGGGTAGGTCGGGAGACGGGCGGGGGTGGAGAAAGTGCCGGAACGAGGCGTCACTGGCGACGATCTGGAAAAGTCGGTGGGTCCTATAAGTACTGCAGGTGTGTCGGGGGACCTGCACAGCCAGGGCTAGGACATGACGTCACAGACGACATGGCCGCCACTGGGATGTCGACTCCTACTTTTGCAACTTTGCGCTCCCAGCTCAATTTTTCCGACTTGTATCGTCATCAAAGTGATTACGATTACCGTAATTTCCGGCCGACAGAGCGCACCTGGTTAGAAGCCTCACCCAGTACATTTGTAAAGGAAATACCATTGGGTACATAGATAGGCCGCACCTGTGTAAAAACCACAAGCGCCCCCATTGAAACACGAGATGTTTACAAAGATGCTACACAGACGGTTTAACGCTAGCCGCACTAACACTAGCGCCGCGCCCGTTAAAAAAACATACTGGTAAAAATCACTGAAACACGGCAGTAACACGCTAGCGCAGGGCTAATAGGGCAGGACCGGTAAAAGTCACTTCCTCGGCACAGATATAAGAAAGACGGTACACAGAAAGAGTTTTCAAAGTTTTGATACCTCAGCTTAGCTTAACATAGCAACAAAACGGTAGGATGAACAGGGTTGTTAACTAAACATACCGGTAAAAAAAAAAATAAAAAAAACAGGGGCAGCTACACAGTAGCGACAAGGTAGCAAAGCATTAACAGAGCCGATTAAAAAAACCCAAACCCAAATCACTGAGATGTGGCAGTAACACAACAGAAACACGCTAGTGCGGTGCTAACGCCCGTGTGGCGCTAACCCTAGCGTGGCGCTAACGCCAGAGCGGCGCTACAGGTGATTTTTACCGGTTAAAAAAACATACCGGTAAAAATCACTGAGACGCAGCAGTAACACAGCAGAAACACGCTAGCCCGGTGCTAAGATGGCCAGTTAAAAAAAAAAAAAAAAAAAAACATACTGGCAAAAATCACTGAGATGCGGCAGTAACACAGTAGCAACGCGGTAGCACAACACTAACACAGCCGGTTAAAAAAAAAACATACATAAATCACTGAGACGCGGCAATAACGCAGCAGAAACACGCTAGCGTGGCGCTAATAGGGCCGGTTAAAAAAAAACATATCGGTAAAAATCACTGAGGTACAACAGTAACACAGCAGCAGCACGCTAGCGCGGCGCTAACACTAGCGCAGTGCTCACAGGGCCTGTTTACAAAAGACATACCGGTAAAAATCACCGAGACGCGGCAGTAACGCAGCAGCAGCATGCTAGCACAGCGCTAACACTAGCGCAGCACCTGTTTTAAAATGTATATTCTGGTCTCAGTGGCACTTTAAGTGCAATATTTGAATTTTCTTCGGCTGTGTTTATTCGGCGCTTGAATGCTCAAACCGTGTTATAGCGTTAGAGTGTTTGACAAAAAAAAAAAAAAAATATTGAACGCACTGAATCATGAAAGTGAAAGCTGACTTTAAAATGGCCAATAAGCGTCACGTTGATTTAGCCCCCCAATGAAATGGTGACCAATAGCCGTCGGAAGGCGCCCATGCGTCATCCTGCTTCTCGCCCGCCGCGCAGGTCCGAGCGCCGCAGCGGGGCGGTCAAGGGCGTCGGCGCGAGATAACTCTTCACCCCCCTCGCCCGCTCGCTTTCGCGCGAGGTCACCGCCCGACACCCCAAAGGTGACCCCTCCCGGAAGGCGACGTCACCGAGCCGTCTCCTCCGTTATCTCCGCCCCAAAACCCGATGGACGCCTCGAGAACATCCCCCGATTCTCTCGCCGCAGGGGTCGTAAACCGGTACGGCTGTGACATTTCATCGGAAGGTGATATCATCGTTATGCTCATTTATGACCCGCGCCATCTCCTTTTATTGTTCATGTTGCCCTCTTTCTATCATCTCTCCTTCAGTTTTATCATCGCATATTGCACCACACGCACACATCTGCCTCAGACTCTTGTAAAACTTGAAACGACAAAAACCGCTCAAGGTCTGCATTGGGGACTCTTCCTGTCCCTACGAGGGAAAGTTCAAATGCGCCGTCATTTGCAACTCAGTCAAAGGTTAACCGAAAATAACTTTGCGGCGGCGCCGGCGCGTCGCACTTCAAAGGGGGACCGCGGCGCCGACTTTCCGGAAAAATCGGAATATTATTGGACGGATTCGAGTGGAAATACCGACTGCGTCCTTAGGGATTCTCTGAATGGTCGGTTAATAAGGGAAAATCTTGGCGCAGTTCGGTTCATCCTGGACTGCAGCGAGTCTCGGAGCACGAGAAAAGTCCGAGGGCGCCTCCATCACGCGTCTCGCTAGCCAGACCACCGTTAGCCGTTGATCTGGTCTAAAAACACAATCAGACAATACTCGCCAAACAAAGCGAGAGGCAGAGCAAGAATTAATTTTCCCGGTGTTGTTTACCCTCCTCTCCCGTTGAATTACATTTTAAAGGTCGAGGCATATTTAGATGATATGCGGATCGCGGCCAAATCACCTCCCCGTCCGATCAACTTCCGCGGCGGAAATTAGCCACCGCGGCCCGGCGCCGCGACGAGCCACCCCGGCAGCCGGCTCGGCCTCGTCGACAAGGCCGGGCGGGAAGGCCGCGCTAGCCGAGGTGGCCTTCTCGACAAGGCCCGTGGCGATCCACAAGGCCTGCGGAGGCCGTCCTTCAGCCGTTGCCGCGCGGAAGCCTTCCGATGCGCACATCGACACAGTTACCACCTCCGATGTACGGATTACGCCGTCCCCCAACTATTGTTTTTTTTTTTAGTAGCTGTTGTTGGAAGGCGGTCCTTTTGGGGGTCCTTCCGCGTATTCGTCCAATTCCAGGTTCGGTCAATAACTGGACTCCAGAGGCGTACAAAACGTGACAAACACTTCGAAGTTTAATCGACTTGTGCCGACTTAGTCTGAGAACAAAGATTGTGTCGGCAATGTTAGAAACCTGCCGTTGGCGGACAAGTCTCAAAACGGGATCGAACTGATGTGACAAGACACCCAAGGCCGTCGAGTCTGCTGAGAAACACCTCCGTTGCGACTGGACACTCAAGGCAGGTTTTGGCGAGTCGCACAAGGACTGCAGTTCCTGGAACCGGATCTTAGCGCAGGTCATGCGGAACCCACGAAGCTCTCGTCCATTTTTCACGACGAACCGGGTCTCTTGGAAACCCATGAAGGTTAAATCCATCCTCCCGAGTGTTTGAGCAACATCCAACAACGCAACGAGTCGTCATTTTAGCTAACGCGAAGGAAGAACGAGCTAGCTTCCCACAAGTGAAACTAATAGAAACAAACGAGTCCGCTTGAGGGCGCTCCTGCCCCGTACGTCACTTCCTGTTTCTTCCGGAAAACAAACCCCTCGAAAGGATTTGCATGGCCGGGGTTACAAAAAGCCACATACGTCAAAATCGTATTTTGTGGTGAAAAAAATGGATGGGTCCATACCGGCTTTTTTACCCGTTTTTTCATGAATAAGACGAAACATAAAAATCATCCATTTCATGACAGCGGACCTTTAGCTATTAATTATAGACTAATGCCGAGATGTGATTCTCACATTCTCTCGTTCAAAAGAAATGACATTAAAAATGTCATTTTGCTATCAAATTAAAGACACAAAAGACGAGGAGATAAAGATTGAGCAGGGTTGGATTCGGGTGGAAACATTTTTCGGGTCCGAAATGTGCCAATTGTGCAAAAATCATTCACGCGGAGACGGCCACGCTTTGTGTTTTAAGACAATCGCATGGCTCAAAACCCCCCAGCCGCTTGTTTCGTTGGATGAGCAAAACCGCAGAAAAAAATGCCCACGTTTCAAAAGGGGTGCCACCTGACACCCTTTTGGGCCCGGGTCACTTCCGCTTCATGATGCAAGGCAGCAGTTTTTTTGGTTTTGTTTTTTTTCGCACGGCGCTGACACCTGACCGACACGGAATCTGTTGAGGTGGCAAACGGGTGGCCGAAGTGTCATCCGAGGAGATCACTCGAGTAGCCTGGACGCCCAAAAATAAAATATCTCCTTGTGCACAAAGTCATTGTGATACCAAGAATACTTTCTAACTTTTGAGACTTTACCGTTCGAGGCGAAAAACATGCATGGAAAAAGTTCAACCAGTTGATAAATATATGTAAGAAAAAGTATGTTATTGACATTATTGTTGGATGCCCTTCTTTTGCGGCCGTTCTCGTCAGATCTCGGAAGCTAAGCGGGTTTGGCCCTGTTTAGGACTTGGATGGGAGACCGCCCGCCACGCAGTCACATTTGGAAATTTCCAAGATTACAATTTAAGCTATATCTGAGAATTAGCCTCATTTAATTTGTAAACTTGTGTAATTACTTAGTAATTACATGACTGGGAGAAATGTGTAATGAAACTGCAATCATGTTTGGAAATTTCCAAGATTACGATTTGAGTTATGTATAAAAATTAGCCACGTCATTTTGTAAACGTGTGTAATTACATATGTAATGTATGTATGTACATAATTACTGTAAATTTGTGTAATAACCTAGTAATCACATGGCTGGGAGAAAATGTGTAATGAAATGGCAGTCGCGTTTGGAAATTTCCAAGATTGCAATTTGATCTATATTTGAAAATTAGCCTAATGTTATTTGTAAATTTGTGTAATTACTGAGTAATTACATGACTGGGAGAAAATGTATGATGAAATTGCAGTCGCAAGTACCTTTAGAACTACAATAATCGGTATCCCCAATGATATTACACAGACAACAATGGATACCTGATGGTTACAGTGGTAAACCGTCATTCTTCACTTTCCTGACCGCTCGTGTCCCAAGAGACCAATTTCTTCTTTTGTGGTCCAACCACCTCCAGGTCGCAATTTTGAATACACTCTGCTGGAGTCGGCTTCGCTTCTAATTACAGTTCTTGGATATGCTTGGCGGACACACTCCGGCTTGAACACAAACACTCTACGCCGGCGCCTTCAGCGGGTTGATGGCACGCCGCCATTGTGTTAACCCAGTGGCGGGACTCCAATAAAAACCGCCGCGGAAAGCCGTCCCTCCGCCGCGCTAATGGCACAAGCGGGCCTCTTAAACCCCCGATCGCATCTGTGCCGGTATTGAACCAAGCACCCCTGATCTGAAAGGAAGCGCCACAGTAGGACTAGGGAGGAAGAGACTGGAACTTGGTTTTTTTTGGGCTGGAGTTGCTTAAGAGTTTTCATTTAACCTCTCTACCGAACGCGTACCCAGTGCGGACGTCTACGGAATACTCGCGGTTAACTGTTTGTGTTTTTGCTTTTCACGGGCATCTTGGGACTCAAGTACACAAGAGAGGACTTGCTAACTATCAGAGAGCCTTCTTCTGAAGTTTTTTTCACAACTCTCGCTAATTCGCCGAAGCTTTTTCCGGAGTTGCTAGTCGGCGCGCTATTCAAAGCCTCGCTATCTGCTACACGAGTCCGGCTGCGTAGCGGGGACACCGTCTCACGCTTCCAACGAATTACTTTGGACGTTCTGCTGTTCTGTGCTTCGCGGAGACTCGCCTTTGTGGACGATTGCCCAACGCCACTATCCCGCCGCTCGGTCTCAACCTTCATCATGCTAATATGCCGCTGAGCTAAGCTAACGAGCTTAATCAATATTCTTTCCAGAAGGCTAACATTACGGTTTACGATCATTTACGGAGACTTGGCTGTGTGGACGATTGCCCGACGCTGCTATCCTGCCGCCCGGTCTGAACCTCCATCATGCTAATATGCATCCTAGCTAAGCTAACGAGCTTAACTAATACTCTTTCCAGAAGGCTAACATTACGGTTAAGAGCATTTACTGAGACTTTGCTTTGTGGACGATTGCCCGACGCCGCTATCCCGCCACCCGGTCTCAACCTCCGTCGTGCTAATATGCCGCCGAGCTAAGCTAACAAGCTTAATCGATACTCTTTCCAGAAGGCTAACATTGCGGTTAAGATCGTTTTTTGCTAGTCACGTGAAAGATTCAAGTATTTTGTGAAATACTGGATTTGTGTTTTCTTTTGTCTTTCTGCTATTGTCAGCAATTTTTAAACAAATAATGAAAATTTCACTTTGCTTGCTAGGAGATCTAAAATGGCCGCCGTAGTTGTGGCGAGATCCTCACCTGAGCCACGTTTGTACCTTTGACGCTTGAACTTTACGACATAAACAAATGTTAGCTCCATTTGCGTTTGATTAATTAGCTTAGCCGCACAGGCTAAATTGGAGACCGTGGCGCCGTTTTAGGGGTTCTCGTGGGGTGGCGTGGCCGTCATCCGGTCCTTCGGATGAGCTCAAGAAGGCCGAGCCAGCTGTTCCTCCATTGTCCAGGTGTTTAATTGGATTAGGGGAGGGGGGGGGGGCACAAGGCCAACACACACTTTGACACAAAGTGTTCACCCCCGATTTAAAACGCAGATGGACTCATCCCTCTCCGGTTTCACGGACGCCACTCAGGAAAGACTTTCAAACCAATCAGCCCTGAAAAATTATACAACTTGACGCGCGGGATTGCCTTCAATTTCCAAACCGGCTGTGAATTAAAGCGGGCTTAATCTGGTGTCCTGCAGTCTGCGATAAAGACGAGGGTATTTAAAAAAAAAAATGAAACTGTACCGCCGCTTGGGGTCAGAGGGCGCAGGATTAGTCATATTCCGCCGAACTCCGAGCAATGCCGTCTCACTTCCTGGTTCCGGCTCCCCCCGGTGTTCCCCTTCCCGCCCGATCCCAACAGGGGTGGAAAAGCCGACATTTTTGGGAAATCCTTCATCTGCGCGGCAATAAAAACACTTGACGCTTTTGCGGGAACAAGAACGTGAGAGCGCGAGTAAGTGCGGAACCATCGATCGCCGGCCATTTTGCGACCTGCGGTCAATATTTGTAATAACCCGACGTGCTTGATCTTGACATCCACGAGGGGGGGGGGGGGGGGGACAATTGCCAATTAAATCCCCAAGACTTAAGTACATTTTCATAACTGGCGCGACGAGTGCCGCCCGTTCCTCTTAACGCCGACAGATATTTTGACGAGCGTTTTTCCGTTTTCTGTTCTCACGGGGGGAAGGAAGTCACGCGCATACGTGCGATTGATCGCTTGATTGGGTGGGCACCGCTCCAAACCTCCTGCTGGATCCGCGCTCAAAGTGGCTAATAAAAATATTTACGATTCCCGTGATGACGAAAAAAAAAAGTAAGAAGGTAGTTGAACGTGCAAATGGGTGTCAAACTTAAGGGGCGGGGGCTGGGTTCGGCCCACGGGCTCACTGCATGCACTCAATATCATTTTTTTCTTGCTGTCGGGGTAAAGTAAAGAGCAATGTTCAGCTTGGTTTTCTACAACTTGGGATTAAAAAGAGCAGCGTGAAAAATTCTAGGAAACATTCACAAGTTTCATGATTCTATGCGTTGCTGTCACTGTAAAAAACGTCCCAAAATGTTTCACTGCATGCGGCCCGCTAAAGTAAATAACGTCGATATGATTTTTTCTTGCTGTCGGGGTAAAGTAAAGAGCAATGTTCAGCTTGGTTTTCTACAACTTGGGGTTAAAAAGAGCAGTGTGAAAAATTCTAGGAAGCATTCACAAGTCTCATGATTCTATGCGTTGCTGTCACTGTAAAAACCTTCCCAATATGTTTCATTATACATCCATTTTCTTTGCCGCTGATCCTCACGAGGGGAGTGGTGATCAAAATCTGCACACATTTTTTATTTTTTTATCAATTTGTGTAGTGCTCATACGAAAAGAAACAAGATAAAGAAGTAATATTGCATGTCGCATCCTTTTCTGAATCAGGCGCTAGCTAGCTAGTTAGCACTGGCAGTATGTTTATGCAAGTGTATCATATGTCATATCAATGTGTGTTCCCATAATTTTGTTATTTTAAATTCTTAGTTAACTCCATCCATCCATCCATTTTCTTTGCCGCTTATCCTCACGAGTGGAGCCTAAATCAAAATCAAAATCTGCACACATGTTTTAATTTTTTATTAACTTGTGTAGTGCTCATACTGTAAGTAAGTTTTCTTTCGGCTTGTCCCTTTCGGGGTCGCCACAGCGTGTCATCTCAGATGAACGCACATATGTTTGGCACAATTTTTACGCCGGATGCCCTTCCTGACGCAACCCTTCTCAGGGAGTGGAGGCCCCAGTGGGATACGAACCCACAACCCCTGGTTTATCAAACCAGTGCTCTAACCACTGAGCTACAGGGCCTCTGTGTAGTGCTCATACTAAAAGAAATAAATAAGACAAAGAAATAATACTGCATGTCGCATACATTTCTGAATCAGGCGCGAGCTAGCTTGGGGCTTTTACACAGCTGCGGCGTATGTATGGAATATATGTGACGATGAAGTGACTTTTAACGGCCCTGTTAGCGCTGCGCTAGCGTTAGCACTGTGCTAGCACTAGCGCTGTGCTAACGTTTTGCTGCTGTGTTACTCATGTGTCCCAGTGATATTTACAGGTAAGTTTTATTTTAACCGGCCCTGTTAGCATTAGTTGCAGCGCGGTGCTAGCATTAGCGCCAGGATTAAACTCTTTTCTGTGTACTGACTTTTTTTGTAAATACCTCGTGTTTGAATGTGGGTTTCAATGTGAGCACTTGCGGCTTTTACACAGCTGCGGCGTACGTATGGAATATACATGACGATGAAGCGACTGTTAGCGCTGCGCTGGCGTTAGCGCTGTGCTTGCATCTTGCTGCTGTGTTACTGGCGTGTTAGTGATATTTACCGGTAAGTTTTATTTCAACCGGCCCTGTTTACGTTAGTGCTAGCTTTAGCGCTAGCACTAGCGTGGCGCTAGCATTTAGCATTAAACTCTTTCTGTTTCCTGTCTTTTTTTTGTCACTATCTCGTGTTTCAATGTGGGCACACAGCTGCGACGTATGTACGTACCAAATTATATTTCCTTAACAAATGTCCTGGGTGAGGCTTATTACCAGGTGCGCTCAGTGGGCCGGGAATTATGAAATGTATTTGATTAATCGACTGACTAGCATGTTATCTGATGTTGTTTCCTGCTTTAAAAAAAAAAACAAAAAACATTAGCGTAGCAACCCAAATTGCATTTATTTTCCCGAGCATCTGTTTCTCGTGCCGGCCTCCCCGCTGATGATTTGGCGCACGATGACCCGGGAGGTCAAATGGATCAGGTGATGCTCGTCATTACGGCGCTAAATGAGAATTGTGACGGAGCGGATCGGACAGAAAGTACGTCGCTGAGGGTCAAAATTCCATTTCTTCTTCAGCAAAATTCATTTTTACACACGGCCCCTCACTGATTAGCAACCCAATATTTATCCCCCCCGTAAAGCCAATTTATGTTTATTATTTTTTGAAAAGGTACAAATGCTTGGCACATATCAACTCACACAAGCATTTTTAAACCACTTAAATGCTTGTAAAGGAGACGCGAGCCTGTCAGATCGGATTGGACTTGTCATCCACAGCCCCTGCGCTGTAGCTTTTAATCAAATCACTCTTTGCAGGCGGATTTTTTTTTTTTTCCGGGGGTGTTGGCAGGGGACGTATGTTGTCATGGCAACCCTGCAACATGACTGAACCGATGACAGAGGGCCTCTAAGAGGAGATCTGTCAGTGAAATACGCCGGCGACAAGCTCTAATGATGCGTGCGCGGCGGGCACTTCGTTGGGTACACCTCCGCGCCCTCGAAAACTGCAAACGACACGATTTCTTCGGGGAGAAAGACGGGCGCTGACAGAATCGGCGTCGCAGTACAGATGGCCTCTCTCCTCGTCTATTTACTATTTACTCGCTTTCGCCGTTATTGACCCCCTCCCCGCCCCCCAGCGGGCGTGCACGCGCCCCATCAGCAAACACAAACAAACAAACAAAATCCGCGCCACTGTTGCTCAAACTTTGCGCAGCGCTATGCATCCCGAACGGCGAATGTTGACATTTATGCGGCGTGAAATGCAAGAACGGCACCCGGTGAAGCGCAAACGGGCCCGGATCACCGTTTTGGATGAGGACCAAATGGCACACCTCCACGGACAAATGCCTCCCTGCTGAAAAGAAAACAAGCAGGAACGGATGTTCGGAAACCCAAAGGAGAACAAATAAACGGCACAAGCAGAACGAGGATTTCGAATCAGGATCAGTTTTACACTCCTGTTTTGGACGGATTTCATCCGACCCGGTCACAATGAGCCGATTCCCAAAAACTGGACTATAACATGGCAGCAATAAGTCGCATAAGTTTTTTGTTTTTTTCCATCCATCCGTTATCAGCCGCTTTTCCGGGTCGGGTCGCGGGGGAGCTCAACGCGGAGGAGCAGCGCCTCGACACTTAGCCCCTCCCTGATGACCGAGCATCTCAACCCTATCTCTAAAGGAGAGATACCTGAGATACCTCCACCCTGCGGAGGGAACTCACTTCGTCCGCTTGTATCCGGGATCTTGTTCTTTCGGTCACGACCCACAGCTCATGCCCATCAGTGAGGGTCGGAACTTAGATCGACCGGTAAATTGAGAGCTTCGCCTTTCGACTTAGCTCCCTCTTTACCACAAGGGACCGATACGAAGTCCGCACCACCGCAGACTGCCGCAACCCATCTGTCTGTCGATCTCCCGCTCTGTTCTTCCCTCACTCGTGAACAAGACCCGAAGATACTTGAACTCGCCCACTTGGGGAAGGACAGCTAATGCACACATTCAAAACAATATGGAACTTGTTAGGTAGAGTAAAGAGCAACGTTCAGCTTGATTTTCTACAACTTGGAGTTAAAAAGAGCAGTGTGAAAAATTCTGGGAAACATTCGCAAGTTTCATGATTCTATACGTTGCTGTCACTGTCAAAAACTTGTTGGCGTAAGGTAAAGAGCAATGTTCAGCATGATTTTCTACAACTTGTAGTTAAAAAGAGCAGTGTTGAAAATCCTGGGAAGTGTTAGCAAGTTTCATGATCCTATGCGTTGGTGTCACTGTAAAGAACATTGCCGAATAGTTTTTCTTGCATCCACATCGGTTGATTTTCATGTCACAGAGCACACCTGCCTTTTATAGGCTTGTGTATGAAATAAATATGCACTATAATCGGTTGCTGCTTTTTGTATTTCATCTCCGACCGGATATTTCTGGAAGGCAACTGCCGCGATAAAGGAGGCGCTACTGCACACACACGGTGGCGTGTGACGATGCATTTTGATTTATCGCGGCGCTATAAACTCGCTATTCCGCTAGGTGGTACAATCGGCCTCAGCGACCTTGCAACACCGTTAACCCGCGTATCACTTTCTTTACCCGTTCAGAATTGGAATGAAATACAGTCAACTGTCGTATTCGTGAGAAGTGACACGCACACAGAAAAAAAAATGAAATGAAAATAAATGGTACGCTGCTACTCGTACATAAACATCCACCGCTATCCGTTCCTCCCGCGAGGCGAATTCGATGTCGTTCCTCCAATAACAAATAATGGTCCGATCCGATTATACCTCGCGGCAATACCTAATAGGGATTTATGTTACTGGTTCGAAGCCTTTGTTGCCTTTCAATTAGCGTCACGG
This sequence comes from Syngnathoides biaculeatus, assembly GCF_019802595.1. Classification (NCBI taxonomy): domain Eukaryota; kingdom Metazoa; phylum Chordata; class Actinopteri; order Syngnathiformes; family Syngnathidae; genus Syngnathoides; species Syngnathoides biaculeatus. The sequence continues at coordinate 9,072,054 of NC_084659.1, read as the reverse complement.
GGTCATAAAGCCGGTGTCACGGGGTCAAATGAAGCATGAGGTCACCTCGACCCGCCAATATATTCGGGACACCTGCGCTGCGTGCTGACGTTCAAAACGGACATTTCCACTAAGCGTTTCAGAGGACTCGAATCAAACCGTACATTAAAACAGCGCGCTGTATTATTTATCACGATTTTACAGGTTTAAAATTACAGCTTTTACTGGGCAAATAAAAATCGTAGGAGGAATTTTATTAGGTTGCATACATTTGAGTTAATGTATACAACGGGGGGGAGACGGTGAAGGACTCCTTACCGGCACACACGTGTACATTTACTGTACATTTCCAGCGATAAAACAACTAAAAAAAAAAAATCATCTGCACGCTTTTAGTGGGTTGGTAATAGCCCCGTATAGGTCGATAACACTGATAGGGTTGGGTAGCTTTGAAGGTAACCTTGCTCCGGTTGTGTGTTCGGCTCCGTCCTGGAGATGATTCTTTGTGTCTTCAGGGTTCCATTTTCTTGAGTGTGTTTCCTTCACAGCGGTCAAATGGTCCATCCCCAAACACTGACACCCCACAGGGCTCCGTGCCGAGTCCCCTCTTGTTCTCACTCCTGACCCGTGATTGCTTATCCAAGATTCCCGTGCTGTCATACAGTGAAGTTTGCAGATGACCCAGCAGACCCAGCAGCTACAAGTACCAAAGAGTCCACCTTACTGAGGACTTCACCTGGAGCGTCTACGTGTATTCTATATGTACATACAGCACAGCTTCGGTTCTCAAACGTCCCCGTTCTCGAACAGATCGGTTTTCAAACGAGAATTTTTTTTTCAAGGTTTTTTAGCTTCTGTTTTCGAACGAAAATCGGTACTCGGGTACAGGGCTCCACGCCGAGTCCCCTCTTGTTCTCACTCCTGAACCAACAATTCCTTATCCAAAATTCCCGAGCTGTCATACAGTCAAGTTTGCAGACGACCCAGCAGCTACAAGTACCCTGGAGTCCACCTTTCTGAGGACCTCACCTGGAGCTTCTCTGTGTATTCTATATGTACAGCTTCAGTTCTCGAACGTCCACGTTCTGGAACAAATCCGTTTTCGAACGAAAATATTTTGAGATTTTTTTTGCTTCTGTTTTCAAACAAAAATCGGTACTCGGACGCCCCCAACAAAACCCGGAAATAACGGCCAGACCAGTTGACCCACCCACGACACGCTTTGTTATTGCCAATTCGAACGAACCCCCGAAAAAAAGAAAAGAAAAAAAAAAACGGAAATAACACAACTCACGCAGTGGTTGATTCGGTTTTCGAACCGCCTTCTAGAACGGATTGCGGTCGAGAACCGAGGCTCCACTGCAGGGATGTCAAACTCATTTTTCTCGCATTGTTGTTCTGGTTTCCCTCAGAGGGCCGTTATGACTGTGGAACAAAAATATTGAAAAATATTGAGCCATCTTATCATATTTACATCATCAATTTATGAACCAGTTTTGGAATCAGAAATCAAAGGTGATGTGTTGTTCCAACTATTCACGTTTGGTCACGCAAAAATGCTTGTAATATCTCAACATTATCTATTATGATAGATGACAATTTGGTACAGATTTTTACAAATGAACACTCTGGATTTGGCTTCGCGGGCCACATAAAATCATGTGGCGGGCCGGATCTGGCCCCCAGGCCTTGAGTTTGACACCTGTGCTCGACTGTGTATAAAAATGTGTATGTATACAATTTAACCCTCTGGCATTTGTATTCCAACACATACATTTAATTTTAATATATTATATATTATGTCTTTACAGTTATTGATGAAATAATAAGAAAATGAGTATAAATATAAAAATGTAATTATATTTTACAGCAGGAGCCCAAAAAGATGCTCAAAGTCTCCATTGCGCCAAGTACGCAAAGTTCATCCAATGAAAAGGTTAGCGCAATCCCTCAAGGAACGTTTGCGCGGAACGACGCATCTTTTGACATTTATCCTGTAAGAAAATATTAGCTCTCCTCCGGGTTTCTCGGCTTCTGGTGATCTATCGTTGTCTGAGCGTGTCAGGCCAAAGACCTCTGACCTCTGAACTCGTCCTAACATTTACCCGAGCGACGTGCCCTCTGTCCGAAACGGTCAACAAAAGGCGGCTTATTAACCTTCCATTTATGTAACCCTTAATAAATACCACCCTGGACTTGTTGGGGTAAAGTAAAGAGCAATGTTTAGCTTGATTTTCTACAACTTGGGGTTAAAAAAGAGCGGTGTGAAAAATTCTGGGAAGCATTCACAAGTTTCCCGATTCTATGTGTCGCTGTCACTGGGAAAGAACATTGCCGAATAGTTTTTAGTACGTCCACATCGGTTGGGTTTCATGCCACGCATTCAATTCCTGTTTTAACTGAACCCCCCCCCCCAAAAAAAAAGAGCATATTTCTAGTGTATCCCCGTGAAGCGTCCTTGAGCAAAACTTCTTAATCCCTCCTTTACATATTCTTTCCACATTAGGGATCACTTTGACAGTTAATATTTTAAAGGTTGGGCCCGGGCATCCGGAGAAGCTCGAGCAAGTCCGCTTCCATCGAAGAACTCCGGCGACGTCATCGAGGTGATTGGGAGCGGAACGACTTTTGTTTTTTTTTTTTTTTTAACTGCAGGGAGAAGACATTAAAAACATGCAAAGTTGGGGCTTTTCCTGCGCATTAGCATTTTTTCACTTATGCAGCATTATTTGATGCTCTGAGCTGGAAACAAGTCGTTAAAAATGCATACGCGTCAATTTAGGTGATAAAACATGAAGTGGGTACGTTGACCCCATTTGTTACAGGGAGGAAAAGTAATAACATAGTTATAAAGATTGTGACAATATACAACTCGGGATCACATTGTACACAAACATTTGTACAGAATGTTGTGGAAACATATAACTCATATTTACCACCCCATAAAATCAGCACGGATTTACAAAAAAAAAGCATTTTAGTTCAATAACTAATGTAATCCGCCCCCCCCCCAAAAAAAAACATCCAGAAACATATTTCTGTCTAATATAAGGGGAAAAGTACATCTAGGCCTATTTTTTTTTTTTTTTTTTACCCCACGTAAGGTGTTATCGTTCGGTAATTTGGCTGTTTTTTTAAAAAAAAAAAAATCTGTTACTATTTGAAAAAAACAAAAACAAAAAAAAACAACAGGTATCACCCATATCTATGACCCACTGAATTAGTTATTATACAGTATAACGCTGAAAGAACAACATTGCATCTTATTGAAAAAAAAAGTATAAATTTCTTCACCGTAAAAGCAAAGCGACAGTTCAAAATTTAAAAAATAGCTTCAAATATACAGTATATGTATTAAAAAACAAACAAAAATAAAGCACAAACAAGCATTAGAGCCAATCAACTGGCGAAAACGACAGCTGTGCTGTATGCCGAAAGCTGATTGGCTGACAGAAGTATCCAGGTGAAACTCATGAGGCTAGTGAGCATAAGGGCGGAGGCTAATGCTAACTACAAAAGGCGACGTCTCCAGAAAGTAAGTCAACTTTAACGGTCAAGTGTCATCTCTATAAACATTTTAAAATAGATATGGTCATGAAAAATGCATGGAACGTTATTCACTTCAATGTCTATATGAAAAAATAAATATGAGCAGAGAGCGCAAAGTTGCGGAATTCTCATTCGACATCCAAGTGGTCGCCATATTGGTTGCGTCTCCTTCCCGTGACGTCACACTGGGACATCCGCCATTGAAAACCGCTTTACGGCGTTGTCATCGCTCGCAGCCGAGTGCGCCATAAACAATTGTTTATCGCTACCGCCATCGGTGGTGTTGTTCATCGTGGATGACGGCGGCGGCTACGAACAACCCTGTCGGCAATGGCGCACTCAGCCGCGTGCGATGACCGTGATAAGCCACCTCGGCGCCGAAGTTGAGCCACCCCAGCCGAAGCCGTGACCGGCGAAGGCTTCGGTGGCGAGCCTGTGCGGAAGCCGTCCGACGCGCACATCGACACATTTAGCACCCCTGTCATATGTACGCGGATCTTTTGCTACATTATGAGAGACGGATTACGTGGTCCGCCCCAAACTATTATTTTTTTTTTTTTAGGAGTTGTATACACACATACCTGTCATTTGGAACCCACGAAGCTCTCGTCCTTTGCACCCGTGAAATCCATTTTTCACGACGAACCTGGTCTCTTGCAAACTTAGGAAGGGTAAATCCATCCTCACGAGTGTTCGAGCAATGTCCAGCAATGCGACGAGCCCGCATTTTGGCTAACACCAAGGAACAACGAGCTAGCTTCCAGCAGGTAAAACTAATAGAAACAAACGAGTCCACTTGCCATGTACGTCACTTCCTGGGTCTTGTCGAAAACAAATCCCTCGAGAGGATTTTCATAGCGGGACTTACAAAAAACTGTATATGTCAAAATCATGTTTTGTGGTGAAAAAATTGATGGGTCCGTACCGGCTGCCATTTTTTCATTAATAACATACTAAAAAACATCCATTTCATGACATTTGACCTTTAATATGCACGCCTTCTTTCACTTCACACAACAAAAGAGGCTCAAGGCGATCGAATATGAACAGAACTATGAATAGTTGTTTTTCGTGATGATGTCAGACTCAATGGGACATTTAAGTTTGCCAAGCACAAAAATTGAACATATAATCCCAAACAAATGAATTCAAATGCTACACTGACGTCTGGTAAATATTTCTTTTGTTTAATTTATTGAGCGAGTTATTATTACTTAACATTTTTCAGTTGTTTTGTCTCATTGAATAAATTACATCATTTTTTGTGCAGTGACAAAAAAACAGCTCGGTGTTAGCAGCGAGCCATATTTATTATGATGATTATTTTAAGTATTATCAGTCGAAAAAAAGTTTGAAACTGGCTTGTATTGTACTGTACATGATTATGGCGCCATCTGCTGTTTAAAACTTTACATCACGTGTGTTTTTAGAGTTTTTTTTTCCTGGCAAATTAGCATAAATAAATAGGGTCTCTACAATAGACCCCATTATTTTATAAATATAAGATATTTAAATTATTATATATATTATAATTTTCAAAATGTAAATAAAAATAAAAAATGGCCAATGAGAAGCAAATTTGCTGTTTTTAATTCAACCCAAATAAAGAAAATATTTTTTTATTTGACAACGATGGAAAATACTTTTACACTTAATAAACAAAGACGAAAAAGCTTTTTGAAAAATGACAAAAAAATTGTGGAGTAGGTGTTTTAATAAATAACGGAAGTGTACAATACATCGTATAAGTTGGCCATTGTCCTTTGTTCAACAACAAGCGAGCAGTCACCGCTACACAATTCTTCAAGTTTGATCGCTCGCTATCGTGCTTTTTATAAATAATGATTACTAATATTTGTTCCATTATGTATTGACTCCAAACCGGTCAAATCAAAAAAAAGCGTTTGCGACATTTGCGCGAGGCAGATCGTCTTTTGCACTACAGAAACGAAGCTGGAATCTCTTAGCTCGACGCTACACTCGCGCAATGCACAGCGCCAGCGACACTGCGGCGACGAGGCCGAGCGAAGGCGCGCTCGTGGAGGCCTTACCTGAGGAGGAACGAGAGTCAACGCCCGGCGAGGGGTCGGATTGCAACCGGCGCTCTTACCCAGGAGTTCAATGGTCCTGATGGGGCCGTCGCCGCCCTCGTAGCGCCCGCGGACCATCAGCTCGTAGTCTCCGAACTGCGGCATGGGGAAGTCCATGAAGTGCCAGCCGGTCACGTAGACCTTCCCGTAGATGTAGCCCGTCTTCCGGAACATGACCTGAAAACATTCGTGGAAACCGTGCCAGAATTGATTTATTAGTTTTGCCGTTTAAAAGTCACGCCCAAGTAATGCCACAGTTTTGAGTTTCATATCTATATCATATCTATGGAGGATGTGGCCCATCTGTTCTGTTTTTAAATCTGAAATCCGGCCCCCTGAGCTAATTTTGAACTACTGTATTTTCCGCGCCATAAGCCATTCATTTTTTCAAAAGCCGACGGTGCGCCTTATAATCAGGTGCGCGTTATACATAGATCAATATTGAGCCTTTAGTGCAGCGCCATCTCATGGATGCATAACGTAACCCCAGCCTCTACTCTGGCGTCTATTCTATGCGCCTTATACTAAGGTGCGCCTTATACATGGGAAAATACGGTACTTTTTTTTTTTTGCTAGGTCCGTGGAGCTGACCTTGTAATAGAGAGGGAAGGACACGTTGCCAAACCAGTCGTACGTGATGTGATCCCACCACACGTACAACCACTTTCCGGTCCAGGAGATGAAGCGCCACATCCTCGGGGGCTCCGCCGGCGCTGTGGAGACAATATATTTTGACCCCATCCGAAATGTGGACGTGGACGTGCGCCAAACCAAAGACGGTACGTTGATGAGGGTGAAGGTTCGCTGTTATTTTCCGGTTGCCGGTAGTCTTACGCGGTCTTTTGGTGAACATCTCGCAGTGTTCGCCGGGCGGGCCCAGGCCTGCTCCGTTAAAGGCGCGCACCTCGATGAGGTAATGCGAGTCGGGCAGCATGTTTTCAAGCCTGGTGTGGCTCGCCGAGCGTTGACGAAGATGCGGTTGGCTCCTTGCTCCGCGTCGTCGTACTTCCTCCAGTATTTAACCTGGCGTGAAATCGGAGTCGGTAAGCGGCAGTGCTTCTTGTACCAAGCTCTTTGCGCGAGGTTTTACCTGGTAGCCCTCGATGTACTGCTGGAGGCCCGTTCCCGTGTCGACCACCGGGAGCCACCACACCAACGCTTCGGTGGACGACACCGGGCGAGCATAGACGTCTGTCGGAGACTCTATGGGTACTGGCGAAAACAGAAATACTCATTAGAGACCAAAACGGTGGTCCTCGAACCGGGTAGATTCAGAATGTGGATCGAAACGTGCGCGTCGGGACTGAAGACTCGACCCGCTAGAGCGTCCTTACTGTCCCGAGGGTAGAAGATGACCGTGATGGGGCTGTACGGCCCGTCTCCCTTCACGTTGACAGTCTTGACCTTCACCTGGAACTCTCGCACCAGGAGGTCTGCGTCGCCGGGGAGGAAGAAGGGGTCCTTGTGAACGTAACGCCTGGTCTCGGGGTCGGAGATGGTCTCGTACCACCACTGGTATCCGTTGTGAGGCTTGAAGGCCACGACGTAGCCAAACTTCTTGCCGTAGAAATACCACGGCTGCACGGGCTGTTGGGAGAAACCACATCAGGAACAGACTGAGCCCTGGACTGGTTTTTATGAACTGATTTATACCAACTGTTGCGTAGACCGAGCTTATTTACCGTCCACGTGATAATGATCTCGCCGTTCCGACTGCCGTAACCTTGCACGTCGGTGGGAGGCACCACCGGGCCTAGGCGAGAAACAAAAATGTTGAGGTTGAGTACAAATACAATGAACAACCCAACCCCCGCAGCCCCAAAAAGAATTTGACACAAGTGCGCGTCGACTTACGAGCGTCCCAAGTCTTGATCTTGAGGGAGGGAATGCTGGCCTCGCCGGAGCCATACTCGTTGGTGGCGATGATCCGGAACTGATACTCCATCCAGGGGTACAGGTCGGTGACTTTGGCCTGCTCCAGGGTCCCGTCGAGCAATGCTGGCACTGAAAGAACCTCAATTTAAGACAAACCGGCGGAGCGTGGTGTCCCTTGAGTTTCCTGTTTTACAGTTCAGGTTTCTGCCTCGGTGTTGATGCCCATTTAAGTAATACAGTTTTTAATGTGACAGTTTCATGTTGCTGTAGTTTACTGGGCTTAAAAGAGACCGCCCCCTGGTGGTCAAGATGCACAGACCAGCAGGACCAGCACAAATTCAATGGGGGGGGGGGGGTCATGGGACTCACAGGTGCTGGCGTTCCTCCAGTCGTCCTCGTGTAGAGCCCAGTAGTGCCTGGTCTGAATGCTGTAGTAGAGAATGGGGCTGTTGTGTTCAGCTCCTTTAGTCCACAACAGTTTCACCCATGTGTCGCCGATGTCCTCCACTCGGATCACACCAGGAGGTCCCGGGACACCTAGGAAACACGTACAGTTTTTTCTACCCGATTTGCCTTTCTGTTATTTGCACGGAATAAGAGGTAATCGGACTGACCGACGACTTTCAGGTCCGCAAACGCTGTGTCGCTGTCCACCACGGTCTGAGCCGTGCACGTGTAGCGACCCTCGTGCCAGATCTGGGTGTTCTTGATCCGCAGGTTGCCGCTGCCCTCTTCGTTCTTCGGTAGGACGCACGGGGAAACCATTAATACAGCGGTTACCCGATACATCGCAGTTCATCCTCCGACCTCTGCGGATTTTTAGGACTCGCGCAGGGCTTCCAACACCCGCCAACTCGCCAAATGCGGGTGAATTTCAGCTGTGGCGGGTAACGGCACCACTCCAACTCGTCTCTTCGATTGGGAAAAGTAAGTTTCAATAGGTTTGAAGGGAAATTCCGGTGGTTTGGGTCGCCACCGGAGCTCGCTCGTCCGAATCCGCGTCATTCCTGTCCGAAGAACCATCCGAAAATTCTACATTATTTACAGCCACCGGTTGAAAACTGTTTGGAAGTATTCCTCCGTCTTCCCGATCAACCGATACTGCTATTTCCGAGAAATCAGCAGCGGCCATAATTGTGTCCCATCGTAAACGAGGCCACGGTGCGGCATGTAATACGTCACATCCGCACACGTAGGCCATGTGACTCGCCAAAATAGCGGCGCCCCTGAAAATTCGTATTTCTCGATAAAAATCTTCTCAAAACGCCATTAAATGAGCGAGGATTATCATCACATTTTCAAGATACCGTACATATGACATGACCTTTTGGATACGTCGTTAATCCAAAACACCGGAATTTCCCTTGACGTGAGTTTTAAATGTTTTTTTAAAGGGAATGGAAGTGGTCAAACTGTACTCTCTCTATTGTCCGCTACGCAGTAACACCAAAGTTTTCCCTCTGGTCATTCTGTTCAATTCAATCAAGACGCTACCATGTTGCGCTCATAGTGTTGCCACTCGGCGTCAAAGTCGATGACCCGGAAGTCGATGGCCCAGATGAAGGTGATATCCAGTGTGGGGTCATAGGAGGCCGCGCAGGGCAGGACCACCTCGTCGCCCACCTTCACCTCCGTGTCCTCGGGAGCCGCCGTGATTCTGGTCGCCTCTGGTCCAAAGAAATACACATTCGTACTGCTGCTGCTCAACTGGTACAGAAAATGGGTCTGTCTGTCTATCTATCTATCTATCTATCTATCTGTCTGTCTGTCTGTCCGTCTGTCTGTCTGTCCGCAGGCGTGTCTGTCTGTCAACTAACAGCGCACACTAACCGGTGATCGAGAGGTAACCCGAGCTGTTGGCTTTCCCGCTGTCGTTCTCAGCAAAGCACGTGTAGAAGCCTTCATCGTTCTTGGTGGCGTTGAGGATCTCCAGAGTGCCGTCAGACATGACGGAGATGCTGCCAAGAGCGCAAAAGTCGGAGTCAGCCGAGATGAGAGAGAGCGCGTTCGGGGGTTCAAAGCCGCGACGCATCGCGCCGACCGTGAACTGTTGAACAGCAACTCTTTGCCCTTGGTCCAGGCGAAACGAGGCCTGGGCGCCGCCCGAGGTCTGCACTCGATCAGCACGCGGCCGTCTCGGGCGCCCAGAAGCTGCTTCTTCAGGGGGTCGAAGTCGAACGTCGGGGCGAAGGCTGGAGGGGAGAAGTTCCAAAGTCTGGTGAGAAAGCCGACTCACCGTCTTTCACTCGGGCTCACCGATCACCCGCAGCTCGGCGTTGGCATATTTGATGCCCCAGTAGTTCTCGGCGATGCACTGGTACATCCCGGAGTCGGCAAAGGTCAGGCTGGAGAACTTCAGCTCGCCTTTTCCTGACTGGGAAAACGGCCAAGTTTCTCTTTAGATTCTGGGAGACTTTGAGGCGATAACCAATATTCACTAGGGCATTGGTTCAGGAAGGACATCCGGCGTAAAAACCGCGCCAAACAAATATGAGCGCTCATCTGAGATGTTAACGGGACAAGCCGAAAGAAATTCACTCATATAGCGGACGAGTGATTCTCAACGTCGCTCATTTGGACGCTCACCATGTAGCCGTCTTTGTACCAGCGGATGAACGGGAACGGCTTCCCCGATGCGACGCAGCGCATGGTGTGCTCCGAGCCGATGTCCGCTTGGGTGTTGTTGATGGTCTCGGCCCACTCCGGGGCAGCTGGACAACAGAAGCAGACGTCAGTCCGCCGCGTTCCGCCGCATCGCGCTTTCCGAGCCGCTGGCGCTCACACTCCACGTAGAGCCAGGCCTTGTGCCAGTCCTTCCCTTTGGTGTTGATGGCCTCGCACTCGTAACCCCCCACGTCTTCGTACTGGACGTTGTAGAGGTGCAGCACCGCGCCCGATTCGCCGATCTCGTGGTTCGCGGGCAGGTCGGTGGCGTCCACTTTCCGCCACACGATGTGAGGGATGGGACTGCGGAGGTCAGGGAGGCATGACGCGGTATGAAATGGCCGACAACACCCCGAGCGACAATCAAACGTACTTCCCCAGAGCAAAGCATTCCAGCGTGATGTTGGACGCCAGCAGTGCTGTCGTATCCGGGAACTTCACTCTGATGTCTGCTGGGTATTTTCTCTCTTCACCTAATGCGCAACAACAAGTTTTTCAAGGGAAATTTTGAAAAATTTGCCCACGACTGTTTAACAAGTCCGAATTTCAATTTAGAGGCCATCGAGAGTTATTGGCAGTTCGAAGCTAGTTTTTGACGGACAAAAATACTTTCATTTTATTTTATCCATTCATCCATCCACTTTCTTTTGCCACTTATCCTCACGAGGGAGTGCTGGAGCCTATCCCAGCTGTCGACGGGCAGGAAGTGGGGTGCACCCTGAGCTGGTTGCCAGCCAATCGCAGGGCACATGGAGACAAGCAGCCGCACTCACAATCACACCGGGGGACAATTGAGAGTGTCCAATTAAAATTGCATGTTTTTGTTTTAGCCCATCTATGGCATTTCACATTATGTTAGCATTCAGCTAGCTAGCTGAGATAAAATGACATGGTATAATTAAACATGAAACTCGGAGTTGTCTGATGGTTTAGTTCCATAAAGGCTAATTTCCTTTAGCCCATCTATGGCATTTCACATTTATGTTAGCATTCAGCTAGCTATCCGAGACAAAATTACATGGTATCATTCAACATTTTGGTGTTTGAATATGGGCTTTTCCATTTCGCAGTTCACCAATTGCAGATTTTTGTTCAATTTCATACCATCCATTTCCATCCATTTTCTTCACCGCTTATCCTCACGAGGGTCGCGGGGAGTGCTGGAGCCTATCCCAGCTGTCAACAGGGAAGAGGCGGGGTAGAGCCTGAACTGGTTGCCGGCCAATCGCAGGGCACATCGAGACAGCCACACTCACAATCACACTGAGGGACAATTTAGAGTGTCCAATTAATATTTCATGTTTTTGAGATGCGGGAGGAAACCGGAGTGCCCGGAGAAAACCCACGCAGGCACGGGGAGAACATGCAAACTCCACACAGGCGTGGGCTGGATCGAACCTGGGTCCTCAAAACTGTGAGGCCAACGCTTTACCAGCTGAGGCTCCGTGCCGCCAATTTTATTTTAGTTAAAAAAAATGAATTTCTCATCCATTCTTTTATTTAATTTTGTTTCTTGTTCATGGTATTTATCCGCTCATAATTTTCACTACTGTAGAATATATTTATCTGTAAAGAGTATCAGTTTTAGTGATTGAGATACTTTCAAAAATATTTACGTTCACACAGGGATAGTACAAAATAAGTTGTGGTCGTAGCACAGACCCCTGGGGGGACACCAAAATCGGAAGAATGCAGAGAGGATTAACCATGATGGAAACCGATTGGGATATCTAGATCTCATTTGTGGGTTTATTTAAGAGATCTGTTGGATCTTGAGAGATTTTTAGAATTTGAAAGATTTGCCTCGTCTCCATAAAGGTCGGGAAAACCTGTAAAACACAGACAAGGACTGACCGTCTTCTGGCGGCAACGGGATGAGGGGAATGAACTTAGAGAAGACGCTCTTCCCCAGGACGGGGCTGGAGACGAAGCACGAGTAGTTCCCGGCGTCCTGAGCCTCCACCTTGGAGATGTAAAGGTTGCCGGTCCTCTGCGAGACAAAGCGCCGGCGGTCCATGTTGAGGAAAACCGGGAACTCGTTGAAGATCCAGCGGTAGGACACCTCCTCTGGAGGAAGAAGACAAGTTTGACCAGTTGTGGGGCCGGCGGCGTCGTGACGGCGCGAGATACAAACCTGGCCACGCTTTGGGGGGCACGCACAGCAGAACTGCACCCTGGCCTTCTTTTACGGTGACGGGATCTCGGTCTTCTTGAGGAAAGTCCTCCAGAACTTCAACACAGAAACCGCCCACTCATTTAATCACGTTAATTTCCTCTTCTAGTTTTTGGTTCGTAGGTTCTCACATCCAAACTTGACCCGTCCCTCCTTGCTGATGAGCGTGCCGTAGATGTTCCAAGCCACGCAAATGTACGTGCCGGCGTGTTTCTTCTGCTTCGGGTTGGTGATGACCAGGTTGCCCCCCACGAGGCTGTAGTGTTCATCCGGCTGCTCCATCAGCTTGATCTCCCAGTTGTCACGGCGCCATCTAGCAGGGGCAAACTCAAGTGCTTTTATTGTGTCTTCGTTTTTGGAGGATTCTCCCAGGAGGAAGAAATTATGACGAAAATAAGAGGTCAAAGAATGGAACCTTGAGGCACACCACGACAAGCACATAGAGTCGGACTACCTGTATGAGGCCGGCGGGTTGGCCCGTGCCCTGCAGTTCATCGAGATCCTTCCATCGGGGGAGTCCTCGGTGTAGACCACATCCACCGGCTCCTCCTCAAAAATTGGACCGTAGCCAGTAGCATCCTCTAAATATTACATAACAAATATTGCAATATTATAAACATGGATATGTGCGAATTTAGGAGGAAAAAAACAACAACCTCACCTCCAAATATCCTGGGCTCCCCGAATAGGATCGCCACTGGGGAAAAACAGACATCATGAATCAATTGTGAAAATTATTACACCCTTTATGTTTCGAAATAATAATAAAAAAAATGTTAATGCCATTATGTTTCCACTGTTAGTTGTCTTGATTTGCAACTAATAACAGTCTTTGATGTGTACTCCAACCAGCTCAGGATGTACTCCCCACTCCTCGCCAAACGTGGCTGGGATCGGCTCTAGCACTCCCACGACCCTTGTGTGGATAAGCAGCTCAGATGACATTTGTGAACGTGTCGTAACTGTTGCATGTCTTCGCCGTTGTTATGATTGTACTGTTAGGAGCCATCGGTGCAGGGGAGGACCCAGATGCAGGACTCCGAGGCAAAGGCATAATGTCCAGTGGGTTTTAATTCAGGAGCGGTATCCGCACCCGGTGACCCGATGGCAAATGCCCGTGACGAAAACTGTTAACGTTCCGGATGCGCAACAGCTGTGACGAGTACCTGTAGCTGCCGAGTCTGAGGCGACATGTAAATTGTGCGTCTCACATAATTTTTATGAATATTTGTATCTCTTCACAATGATAAAAAGCTAAGTAACTTTAAAGTATCTTGACTGTTATTACTCAAATTATATGAAAATGATCCATATATAGAAACGTAGATTCACCTGTGACAGGGGCCGAGGAGAGGAGGGCCAGTAGCAGCAAAGCGGTGGAAATCATCGCGATTCTGACACAAACGAAATATGTGTCATATTAATACATCGACAACAACTTGATATTTCATCATGGACTCAAGTGTGCTGCATTCCAATTCACAATTTAGGTGTAACTAATAATGTATCAGGCGGGTGTGTATGGCCTACAAATTTCTACACCGCGTCAGGCTTTTAAACAATTTTAAAGGGCCACGGTCAAGAAATGCATAATTTTTAGTATCTTATAAATGAAAAAACGGCAGCCGACCCATGCGTTTTTTCCACCACATGCGTTTTTTCCACCACAAAACATGATTTTGACGCTTTTTGTAACTCCCCCCATGAAAATCCTCTCGAGGGATTTGTTTTCGACAAGAAGCAGGAAGTGACGTTAGCAGCAGCGCACTCAAGCGGTCTCGTCTGTTTATGCTAGTTTTAGCCGCGGGAATGTAGCTTGTTGTTCCTTCGCGTTAGCCAAAATGCCGGCTCGTTGTATTGCTGGATGTTGCTCGAACACTCGGAAGGATGGATCCATTCTTCATACTTTTCAAAAAGACACGGTTCCTCGTGAAAAAATGGTTTTGGGGGGGGGGACACAATCCTCTCAGAATGAAACAAAAGATCTGCGCAGCTAAATCAGGGGTGCTATACGTGGTAATGCGCCCGTTGGCACCGGACACGGCTTCGGACGAGCCGCCGCCGAAGCCGTGATCGCGGCTGACGGGGCACGGCTTCGGGGTGGCTCATTCAGAGGCGGATCGGACGGGGAGGCGGTTTGGCCGCGGCATCGTTGTCGCTCGCGGGCAGTGTTATTTTCATCACCGCCGTGCGGAGGTGGATCAGGCAGGAAGGTGGCTTGTCCATGATCCGCATGTCATCGAAATATGGCTCGAAACGATAGGGTCATATTGGCCAGGTCACTTCACTCGGTTGTGAGATGTTCGAAAAGAGCTTCCGTGTCAGAAGGGGCGTGTTGGTCTGCCACAGTCGGGTCCACCGCGTCTTTTCAACGGCGAATGTCCGGGATGATGTCACGGGCAGGGGATGCAGCCAAAATGGCGACCGCTTGGATGTCATCGAACGACTCTTCCGCAACTTTGCGCAAGGACGACGCGCTCTCCGCTCATATTAATTTTTTTTCGTATGGACATTGAAGTGAATAATCTTACATGTATTTTTCGATGACCCTTGACCTTTAAGGGTATTTATTTATCTTTACACATTTGTACCTGATGTCATTGCATCTCCCTACCGATGACTCGGCAAAAACTTCCACTTCACCGTCCGCATCCACAAATATCCTCCTTGTGAGGGGCTAAAACGCAATTCTGCAGCGGCGCACATCCGTTCGAGTTTGATTCTGTCTTTTTTTTTTTTTTTTTGCAGATGGCAATATTTGTAGATGATATATAGTCAGTGCAATCTGCTCTAATCATCACGATGTAATCGCGTCCCATCCTCTTTAGGACCGACTATCACAAATTTAGGTCAATGCCTGATGTATTAGTGAGGGGGGGGGGGTGGACGTGGAAAAAAAATGACGATTAATCCCCTTTGTGCATGTTGTATTTTTGTACCACAAAAGCAAGGCTATCATAACTATTATCTCATAACTGCAAAATACAATCAACAAATAATAATAATCACGCGTTACTTTATGCATTTCCCGCATCATTCTGCGTGCATGCGGAGCCTCTGCAGTGACTTTTTTTTGTCGCAGTGTCGGTCCCTAAAAATAGCCCCCCCCCCCACCGACCCGAAATCAAAAAGAGTAAAAAAGTGCACACCCCGATGACGAATGATGGGCATCGGCTGCTCTGCATTGCAGTGGTGATCCGGTGCCGCCAGCGGGTCCCGCATCGACAGTCAAAACGCAACACAATCCCGCACAAAACTCCCATAAAAAAATATCAATCTTACCTTCTCTTCTCTTTTTTTTTTTTGATAACGATGAGTATTAAAATCCAAGTGTGGGTTTTTTTTTTTTGGGCGGGGCGGGTGGGGGGGGGACCAGGACGCGAACGGGATCGGCCCGCACACAGATCCGCCGTGTGCGGTGCAGAGGCAACTTTTCTCATTGGAGGAGAGGGCCAGGGGCGTCACGTGACCGCTGTCGGCCAATCGGAGAGCGGGGGATGGAGACCAGACGATCTGAACCAGGACTGAGGTGAAAATCTCCATCCGTTTTCTTTTGCAGCTCATGCTCACGAGGGTCGCGGGGAGTGCAATACCCTATCCCAGCTGTCAACGGGCAGGAGGCGGGGTTACGCCAGCCAATCACAGGGCACATCGAGACAAACAGTCACATTCACAATCACACCTATGGGCAATTTAGAGTGTCCAATTAATGTTGCATGTTTTTTGGGGGGGATGTGGGAGGAAACCGGAGCGCCCGGAGAAAAACTGGAGAACATGCAAACTCCACACAGGCGGGGCCGGGATCGAACCCAGGTCCTCAGAACTGTGAGGCCAACGCTTTACCAGCTGCTCCACCGTGCCACCTAATTTCTCATTATGATCAATTAATGTTATAGAGACATTTTGCAAGATACACTGAAAAAAAAGCCCAGCATGATATTTCAAAATTATGACTTTTTGATGCGGTTCTTGTGCTGGGTATCTTGCAGAAATGTACGCGATATGAATATGAAAACATAATAACTGACATTGCAAGGAAACACTGCACGCGCATATATTTAAGTGTGTGTATAAGTGGGTCGGAATCATGCGGCATATCTCAGCCACTGTAAATACAAATAATAAATACATAAGCGGTATTAAATGTCACATACAGTGCCGTTTGTAATATTTTGGTTATATATTACGAAATACCTCCAAGCTAATGTCGACCATAAACAAAATGAATATTAAATCTCCTGGTGTGCCTAATGAAGTGGCTGAGTTCCCCTTTGACAAAACACTTGGTGGCAATATGAAATCTTGTGAAGCCAGCATTTATTAGACTCCGCCCCCCCCCCTCTTTTTTAATTTCATAAAATACAAAATATTTGTTGTCTCGTTTTCGTCGCAGAGTACACCGTTGAACAGCCTCTCGTGCTTCTCACGTGTAATAATTTCCATAATCATGTCGCTGAAAATGGTAGCGTCCACTTGGGCCTATTATTGTCTATATAGTTTGAAATGATGCATCCTGTGAACGTGTGTGCATTGAATATATTTAAAAAATCAAAATAAAAACACAAACGGTGAATGAAGAAGACGGGTGCCACCGTGAGCTCGGCCACAAGCAAAAAATAATCTCATTTAGAGTTTGTGAATTCAATAAAATAAAAAGTCACAGCAAATAAAATAAAAAACAAACTCAATAGTCCCGTGTCACACTACCCACAATGCATCTGGGCTGTTGTTTGTCAACACTCGGGTCAAACCGGTTATTTACAAAATAAAACACTTGGAAGTTGACGCGGACCTTGAAAACTTGATGCAAGTTATGATAAATGACACAGCAGGGGGGGGGGATTGTTTTGAGGGTGGCGGGACGAGCAGACGACAGTCCTGGGGGGGGGTCGGGTGGGGGGGGGGGGGGAAACGCACGTTTAACACATGCATGTGCACGCACGCACGACACACATTGGCACACATGCACCCGCGTTTGTTTGTAAACAATACCGCTTTTTTTTTTTTTCCATAAATGCACCAGCAGGGACAACTGTTAAAAAAAATAATAAAACAAAAACAACAACAAAAATTCCTTTCCCACATTCGGCGTCATCCGGAACGTTTGACCCTCGGGTTATAAGTGCTCATATGAAGCAAAAAAAAAAAAAACCAACAACTTTGACCTTGAAATTCACATTCCACAAGAATATATAGATATAGTGTATATTTTAAAGTGATCAATAAATGTACATCACCAGTCATAACATTAGGTACAGCTGCACGATCTCATGTAATGGTTGCCGTAACGCGGTACTCCATTTTACGGAGCCCCTAAAGGGACATTGAAAAAAAAAAAAAAAAAAAAACAACTAACTGGTTTCTCATTGTAATGAGTAAGTTACTCATTACAATGACCCATTACTCATGAGTAAGTTACTCATTGTAACTCATGAGTATGGAGCCCCCGAAAGGGACATTGAAAAAAAAACACTAACTGGTTACTCATTGCAATGAGAAGCTTTCTCATTTTAATGAGTAACTTTGCTATTGTAAAGAGTAAGTTAGTCGTTGTAATGAGTAACTTACTCATTGTAAATCATGAGTAAGTTACTCATTACAATGACTCATTACTCATGAGTAAGTTACTCATTGTTAACTCATGAGTATGGAGCCCCCGAAAGGGACATTGAAAAAAAAACACTAACTGGTTACTCATTGCAATGAGAAGCTTTCTCATTTTAATGAGTAACTTTGCCATTGTAAAAAGTAAGTTAGTCGTTGTAATGAGTAACTTACTCATTGTAAATCATGAGTAAGTTACTTATTACAATGACTCATTACTCATGAGTAAGTTACTCATTGTTAACTCATGAGTATGGAGCCTCCTAAAGGGACATTGAAATAAACCCACTAACTGGTTACTCATTGTAATGAGAAGCTTTCTCATTTTAATGAGTAACTTTGCCATTGTAAAAAGTAAGTTAGTCGTTGTAATAAGTAACTTACTTATTGTAACTCATGAGTAAGTTACTCATTACAATGAGAGTGTCGAAAAACGGCTACCTATGGGTCCTAGCGTATTTACCTGCAAGCCGTAGCTTCCTACGGAGCCCCTAAAGGGACATTGAAAAAAAACCTGGTTTCTCATTGTAATGAGTAAGTTATTCATTGTAATGAGTAACATCCTTCCTGCGTTCAGGTAGTCGTAGCTTATTTATTTGCTCGCGGTAGCTTCCTGAGTAAGGAATAAGGGTCTTTAATACATGCACACGTGCAATGGACTAGTTTCTCATTACAATGAGAAACCAGCTCGTATTTTTTTTTCCAATGTCCCTCATGTACGGAGCCTACTAAAGGGACATTGAAACTTTTACAAGTAACTTATTTATGTGTAAGTTACTCATTGTAACTCATGAGGGACATTGAAAAAAACTGGTTTCTCATTGTAATGAGAAACTTTCTTATTGTAATGAGTAACTTGTCCATTGCATGTGTGCGTGTATGAAAGACCCTAATTCCTTATCCAAGAATCTACCGCTAGCAGGTAAATAAGCTACGACTACCTGAACACAGGAAGCTACTGCTAGCAGGTAAAAGGGCTATGACCCATTGGCAGCCGGTTTTCGACACTCTCATTGTAATGAGCAAGTTTCTCATTGTAATGAGTAACTTGTCCATTGCAAAAAGACCCTTATTCAGGGAAGCTGCCGCGAGCAGGTAAATAAGCTCCGACTACCTGAAGGCAGGACCCTATCGCTAGCAGGTAGTAAATAAGCTATGACGCCTCGGTAGCCGTTTTTCAACACTCCCATTGTAATGACTAACTTACTAATGAGTAAGTTTCTCATTGTAATGAGAAACCTTCTCATTGTAATGAGTAATTAGTTCATTGCATGTGTGCATCTATAAAAGACCCTTAATCCTTATCTCGGAAGCTACCGCGAGCAGGTAAATAAGCTACGATTACCTGAACGCAGGAAGCTACCGCTAGCAGGTAAATAAGATAGGACACAGGCAGCTGGTTTTCGACTTTCATTGTAATGAGTAACTTACTCATGAGTTACAATGAGTAACTTACTCATTACAATTGTCATTGTAATGAGTAAGTTACTCGTTGCAACGACAAAGTTACCCATTACAATGAGAAACCAATTTGTTTTTTTTTTTTTTTCAATGTCCCTTTAAGGACTTCGTAAAATCGAGCATTGTGTTACCTGCAAGCGGTAAGTTACTCATTGCAATGAGAAAGTTACTCATTACAATGAGTAACTTACTCATTACAATGAGAAACCATTTTTTTTTTCAATGTCCCTTTAGGGGCTCCGTAGGAAGCTACCGCTATCAGGTAAATAAGCTAGGACCCATCGGTAGCCATTTTTCGACACTCTCATTGTAATGAGTAACTTACTCATGAGTTAAAATGAGTAACTTACTCATTGTAATGTAAGTTACTCATTACAATGACAAAGTTACTCATTACAATGAGAATCTTTCTCATTGTAATGAGTAAGTTACTCATTATAATGAATAACTTACTCATTACAATGAGAATCCAGTAAGTTTTTTTTCTTCAATGTCCCTTTAGGGGCTCCATATGATTTAACCTCACTGCCCCCCCCCCAAAAAAAAACAGATTTTTGGGTGGTGGGGGGTCATTTTCATATAATTTGATTAATAACGGTAAAGACACTTATGCATCACTCGTAATTGTCTTGAAATAAAGTTTACTAGGTGTCCGATAGATATTTCATAATTTGCAAAGTTTTTGGAAGATGCCAATTACATTAATGAATATACTGTAAAGCAGGGGTGTCAAAGTCATTCCTATCACGGGCCACGTTGTAGTTATTATCATATTTACGCATTAAAATTGATCAACTAGTTTTGGAACCAGAAATCAAGGATAATGTGTTTTTCAACTATTGTTGATGTTTGGTAACACAAAAATGCTTGCAATATCTCAACATCATCATTTTTTGATAGGACAATTTAAAAATTTTGGTCCAGATTTGACAAAAATCACGGAAGTTGATTCACAGGAGTTGCCGTCGCGGGCCACATAAAATCACGTGGCGTGCCGCATCCGGCCCCCGGGCCTTGAGTTTGATACCTGTGCTCTAAGGTATGCCCCCCCCCCATGAAAACTAACGAGGGCGTTTTAATGTCTTCAGAGTTGCTTTTATTAATTTATTGCTTATTTTACAAATACTCCCCCTTTGTAAAGCTGTCTTTACCGTGAAGTGTTGCAATGCACCAGAGGGTTCTGTGCGCCGACGCAGCAGGATGAGGCACGAGGCAGCCATGAAATGATATGAAAAATGCATCAATTTGTCTTTACCGTTATTACAGTTGCACAAAAACAAGAGTGCGGCGGGTTTAATGAGTAGTTATGATCAAGTATGAACTTGTATCCTCTTTACCATTATGTATTTTTGTCTTTATAAAAATATATTTCAGTCGGGCACCAATGGGCACCTTACAATTTTACATCATCGATAACTGTAATAATAGTAATTTAAGTGTGGCTGTTTCAGCAAAGGAGATTTTTACAAATCTGTTTTTTTCAAACATTTTTACTGCTATTGATCATATTACATGAAAATGACCAATTATGTTTTATGCCAGTGACGTATGTTGAGAGGCAGAACAATTCCACAAAGCCCTTCCACTAGATCCGGGGCGTCAAACTCAATTTTCCTCGCGGGCCGCATTGACATTCCGGCTTCCCTCATCAGGAGCCGTTGAGACTGTGAAACCATAAAAATGTTGAATCACATTTACATTTTCAATTTATGAACTAGTTTTGGAATCAATGTGTTTTTCAACTAGCAAAAATGCTTGTAACATCTCAACATCATCATTTATGACATTGCCAATTTGAAATTTTGGTACACATTTTGCAAGAATCATGTAAATTGACACTCTAGATTTGGCTCCGCGGGCCACGTAAAATCACGTGCCGGGCCGATTCTGGGCCCCCGGGCCTTGAGTTTGACACCAGTGCACTAGATCTCAGAAGGTACAACAAATATGTATGTTCACCTATTCAATCATTAAAAAAAAAAAGAAGTCGGAGCTCCCTGCGAGTATACATAATCCATATTTCACACGAATTAACAATAGTCGACCCTGTAAAGTGAATTTGGTGATTTGCTTCAAATAGATCATACAAGTTTGAAGATTAATTTTTGAAAATGTCCAAATACCGGGAAAAATGTATTCCTGAATTATGGAAATATAGAGTCAATGACTTTTTTAAAATAAGTTTTGGGCTTGGCTAAAATGGCACCGCGTGACGCGCCGTATATGATTCACATTAGCAATTAGCTAGCTAGCTACGCCTACTTCGCAAAAACGCATCAATCTTACGGGTAATATACGAGTGCCTCGTTGTACGCCACGAGTGCGTGCACGTCATGCATAGGAAGGCGGTTTAGCTAGTAAGGGGGAGTTTTTTTGAGTTTATAAAAGTCTGCATGTGGACACTTCCCCGTCCAGTGCTCCGTGTCGGTGCGGAACCTTTTTCGAGTGCCTCGTTGTTGCCCGCTAACGCATTCGTATCACGTCGAGAAGGCGAACCTAAAGTCCAACGATTTTCACTGTGCAGACATAAGCGAAATGCTAGCTGATGTAGCATTTTACAAGCCGTCGGAAATCTACTAGAGCGAGTTAGCTAGGGTGCGCTAACGGCGCGTACGGCGTAGCGGAGCGAACGGCTAGTTTGATTTCTCACTACTTCGAAGCCTCATTTTACACGCCGCCGATTATTCATGTTCGGCGAGGTCGCGGACAACATTCATCTTTGCGGCGCTTCAGATATACAAACGTGTATTTTCACTTCACAGGGACTCGCTATAGCTGTACACTAAATATTTTTGTTTTTTCCGCCGTCGCATTTGTCCGCTTCGGGAGGTCCAACCTCAGCCGGCTTCCCGTGGTCGCCGTCGACTCCATGCAGTTAATGTGTGATTCGGCGCACGTGCGGATGCGTTGCGGTTGTGCAGAAATGGTTAGCAAAGGATATCAAACCGTGAACCCATCCCCCCCCACACACACACGCGTACGGCCAAAGCTCCTGAAGCCTTCCTTTCTCTGTATTGCTTCTCTCGAAAAGTCGTTCCTCCGGCACCTTCTGCGGGTCGGTGTCCGTCGTCGGCGAGTTTGCTCAGGAGGTGCGACGGTGTCGGGGCGGAAGGGGATGACGGGGGGGGGGGGGGCGTCCTCGGTGACAGGTTGCCGTGGTGATCAACCGCTGCGGTCAAAGTTAAGGTGCCCGCGGACGACGGGGTTCGTTAGACGAAGGAGTTCATGGCGTTGACGGGCGACGGCGCCTCGGAGCTCTCGTTGCCCTCGTGCGTGTCCTTCTCCTTCTTGCCGCTGTACTGGCCGATGAAGGAGCCGTCCTCGTTGAACTGGCCGTCCCCGCCCTCCCCGTAGTCCACCAGGCTGTCGTCGCTCTCGTCGCGCCGCACCGTGCCGTTGGACGGCGTCCGGCTGCCCTTCAGCGGCTTGTGGTCCTCCGTGTCACTGTGAGCCGACAACGGTTGGGAAATGTGCGTGAAACTAGGAGGAGTTCCATCGAGGCTAATTTCTTTTAGCCCATCTATGGCATTTCACATTATGTTAGCATTCAGCTAGCTAGCTAGCTGAGACAAAATTACGTGCTATGATTAAACATGAAACTAGGAGTCGTCTGATGGTTTAGTTCCATCAAGGCTCATTTCCTTTAGCCCATCTATGGCATTTCACATTATGTTAGCATTCAGCTAGCTAGCTGAGACAAAATGACATGCTATGATCAAACATGAAACGAGGAGTCGTCTGATGGTTTAGTTCCATCAAGGCTCATTTCCTTTAGCCCATCTATGGCATTTCACATTATGTTAGCATTCAGCTAGCTAGCTGAGACAAAATTGCATGCTATGATTAAACGTGAAACTAGGAGTTGCCTGATGGTTTAGTTAGGAAACCAGACTGCCCGGAGAAAAGCCAGGCAGGCACGGGGAGAACATGCAAACTCCACACAGACGGGGCCGGGATCGAACCCGGGTCCTTGGAACTGTGAGGCCAACGCCTGGTCTAGTCCAATCACGGCTAATTTCCTCTAGCCCATCTATGGCATTTCACACGATGTTAGCATTCAGCTAGCTAACATTCAACTCATTAAACTCTTTCTGTGTACCGCGGCGTTTTACCAGGTGCGCCACGCTAACGTTAAACTCTTTCTGTGCACCGAGGCTTATAACCAGGTGCGCTCTGTAGGCCGCGAATATCGGTAGTTTTGGAATCAGAAATCAAAGTTAATTTGTTTTTCAACCATTGTTCATGTTTGGCAGCACAAAACTGCTTCCAGTATCTCATTGGATATGGCGGTATTAAATTTTGGTACAGATTTGAAAAAGAATCACAGAAGTCGTCGCACATGATTTGCCTTCGGGGGCCACATGGAAACATACGGCGGACCAGATTTGGCCCCCGGACCTCGAGTTTGACACCAGTGTTTTAGCGCAAGGATGAGAAAGAGCCAGGAAAGACAACTAACTAATAAAATAGATGGGAGTTAATGGCGTTAAATGTGTTTGAGTGGACAAATAATGTGCTTTTTAAAAATGTGTTCATAAGATGTTTGTTAGGTTTGGTTTGGATTTGGTCTTGCCTCCCGCGTTCTGTTTGGCATCGGAGTCCGGCGACGAGAGCGTCTCGGTCGCGTCACCGAACGTTCTATGTGCAAATAATCGCGTTAGGCGAGGACGTTACCAACGGGAAAGAAGAAGAAGAACTCCTCTCACCTGTACTCTCCGAACGTGCCGTCGTCCTCCTTCATGGGTTGGATCTCCGGGTCTTGGTGGGCTTCTTCTTTCTCTTTCACTATGGATCGCGCACGCGATTCAAATCAATGGCATTGCGATTGCGTTTTAGAGCGCTTTTGCGTTTTATTCCTGTCAATGGACCTTTCTGAGCTGTCAATCACTCGGGCAATAATAGCCAATCAGATTGTCTCAACCCCCTCTCGCCGTATTGCCCCACAAGCAATGCTGGTTGTCAGTAGTGTGCGCTTGGAAAAGTTGATGTTATGAAGGAAATGGTCCTCAGATGCGTTTGGGGAACGTGCAATTCTGATGAAAGATATCCTGCTCGGTTGATTCAATTTCCAAAGCCTAAAACGCAGTTGACGAAGTGTCTACGATGGATTAAGGCTAGCGGAAGAGCGCACGTACAACTAAATATGGACAATATCAACAAACACTAGGCAAGTAAAAAGTACTCACCCTGCTTTACATGCGCAGTACGATTCCACTATTTTATCCTGTTGGATTTCAATATAAAGTTTGTGAGGCGGCAACGTTTCGCTGCAACTCTGACATTGCTTCCTGCTCCGTCCAAAATCTTAATTCCGTTGCACATATCCTTGCGTGAAATACTTGAGACCTCTCTGTCGAACTCTTTTGGACAAGTCTGACGCATTTGGCAAAAAACACACCCCGATATTATCTGGAATACGCGACAGAGAAGCGAACATTCAAACATGTTCTGTTCGAAGCTATTTGGACATGGCTAAGGGGGCGGAGCTCAAGATCGCCATCGGAAAGGTCCATTGGAGCATATACTCGGGGTAGATAAATGACGTGTATGTGAGTACCTGGGTATTTCCCCCCCTTGTTCCTCTTGATGAAGCAGACGATGAGGAGCACCAGGATGAGGAGAGCGATGGCGCACATCAGCCCGATGAACCAGCCTTGGGTGGCGATGTCCACGTCCCGACTGGCCACGGCTGCAAACGCACGAAAGATGAACCCGGTCGGGAATACCGCACACGGCAATCTTTGAAGTACTCGTCGGCGCTGATGTGGATGACCAACAGAAATAAAGGAAATGAGAGGGAGCAAGAGCGGGAAGGTGAAACTCGCTTTCGTGCGACTTGACATGCGGGTACACGAGTGAGAAGCAAAGTTCTGAAATGATTGATGGGACTAAATGAGAGGAAGGAGTACGACGCCGAGGCATGCCGCCTCACCTGGCACCGTCACCACCTCTTCGCTCGTGCTGTGGAGCGTCGGCCCGGCGGGGTCTCGAGCTACCACGCGCACCCTATAGGCCGTCCCCGGCTTTAACCCTTTCAAAATATGCGAGCGAGAGCCGTTTACCGACTCCTTTTTCCAGTCCTCTTTACCTGAAATCGAGAATTGTTGGGCGGAGAGGAGAGACGTTGACTTCCCGGCACTCGCGTTGGAAATCGCACCGGCGTGAGCCTTACTGTTTTCGACCGTGTACTCCACGTAAATATTCTTATGGTGTCCAAAGTATTCCCACGTGATCAGCGCGCATTCCTCCGACACGGATGTGTTCACTATGCCGAAGACGGGGGCTACGGAGGGCGCTAAGTACATCACAGGAAGAGGGGGAAAAAAATATACACTTTTATTCCAAAATGCTGTTACTGTATACTTCTTCTCGAAAAAAGTTCCAAGAGTCTACGTGTGCAGTGTAGAGTCACCCCCAAACCTCTCTGCTCACGCCAATAAAAACAACCAGGTGCGCTGGCGCTAGCGCCGCGCTAACGCTAGCGCCGCATCACCGCATGAACCTCAAGGTTGAAAGCGTGTGGAAAAAAAAAAAAGGTTGCCGGCCAGAAATTACGGTACGTACATGTATTTTATTCGTGGGAGAATAAAATATTGTATCATAATACTATAATAACATAATAAAACCATGTTGGTAATTATTCGGCTAGCATTAGACAATGTTTACAAATACACTTGAGTAAAAACACGACTTGTTCGTGACGAGTCCAAATTCCATCCATCTGTCCATTTTTTTAGCCGCTTATCCTCACGAGGGTCGCAGGGAGCGCTGGAGCCTATCTCGGCTGTCCTTGGGCAGGAGGCGGGGTACACCCTGAACTGGTTGCCAGCCAATCGCAGAGCACAATCCCACCTAGGGGCAATTTAGAGGGTCCAATTAATGTTGCATGTTTTTGGAACGTGGAAGGAAACCGGTGTGCCCGGAGAAAACCCACGCAGGCACGGGGAGAACATGCAAATACCACACGGGCGGGTCCGGGATCCAACCCGGGACCTCGGAACTGCGAGGCCAACGCTTCGCATCCAAATTATTTTTGAAAACTCACTTCTCGCCGCAGGATCAGAAATTTGTGGAGGTGACCCACACATCTCGAAAGTTGAATGAATATTCAGCTCAAAGGTGAAATTTCAGGACCTTTACACATTACTTCATATTTATATAAAAAGATGACACGCTGTGGCGACCCCAAACGGGACAAGCCGAAAGAAAACGAAAGATATAACAATACAATAATTATAATTATTGTTATGGCTTTTAATTAATTAATTTTAATAATATATAACAATAAAACTAAATAGATGGAAAAATGACACGCTGTGGCGACCCCTAATGGGACAAGCCGGAAGAAAACAAATGATATAACAATGTAATCGTTATAATAATTATTATGGTTATTAATTAATTAATTTTTATAATATATAACATTATAAATAATAAATGGAAAAAGATGACACGCTGTGGCGACCCCTTACGGGACAAGCCAAAAGAAAACAAACGATATCACAATACAATAATTATAATTATTGTTATGGCTATTAATTAATTAATTTCAATAATACATAACAATAATACTAAATAGATGGAAAAAGCTGACACGCTGTGGCGACCCCTAATGGGACAAACCGAAAGAAAACAAATGATATAACAATGTAATAATTATAATAATTATTATGGTTCTTAAGTAATTAATTTTAATCATATATAACAATAAAACTAAATAGACAGAAAAAGATGACACTCTGTGGCGACCCCTAACTGGAGAAGCTGAAAGAAAACGAACGATACGGTATAACAATGTAATAATTCTAATTTTTATTATAGTTATTAATTAATTATTAAAATGAAAGAACGAGACATTGTGAAATTGTGAATTTTGCCGTTGAGCTCCTTGTTGGAAAACAGCAATTTGACCAAAAATTACTGAAATATTTAAAAGTTGGTCAATAGTTGAAAGACGGTCCGATAACGTTCACCCGAAAAGGTAAAAAAGCAATTTCAAGTTCATCCTGAAATTTCACTCAAAAGTCCAATATCCATATTTTTTTTATGATTAGTGTAGTTTTGATTATTGTCAATTAAAGTTGGTGGATTTGAATTCCAAAGAGCCACAAAACAAATTATTTCATCTGATGTGACAAAAGGATAAATAGGGAACGCCGTGTACCCTTGTGAAGCGGGGGGTGCGCAGACTGAGTGGCGGGGGAGGTTGGGTGAGGAGGGGGCTCGGTGGGGCCTGAAAGGACACGGAAAAGAGTGAGACAACACAAAGAAAGCCACCGTCGACATGCTGAGGTTCGAGAGCACTCGGGCACTCGGGCACGCGGTCAGCGCCGGACGGAAAGTGTCACGGTTTCATTTTGCAGGGGTGTGCAAACTTTTGCGCTCAAGGGCCAAATTTGATTATATATAACAAACAGATGCGTCGAGTCATTTGTCAATGTGGATAAAAAAAAAAAAAGTGAATGTTAAATATTTCAAATTGTGCATCGGCGAATCTATTTTCTTTGCGGCTTATCCTTACAAAGGTAATCGATGAGCTGGAGCCCATCGCAAGTGACTTCTTGTAAGAAGTGATGAATTTTATGACTCCATATATGGAATTCACTCTCAACATTTAAATACAAAAAAAGGAGATATACATCTGAATTCACCAATTTTGGGGTTAGATGCAGTGGATTCTGAATCCAGTAAATTCAGGACTCTCCAAAAGAATTAGCGGGGCCGCATGCGGCCCGCAGGTCCTATTTTGCTCACCTCTGTTCTGAAGCGCTGTTAGTGCGGCAACGCATCTACCGCAATTCCCGGCCTTCAGAGCGCACCGATTTATAACCCTCGGTACACAGAAAGAGTTTAACGCTAGCTAGCATTAGCGCCGGCTAGCATTAGCGCAGGCTAGCGTTAGCGCGGCGCTAGCGTTAAACTCTTTCTGTGTACCGAGGCTAATAAGGAGGTGTGTTAATAACCAGGTGCGCTAATGCTGGCGCCGTACTCATACTAGCACTGCGCTAACGCTAGCACCGCATCACCACATAAACCGCAGGGTTGAAAGCGTGTGAAAAAAGTTGCGGCTTGTAGGCCGGAAATTACGGTACATGCATGTATTTATTAGTGTGAGAATAAAAGCCACAAAACTACATAGCATGAAGCGTACAGAAATTTAGCAGTATATTAGCAAGTATATTTGAGTTATTGAAGCTCACGCGTGAATATGAAACAGAAATGCAATACTTAGCCACGTAATACATTTTGCCACACATTTAAACCCAATACGATTATGGCTTATTCTTTTCACGGTATTAATTTCTTCAAAGATCATACAACACTCTCCTCTATTTCTATCTGATTTTAAAGGTCAAGTGTCATCCCTATAAACATTCTAAAATAGATCGTGAAATGAAAAATACATAGAACATTATTCACTTCAATATCCATATGGAAAAATAAATGTGAGCGGAGAGCGCGTCATCCCTGCGCAAAGTTGCGAAAGCCTCATTCGACATCCAAGCGGTCGCCGTATTGGCTGCATCTCCTGCCCGTGACGTCATCCTGGACATCCGCCAATGAAAACACGCTGTGGCCCCTGCTATGGGAGACGAACACGCCCCTTCAGACACGAAAGCTCTTTCCGAAGAAGAGAACATCTCACAACCGAGCAAGATTACCCTGTTGTTTCGAGCCATATTTAGATGATATGCGGCTCACTTCTAACTAACGACAGACTCTCAGACAGTATGAAGGAGCCGTCCCGGCCAAGCCGTGCTCGTCTGCGAGGCACGACGCGGCAGCCTTCGCCGGCGAGCCCGACCCGGAAGCCGTCCGACGCGCACATGGGCACATTTAACATCCCTGTCGTGTGTACGCAGATCTTTTTGTTACGTTATGAGAGACGAATTACGCGGTCCCCCCCAAAACTATTCTTTTTTTTTTTTTTTTGTCGCTGTATAGCGAACCCACGAAGCTCTCGTCCTTTGCACCCGTGCAATCCATTTTTCACGACGAACCGGGTCTCTTGGAAACTTCTGAAGGGTAAATCCATCCTCACGAGCGTTCGAGCAACAACCGGCAATGCAACGAGCCTGCATTTTGGCTAACACGAAGGAACAACGAGCTAGCTTCCCGCAGGTAAAACTAACAGGAACAAACGAGTCCACTTGAGCGCGCTACTTGCCCGGTACGTCACTTCCTGTTTCCTCTCGAAAACAAATCCCTCGAGAGGATTTTCATGGCGGGAGTTACAAAAAGCCATGTATGAGCTTCAGAGGGGGCGAGAACGGATCTCGAGTGCTGCAGGACGTCGTACTACTCGGATTTCGTAATTAGGCTCGTGTAATTGCGACGCTAAGGTTCTGAGCGCACTCACTGGTTTCCACAAGGGGGGAGGCCTCTTTGGTGACCTCGGCACCGGGGCCCTTGATGGTCTTTGCGCTCAGGTCGAACTTGTACAGCACGCTGGAGTTCAAATTGTCCAGCGTCACGGTGGTCTCGTTGACCAGAAACTCCATGACCTTGACCGGACCCGCTTCGGTGGTATTGCTGACTGAGAAAGATGCGAGAAAATCAAGAACGGACATATTTTGATGATTTGCATACACGCTAACTGGCTGCTCGTACCTGGCCGGTATTTCAGCGTGTATCCGATCAGGCGTCCGTTTTTGTTCAGCGGTGGGCCCCATTCCAGAGTAAGCGAGTCCAAACCGGGATTCAAGATGTTAAGAAACGAGGGTGGTCCTGGAACTAAATCCGAAGAGGACAGTTTGCTTATATTAATGCTAAATACATGTTTTTAAAAAGTCTAAATAGTGCGTACGCACCTCCCTCGGGTGTTTCAAACTGCTTCTCCTGACTCTGAGGACTTTCCCCTTTGCTGTTCAGGACCCTGATGAAGACGTTGTAGAGGCTGTACGGTTGCAGGACCGGCAGACGTCCCCCGGTCTGGTTCCCGCTGATGGTCAGAACTTGCTCTTGCGCGTTTTGATCCCGCTCAGTCTCATCCAAGCCTCGTTCGCGACGGTAGTACACCTGCGTGAAACGATATTTTGAGGCTATTCCGGTTCTCAGGACTCAGTGGCTTGAGTGCAAGATCTAGCAGAGCGTTAAATGTTTCTGCGAGGTTATGACTATAATTTGTCTGTCCGTGCTTTGTTAGCCTGCCCGTGACATTTGTGTCTGCAAGCCACCCATCATTGCGTAAACACCCCGCTGTGCGCTCTTGGAAAAAACATTTTAGCCTCGGGTGTCAGGGTCGAGCGCGACAGTTAATCCTTGAACGACTCTCCACCTGTCAAGTTTACGGCGCGATGGCACACGTCAGGCGGCCTTCCTCCGCTCAAGGCCTCCCGGCAAGGTCCCAAACGTACCTTGTAGCCCTTCAGTTTCCCGCGGACCGAGTTAGAAGACACCGGCTCCCAGTGCACTTCCGCCGCGGTGCCGTTGTGGACCATGACCAGGACGCCGTCAGGGGCGGACAAGGGCACTGGAGAGCAGCCGACGTTGGAATCAGTTAGCCGAGATTTTGTCGATTTTGTGAGAAATTACAACCGAAACCGGTCACTCACGGTCTTCCCCGGAGTATCCGACCGCGACTTCGGGCTCCGGCCCGTTGCCGTAGTCGTTCAACGCCTGAACTTTAATCTCGAAGGGGGCGTAGACGGGAACTCCGGACACGACGAAATGGGACGCGTTGGCCACCGTCTTGGAGGACCAATCTTGATCCACGTCCCTCTGTCTCCACAGCACCTTGTACTCCAAACCGGGCCCGTTTGACTGGAATCCTGTCAGTGACTAATCAGACATTTTATTTTGTTACTCTGAAAATGATTCTTAAATAATATATTTTTGGTCATCCATCCATTGCAGGCACGTATACTGAATGCACTACTCGACAGCCGATGGTGCGCAGTTTGTATATTTGCGATTAGATCGAGGCGAGGTCATTGTTATTTCAATTTACAATAGTTTGGTGGTGTGTCATGAGGTTTTCCTCATGGAACTCATTGTTGGTTCCGTAGCTCAATCCAGCTTGAGTAGCATTTACGTAAGAAGGTACTTCGGGTCTGTCCTGACTTTACATTGCCACCAGATGTCGCCATTTGTACTATGTACTAACCCCCAAATCCTCAAGTCCACTTCATCCACCCTGCTAATCCCCTTAGCCCCTTGCTTACTTTCCAGGAGATGACAAGGTTGCCGGGTTCTGTTCCTTCTCCACGAACATCTGAAGGATTCTCATCAGGGGCTGGAACGCCAAAGAAAGCGGACTCCATTCATAAGCAGCTTTTAAATAATAAATTTGTGTTCAGTACCTACCCGCCGGGTTGGTTCTGTACTGGCGTGACGGTTGGCTGGGTTGGCTGTAACCCACGTGATTCTTCGCCAGAACCCGGAAGGAGTAGTAGACGTGCGGCGAGAGGTCGAGTTGCGCCGTGGTGCTCGTCCCGGCAACCTCGGTCAAGTTGACCCAGACGCCGGGCCGGTGCAGCAAATCCTCGAACTGAATCAAAAACTCTTGAGAAAGAAAATGACCATGTTGTAATATTACGACGTGAAACAGTTAAATATCAAAATTTTGGAAAAAAACAAAACATGCTTTGTGTGGGACTGTTGTGTTCATCGCCGGGGATCCAAGTGAGCCGAACACTCCGCTCGGTTTGGTCACTAAGTTCCAGATCAATGGGCGGGTCAGGTATATCTGCAAAAACCAGATACTCCTTAGAACTACTCGGGGGGATGAATATACGATGCTTTTTTAATTTTTATTGAGTACCGGTAGTTATCTGTGAGGAATGAGAATTTTAAAAAATAAATAAATGAAGTAAAATGAAAATTATTAGACACACATGCACAGTCACGTCCCAATAAAAAATTGTGATGTGCGGATGAGAGTTCAAGGGTCTGAAACGATGTCTCATGACTACACGGTAGACAGTTTTTCTTTACCGTAGACAATAGCTGGAGTAGGAGTAGCCTCTGAGAGAGTAAGGATCAAGAGTAGAGTACACAAAGTTAGTATAAGTGAAGAAGAAGAGGAAAAAGCAGGAAAAGTCGTCAATTATCGAGTAGCGGGCGCAAGAACAGAAAGCGCGGCAGTACCGACGACGGTTAGCGTGGCGCTGGCGGAGTCCTGGTCTAGGGTGGTGTTCATGATGCACGTGTAGGTGCCCGCGTCGTCGTCCGTCACGTCTTTGATGGTCAGACTGTCGGCGTCCACCTCGAACCTGGCGAGCAGAGCGACGTCACCTCACCGAAGTGCGCACACCCCCCGGAGAGACGGCGCGATCGGCGCACCTCTCGTCGTCGGGCAGCTCGCCGCTGTTCTTGAGCCAGGTCACGGTGGGGACGAGGGACGGGTCGTGTTTGACTTTGCATTCGAAGACGGCGCTCATGCCCCGCTGTACCACCTTGTACTCCGGCTGCTTCAGGATGCGGGTGGGTTCCTTCACCTCCAGGAAGACATGGTTCTCCTTGATGCCCAGGTTGTTGGTGGCGATGCACGTGTACTTGCCGCTGTTTTGCGACTGGGCCACGTTGATCTCCAGAGTGCCGTTCTCGTGGATCACGTAGGGGTCGCCACTCTTGATGCTGATCTGACTGTCTTTAAACCTGCAAAGAAAAATACAATGAAGAACTGGAACTGTTCTGGGTAGTTCAGGGCAGTCCGGAGTGTGTTTTTGGGTTTGGTTTGTTTTTTTTACCATGTAATGGTTGGTATCGGTGAGCCGAAAGTGGCGCAGTGGAGTAAAGCGGGGCTGTTGGTGATGACCTGGTACACTTGGTTGGGGGGAGTGAGCACCCTTGGGGGCTCAGCTACAGGACCGAAGTCAAAAGGCCCATCAGGTTTTTGTGAAAGTCCACGTCAACAGTGAAGTTTTTCCGACTTACCGAGCACGCTGACAAACGCGTTGGCCATCAGGTAGCCAAATTCATTGGAGGCGTTGCACTGGTAAACGGCACTGGACCCGGACTGCACACGGCTCAGAATCACCGTGTCGCCGTCCACCTTGCGGGTGTGGTCTTCGGGAGCATCTGGCAAATTAAAGACCCAAGAACAGGAAAGCTGTACCCGACTGTATTTCGTTTATGTGCATTTTTGTACATGGACTTTAAAGGGCCACTGTCAAGAAATGCATAATTTTTAGGATGTTATTAATGAAAAAACGGCAGCCGACATGGACCCATGCGTTTTCTCCACCACAAAACATGATTTTAACGTATATGGCTTTTTGTCACTCCCGCCATGAAAATCCTCTCGAGGGATTTGTTTTCGAGAAGAAGCAGGAAGTGACGTACAGGGCGGGACCGCCCGCAAATGGACTCATTTGTTTCTATTAGTTTTACCTGCGGGAAGCTAGCTCCTTGTTCCTTCGTGTTAGCCAAAATGCAGGCTCGTTGCATTGCCGGATGTTGCTAGGATGGATTGACCCTTCAGAAGTTTCCAAGAGACCCGGTTCGTCGTGAAAAATGGATTGCACGGGTGCAAAGGACGAGAGCTTCGTGGGTTCGCTATACAGCTACTAAAAAAAAATAATAGTTTTGGGGGGGACCACGTAATTCGTCTCTCATAACGTAACAAAAGATCTGCGTACACATGACAGGGATGTTAAATGTGCCGATGTGCGCGTCGGACGGCTTCCGCGTCGGGCTCGCCGGCGAAGGCTTCCGCGTCGTGAAAAATGGACTGCACAGGTGCAAACGACGAGAGCTTCCTGGGTTCCAAATGACAGGTAGGTGTGTATACAGCTACTAAAAAAAATAATAGTTCGGGGCCGACCATCTAATCCGTCTCTCACAACATAACAAAAGATCGCCATACGTATGATAGGGGTGCTAAATCTCTCGATGTGCGCGTCAGACGGCGTTGCCCCGCCGCGTCGGGTCACGGATGGCGGCGGCTAGGAACAACGCTGCCGACAATGGCGCACTCAGCCGCGTGCGACCACAACGCCGTAAAGCGCCCCGGCTCGGCGGTGTTGTTCATCGTGGACGGCGGCGGCGATGAACAACGCTGTAAAGCGGCCCGGCTTGGCACCATGATAAGCCACCTTGGTGCTGAAAATGAGCCACCCCAGCCGGCTGCGAAAACCCTTGTTGGCCGAGGTAGCTCGTTGCAGCCGGCCGCCGCTCTTGTCGGTCGGGGTGGTTCGTCGGAGCCCGCCGGGGTGGCTCATTTTCAGCACCGAGGTGGCTTATCACGGCGCTGACCTGGCCGCTTCACAGCGCTGTTCATCGCCGCCGCCGTCCGCGATGAACAACACCGCCGAGCCGGGGGGCTTTACGGCGTTGTCGTTGCGCGCGGCTGAGTGCGCCATTGTCGGCAGCGTTCTTCAGACCGCGATGGCTCATCTCCGCCGCGGAAGTGGAGCGGACAGGGAGGGGGTTTGGCTTCTCTCAACAAAGCTTTGACAAATTTTAGGACGTTATCATCATTTTTGGATTTTTCTAAAGATGAACAAATCCTGTTGTTCAGATTACCGTTCCACTGATGAAATATGAAAACGAGCTATAAGCTCTGCACTCACTTTCTATGGGCACGCCATTGACGAACCAAGTTATATCAGGCTTGGGGTCTCCGTTGACTCTGCAAGTCAGGATGCCGGTCTCATTAGGGGCGAGGATCAGGTTCCTGGGAGCGCTGATCCAGAATGGAGCAGCTGTTAAAGAAGACGGAAATGAGAACTAGAGAGAAACATGAGAGAGAGAGCATGGAATAAATACTTTCTAGTCCGACCCTTGTGCGGATAAGCTGCTCAGATAACTCATGGATGGCTAGTCTGTAGGATTTTGAGGCTTTTTTTTTATCACGAGCCAACGGTGTGGGGGCGGACCCAAATGCAGGACTCTCGGGCAGAGGCATAATGTTTGCTGTGGTTTTTGTGGTCCGAAACAAGGCAGAGGTACAGATACGCTAGGCTAGGCAGGATCCAAAAGACGTAAAGCAAGGTCCGATGACTATGGGGCAAACTAATGAACATAACTGGACGTGGTGGAGAATCCAACTGGCAGTGAATGCAACGCATTGATACAAGGGAACGAACTGGCAATGCCAGTGACAAAACTCCAAAATGTAAAAACGTGGTCTAATTAAGAGTCCACCTCCAAAAAACAGGTGTCAGAGGTGAGAGCGCCCAGAGCGGTGGCCAGGCCACGCCCCTCTTAGCTGTGGTCCAGCCTTGCTCACGACATCTTTGGTGCACTAGTTGGAGGAAAGTTGTTCCTACCTCTGACAGTGACCTTGATGTTGTGGTGCACCGAGCCCAGGCGGTTGGTCGCCGAGCAGGTGTAGTCGCCGGCGTCGGCTTCGCTGACGTCCAAAACCTTCAGGGTTTTCTTGTAGTTGAGGAACGAAACCCTGCTGGTCGGCAGCTCTCCTCCGTCTTTCTGCCAAGACATCTCCGGAGTGGGCCTGCCACGGTAATCGTTATTCACCTCGTTCTGTCGCGGACGCATTATCGGTACAACGATACGGATACCTACAAGCCTTCGGCGATGCATTCCAGCTCGAGAGTCTCCCCCCGCAGGACCATCTTGGTGCTGGAGGGGCCCAAAGGCAGCATAAAACCAGGACGGCGCTCCCCGGTCGGGTTGGCTAATTGCAGGAGGAGAGAGAGTAATTGATTTTTGACACTGCGAGACAAGTTTGAGAAGTACCGACAGCTCTTTGAGGGCACCGAGATTGGTAGCGGGAGCAGACAACGAGGGTAAAACCGAACAGAACACGTTCAGGACCAAGATGGGTTTCTTGGCTTGTTGACATATGTGGTTGGTGCCTTTGAGCTTTCATACACATCACAATGTATGCGGGGGGTTTTGTAGGTTCATGTCACATGGTTGGGCTTGGACAGGAGTGACACCAGAATGCCGGATTTGAACCAGCAACACTCACCACTAAAGTTAGTGACATTGTATAAAGAGGTGTCATTCATTGTATCCACTGCAACAGAAAAAAAAAAATCACAAAGCATGCAAAACGGGCAGAAATATTTCATTTCGCACGAGCTTCTTTTTCGTCGATAACAAACTAACAGGCGGTGTCAAATCTGCCGGGTCAGGACTTAGGACTTACTCTCCAGGACTGTGACGGAGATGGGCTGCTTCTGCTGGATGGTCTGGGTGTAAGGGAAGCGGGCGTAGCAGATGTAGTCGTTCCTGTTGTCCTCTGGGAGGACATTGGAAAAGTACAAGTCCCCATTCAAGGCCTGCGATACTCGGTTGTCCAGCGGCAGCCTCTGGAAAACTGAGACACCCCCCCCCCCCTTCATTAATAATAAATAAAATAATAAAAAAAATCCCACAATCCAAAAATGAAGTTTATTGTAACTTCTGACTGATAACCCGTGACTTTTTTTTTCACACGTTTATGCGGTGATGCAGCTAATTTGTGCATTTTTTCTAACGGCCACAAGGGGGCACTCGAACGGAAAAGGGAAGAGTGAGACCGGTGGAATATATGTGCCGGGGAAGTGACTTTTCCCGGTATGTTTTTTTTAACCGGCAATGTTAGCGCTGTGCTAGCCTGTCGCTGCTATGTTAATCCCGTGCTCAGTGATTTTTATCAGGATGTTTTTTTTTTTAAGTGGTCCTGTTAGCGCTGGGCTAGCGTTAGCGCCGCGCGAGCGTGTTGCTGCTGCGTTACTGCCGCATCTAAGTGATTTAGGTTTTTTTTTTTTTTTAACTACCCGTATTAGCGCTCTGCTAGCATGTTGCTGCTGTGTTAAGGCCACATCTCGGTGATTTTTACTGGTATGTTTTTTTTTTAACCGGCCCTGTTAGCGCCGTGCTAGTGTTAGCGCCACGCTAGCGCATTGCTGCTGTGTTACTGCTGAATCTCTGTGATTTAGGTACGTTTTTTTTTAACGCCCCTGTTAGTGCAGTCCTACCGTGATGCTACTGTCTAGCTGCCGCGGCTGTTTTTTTTTTTCCCCCACCGGTAGTGCAAGGGGGCACTCGAATGGAAAAGGAGAGTGAGACCAGCGGAATATATGTGCTGAGGAAGTGACTTTTACCGGTATGTTTTTTTTTTAAAACCGGCCCTACTAGCGCTGTGCTAGTGTTAGCGCAACGCTAGCGTGTTGCTGCTGATTTAGGTATGGTTTTTTTTTAGTGCTGTGTGACCATGTTGCTACTGTGTAGCTGCCACGGCTGTTTTTTTTTTTTTTTTTTTTTTTTACCGGGATGTTTTTTTTTTGTTAGCACTGTGCTAGCGTGTTGTTGCTGTGTTACTGCTGATTTAGGTGTGTTTTTTTTTTGTGCCTTGCTAACATGTTGCTACTGTGTAGCTTCCACGGCTGTTTTTTTTTTTTTTTTTAACCAGCCCTGCTCGTGCTACCGTGTTGTTGCTATTTTAAGCTAAGCTAAGGTATTAAAACTTTGAAAACTCTTTTTGTGTACTGTCTTTCTTTGCAAATAGCTCGTGTTTCAATGTGGGTTTTACACACACGCAGTTTATGTAGATACCAAATAGTATTTGCTTTAAAAATTTACCAGGTGAGTCTTATAATCAGGTGCGCTCTATGCGGCGGAAATTACAGTAATCATGGATGACACTTACTGTTATCCATCCAAAATATGACCGGTGGGGGCAGCCCCGCCGGGGGTCGGCACTGCAGCACCAAGGAGACCCCCTTCTGCACTGTGATGGCCTCAAGCCTTTCTTTCGACCACAAGGGGGACCCTGGGAGTCACCGGCATCATCTAAATATTCACGTCGAGCATATCCACGTCAAATATGAACATATAATTTCTTACTGGACTGTCTGATGACAATGTTGTTGGAGACGGCCGTGCCGTGGTCGTTGTGGGCCGTGCACTGGTAAGTCCCCTCGTAGGCCTCGGCTTTTTCCCCGCTGATGTCGATGACCAGCGTTCCCGAGCCGGGCTTCATTAGAACTTTAGAGTCTTGCTCCACATCAAAATGGCTCCCGTTCCTCGTCCAAGAAAAGCTAATACGAAAAAAAGCACAAACCTCTCATTTCAATTTTTTATTTTTTTTTGTTATGAATCATTAATTGAGTTGCGGAATGCAACTAATTCAGTCTGACAGGATTGTGTGTGCGCGTTCCGCTTGTCGATTGCTTTCCTTGACCGCCGTTGCTGCGGCAACGCTTTTTCAAAAAAATAAAAAATAAATCTTTGATCGTCTCGAGAACGGATCGATCGGTGGGAAGAACGATGCCGGGTGCCGTTTCTCACTTGGGGTGAGGCTTCCCCTTGGCCTCGCAGTGGATGACGACGTTCTCCCGCGGGTCGAAGATGTAATCGTTCGGCGACTGGAGCGTAATAGTCGGGGGCTGGGGCACTGCGAGAGTTAGCATATTACACATTAACGTACACGTAATGTACATGCGACAATGTTGTATGCAACAACAAAAAAAAAAAAAAACGGCGTGCAACAGGGCACATCACAGCAAGCGACACTGAAAAGGACAAAAGTATCGGGACAACTGCGACCGATTGACCAAATAATGACGTTGTGTCCCGAAACTTTTGTTATAGCAACTTATAAGCGTTCCAAAAGAAATATTTTTAACACATCGCCACTGCATACAATAATGCAAATAAAAGTACATATATATATATATATTTAAAAAAAGCCCACACTAGACGTCACAATCGGTGCAAACTTACATCCTTCCAGGACCTTAGCTTTTTGTCCGCCAGGGGAACGCAGATGCACAGCGGCAGAATATTACGGAGAGGTGTTAGGTTTTACAGTGAGCCAAAAACAAACAAAACAAAAAACGAAAAATCACATCGTCAAGTGAAATAGAGCTTTTTATGGAGCTATCGGTCTGCTCAAATGCACAATAGGGGCAATTAATGTGAAAAAAAAAAATAAATCACAAATATAAACAGACTGGTTGAAAAATAACTCCCTATTTTAAAATACTTTATTTACTGTATTTTTATTTATTTTTTTTTACTTTGGAACAAAGTACAAACAAAACATAGGATAATAAGCAGTTTATAAGTATTTTGAAAGAGTTACTTTTCAATCATCCTGTACATTAGGTACACCTCCATTGCATAATGAACTCCAATATGAAGTTATACAGTGAAGAAAATAAGTATTTGAACACCCTGCTATGTTGCAAGTTCTCCCACTTGGAAATCATGGAGGGGTCTGAAATTTTCATCGTAGGTGCAAGTCCACTGGGAGAGAGATCATCGAAAAAGAAATCACAATGTATGATTTTGTAACGATTTGTGTGATAAGCTGCAAATAAGTATTTGACCACCTGTCTATCGGCGAGAATTCCGATCCTCAAAGGCCTGTTAGTCTCCCTTTAAAAGTCCATTCCCACTCCATGTATTATCCTGAATCAGATGCACCTGTGTGAGGTCGTTAGCGGCATAAAGACACCTGTCCACCCCGTACGATCAGTAAGACTCAAACTTGTAACATGGCCGAAACCAAAGAGCTGTCCAAAGACACCAGAGACGAAATTGTTCAACTTCACACGGCTGGAAAGGGCTGCGGAGAAATTGCCAAGCAGCTTGGTGGAAAAAAGGTCCACTGTCGAAGCAATCACCAGAAAATGGACGAAGCTAAACATGACGGTCAATCTCAATTGGAGTGGAGCCCCATGCAAGATTTCACCTCGTGAGGTCTCACTGATCCTTAGAAAGGTGAGGAATCAGCCCAGGACTACACCACAGGATTTGGTCAATGAACTGAAAAGAACTGGGACCACCGTTTCCAAGGTGACTGTTGGTAATACACTAAGACGTCATGGTTTGAAATCATGCATGGCACGGAAGGTTCCCCTGCTTAAACCAGCACACGTCAAGACCCGTCTAAAGTTTGCCAATAACCATTTGCATGGTATAGAGGAGTCATTGGAGAAAGTTTTGTGGTCAGATGAGAGAAAAAAATTGAATTTTTTTGGTCATAATTCACTAATTGTGTTTGGAGGAAGACGAATGCTGAGTTCCAGCCCAAGAACACCGTCCCTACTGTGAAGCATGGGGGTGGTAGCGTCATGCTTTGGGGGTGTTTTTCTGCACATGGGACAGGACGACTGTACTGTATTGAGGAGATTATGACCGCGGCCACATATTGTGAGATTTTGGGGAACGAACCTCTTTCCCTCAGTCAGAGCATTAAAGACTGGTCGCGGCTGGGTCTTTCAACATGACAATGACCCGAAGCACACAGCCAGGAAAACCAAGGAGTGGCCTCCGTAAGAAGCAGATCAAGGTTCTGCCGTGGCCTAGCCAGTCTCCAGACCTAAACCCAATAGAAAATCTTTGGAGGGAGCTGAAACTCCGTGTTTCTCAGCGACAGCCCAGAAACCTTTCTGATCTAGAGAAGATCTGTGTGGAGCAGTGGGCCAAAATCCCTCCTGCAGTGTGCGCAAACCTGGTGAACAACGACAGGAAACGTTTGACCTCTGTCATTGCAAACAAAGGCTACTGT
The DNA here is from genome assembly GCF_019802595.1 of Syngnathoides biaculeatus. Classification (NCBI taxonomy): domain Eukaryota; kingdom Metazoa; phylum Chordata; class Actinopteri; order Syngnathiformes; family Syngnathidae; genus Syngnathoides; species Syngnathoides biaculeatus. The sequence goes on along the minus strand of NC_084659.1, from coordinate 9,031,247 downwards.
ACCAAATATTAACATTGTTTTTCTCAGGTGTTCAAATACTTATTTGCAGCTGTATCACACAAATAAATCATTTTAAAAAATCTGTATTTTTCATTTTAGATTATCTCACAATGGGCATGCACCTACGATGAAAATTTCACACCCCTCCATAATTTCCAAGTGGGAGAATTTGCAATCTACCAGGGTGTTCAAATACTTATTTTCTTCACTGTATTTTTTTCCATCTCTTCTTTTGGACCTCACGTTATGAGCATTTCATGAAATTTCATATCAATGACGTAGATGATCCTTACGATCAAGGGGCACTTCGAGCGCCGATGTCACGTGACTCAGCAGGATCATGAGCAGGACAGCTCCCGAACCCGAGGACCTCATCGTATTCTCCCCCACCTTCAGGCGGACCACGGCGAAGTCCATATCGCCCCGGCTGGACCCTGCAGTCGTGTGAAGGGTACAATATTTGAAAATGAGGTCCAACAATCATTAGCCAACGCATTTGCGACTGTCATTTTTGCGTCACTCACACGGCATCGCTGCGACCCTCGAGGTAAAAAAAAAACAAGTGCCGATTACGATATCCGCCGGTAAACTTGCGCCACGCGAGGACACTCGAGCGGAACCGCCAAGGCTAGCGAGGACCCGCGGGCATCTCGGGTTTTCCGTAAAGATACACGCGGATATGTACAAGCAAACAGAAGCATGTTGATTTTTAATTGTCTTTGGCAAACTTCATCTTCATCAAAAACAAAACAAAACAAAAAAATTTTTAGATGCTCAATTTTCTCAAGCTAAGCTGGTGGAAGCTAATTGAGCCTCGGGCTAAAGCTAATCACGCTCACACGTCCAAACTGCGTTCTCGGTTTACTGCCACCAAACCGACGCCAACGTCAACATTAAAATCTTCAAATATGGTTGCCAGGCTCAAATTACAAAGCTTAATTACAGTAATGTGGTATGGGATCAATGACTGCGATAAGTGGGAAAAAAAATGATTCTAGTTCGAGAAATAGTGTTGCAAAATTGATCATTATTATATGTTAAGTAATAGAACATATCATAATTTCCGGCCTATTAGCCACGACTTTTTTTCACACGCTTCAAACCCCGCGGTTTATGCGGTGATGCGGCTAATTTGTGCATTTTTTCCTAACGGCCGCAAGGGGGCACTCGAGCGGCAAAGTAGGCATGAGACCGGTGGAATATATGTGCCGAAGAAGTGACTTTTACCGGTATGTTTTGTTTTAACTGGCCCTGTTAGCGCTGTGCTAGCGGGTTGCTGCTGTGTTACTGCCGTGCCTCAGTGATTTTTACCGGTATGTTTTATTTTAACTGGCCCTGTTACCGCTGCGCTAGCGTTAGCATTGTACTAGCATGCTGCTGCTGTGTTACTACCGTGTCTGAGTGATTTTTAACAGTATGTTTTTTTAATCAGCCCTGTTAGCGCTGCGCTAGCGTTACCGCCGCGCTAGTGTTAGCACCGTGCTGGCCTTAGCACCACGCTAGCTGTGTTATTGCTGATTTAGGTGTGTGTTTTTTTTTTTTCCAGTATGTTTTGCTTTTTTAACCAGCCCTTTTTGTGCTACTGTGTTGTTGCTATGTTACGCTAAGCTAATTAAGGTATTAAAACTTTGAAAACTCTTTCTGTGTACCATCTTTCTTTGTAAATACCACATGCTTCAATGTGGGTTTCAATGTGGGCACTTGCAGCTTTTAAACAGCTGCGGCTTATGTATGTACCAAACGGTATTTCCTTTACAAATGTACTGGGTGAGCCTTATAATCCGCTGCACTCTGCAGGCCAGAAATGACCTGATCCTCAAAATTCCTACCATATTTAAGCAGATCAAATGCACTTTTCAAATGATAAATACAAACAGACACAGGGGAACATCGAGTTACAAATTTTCACGCATCTGTTTTGAATTTGATGCTTGCAAACCGAGGAGATGTTTTGCCTTGAAATGAATGGAAATGCGATGAATCGGTTCCAGCCGCAAAAAAAGTTATATTTCCGTTACGATGTTTTGTGTTTAAAAACAAATGCCGCACAATATAGACGAAGGTAAAAACCGTATTTATTATTAGCTAGCTAATTAGTGTCTTAACCTTTTTGGGTACTGTGGTCACTGCTAGCCCTGAATGACCATCACCACATCCCACAATGCATTGCAGCTTTTCCATCGCATTGTGGAAAGTTTTTTTTTTTTTTTTCTGGTAGCAGGAATTATTTTTGAAAGCTGAACACAAAAAGAATCCCGGAAGATTCTCGAGCTACATTGCTAATGACCAACACCGAGAGGAGACGTGTTTGGCTCGTGGGCACCTCATCGCTCATCCTCTGACTCACGGGCGAGAATCAAAGGTCGAAGAGGAGCCCCGCAGCACTGACATCGCCTCGGTCACTTCATCCTTGTCCCTTCCATTCCCCTCACCGCTTCACCACAACGTTATTATTGGACGCGCAATAAGACTAAATTGGAGGATGCGAGTCCGAACACAAAGCTCTCTTGACAGGAAACCCATGGGCTTCTTCTTCTTCTTTTTTTTTTTTTTTTTTTGATTGGATCCTAAAGCAAAATTCTAAGTTGGTCAGTGCACAGCCTTGTCACACAGACAAGCTGAAGGCTGGCAGCCTGACGAGGCAGATAATGAGGCCGAGATCAGGGGGAGGGAGGCATGCAAACGCTCATTGGCTGTCACATCAGCAAAAATCCGTCTCAATTTAAACAATTTGTAATATTTTACATATATCCCTGCGATTGGCTGGCAACCAGTTCAGGATGTGCCCCGCCTCCTGCCCGTTGACAGCTGGGATGGGCTCCAGCACTTCCTACGACCCTCGTGAGGATAAGCGGCAAAGAAAATGGATGGATGTATTTTACATATTCAGTTATAAAATATTATTTATCTAGGAAAATGCCTGATTTGTTTGCTTCCTTCTTGAGGCACCTTGGTGTGTTGTGTGTTCCTATGTCTAAGTGTGCTGAGGAGCTACAATTAGACAAAAGTAGTGCTTTGCCGCTATCTCGTGGCTTCTGTAGTTATTTCCATCCATCCATTTTTTAAGCCGCTTATCCTGACAAGGGGCGCAGGGAGTGCTGGAGCCTATCCTAGCTGTCAATGACCAGGAGGAAGGGTACACCCTGAACTGGTTGCCAGCCAATCGCAGCTGTAGTTGCCGTAATTCCCGGAGAGCAGAGCGCACCTGGTTCTAAGCCTCGCCCAGTACATTTGTAAAGGAAATACCATTTGGTACATACATAGGTCGCAGCCGTGTAAAAGCCGCAAGTGCTGACATTGAAACCGACATTAAAACACTAGATATTTACAAAGAAAAATGGTACACAAAGAGTTTAACGCTAGCGCCGCTGTGCTAATGCTAACGCAGGGGACACCGACATGGTGCCCACGGGGACATGGTTGCCCGTGAGGACCACTTAAGGAGCCTGCGAAGCATGTTCTAAAAATAGCAAAGATCACAAATTATTATAACTATTATTAGTGTTTTAAATTTTGTATCTGACTTGGTTACGTTAATGAAAAAATTAAAGTATAAAGTATTTATAAAATTAGAAACGTATAAGGAGTTTTGTTATTTTGGGAAGTTTGCCGCAAACAGATCATGTAGCCCTTCATACGATCGGTGTTCACGTTTAGCTTCAAAAAGGTTGGTGAACCCCTGTGCTAGCGCTAGCGCCACGCTAACAGGGCCGAAAAAAAAAACCCAAACATACTGGTAAAAATCACTGAGACGCTGCAGTAACACGCTAGCGCAGCGCTAACAGGGCCAGACCGGTAAATGTCACTTCCTTGGCACATATATTCCACCACTCTCACTCTTACTTGTTCCGCTCGAGTGTCCCCTTGTGGCCGTTAAAAAAACTGCACAAATTAGCCGCATCACCGCATAAAGCCGCAAGTGCCCACATTGAAACCAACATTAAAACACTAGATATTTCCAAAGAAATATGGTACACAATCAGCGCCGCTGTGCTAATGCTAATGCTAATGCTAGCGCATGGTTGCCTCCGAGGACCACTTGCAAGCATGTTGTCAAAATAGCAAAGATCACAAATTGTTATTACAACTATTATTAGTGTTTTAAATTTTGTATCTGACTTGCTTGAAACTTTAAGTGAAAAGTATTTATGGAATTAGTAACGTATGAGGAATTTTGTTATATTTGGAAGTTTGCCGCAAACAGATCATGTAGCCCTTCATATGATCGGTGTTCACAAAGTAGCCCTCAGCCTCAAAAAGGTCGGTGACCCCCTGCTTGCGCCACGCTAACAGGGCCAGTTAAAAAAAAAAAGAAACATACTGGTAAACATCACTGAGACGCTGCAGTAACACGCTAGCGCTAGCGCTAACAGGGCCGGAACCGGTAAAAGTCACTTCCTCGGCACATGGATTCCACCGGTTTCACTCTTATCTTTTCGAGTGCCCCCTTGCGGCCGTTGGAAAAAACGCACAAATTAGCCGCATCACTAGCACGAGCGTAGCACCGAGCTGACATCATGCAGCTGTTGAATGAAACCAATCGCACTCCTCTGTATAAAGAGAAGAAGAAGAAGAAACCTTGTAAACCCCATAAAGCAGTCGTAAGGTGAGAAAATAGCCCGACTCCTTAAGATTAAAAAAAAAAAAAAAGATATCAGACACCGAGTCAAGGTGAAGCGCTTTGTTTGAAGCCGCAGTACATTCATACCGCGGACAGTCCCTGGATAATGTTGCAGTTTTCCCACCCTGTCTGGGACAGCGTACGAATTGTTACGCAAACACTGTCCGATCCCGGCGAATCACGCGGTCGTGAGGTTTCATTTCATCAGAGACCGACGGGACTCTTAAAACCCGCCAGGGACCGCTGACCCCGTCGGGAACCAGATTCGGAGTTGCCCCGGGGATCACGCGCAACGACAACAAAGCGGCGAACCGGCGGACCCTCCCCACGTTTTTTCCGGTGGGGGGGGGGGGGGGCGGTTAGGCATTCTCGCACCGTCCGCACAATCCCTGCCGGCTTTGCGAAGTGCTGATGGTCAGCGAGATGGGGGCCGCGTCTCCCTTACATCCGACCTATTGTCCCCCCCGTGTTGTTTACCGGCCGGCAGAGCGCTGAAACGGCAGGGCTACTCCGGGGCATAACGTGACGAAGATATCCTCATAATCATATGTTGATTAAATACAATAGAATACTGTACACCTCTCGAAACTTTACATTTTATTGCAGAACTAAGCTAATCCATAAATACAGCAACTGGTCCTATGAGCAAATTGCAGATTCTTCCAAGTTGCTAGACCGGTTCTTGTATGGATGAACACTTTCATTATATTCATCCATCCATTTTCTTAGCCGCTTATCCTCACAAGGGTCGCGGGGATAACCCGAAAACAAAAGTGTTCCTATAGTCAGATGTTCATCAGGTGAATGTTAGTAACCACTGATATACTCGTAGCTATGGCACCAGTAGTAATTATGTCCGACCGTCCATCCGTCCATCCATCCATCCATTTTCTCAGCCGCTTATCCTCGCGACAGCTTTTTCACAAACTCTAGGTGACGGTGACACATTGGAATGAAAGTGGACACCATTCTCATAACCTCTAGGTGGCAGTGGCATAATCCATCGATCCATCCATTTTGTTAGCCGTTTATCCTCACAAGGGTCATGGGGCGTGCTGGGGCCAATCCCAGCTGTCAACGGGCAGGAGGCGGGGTACGCCCTGAACTGGTTGCCAGCCAATCGCAGGGCACACGGTGACAAACAGTTGCACTCACTACACCTTTTTCATAAACTCCAGGTGGCGGTGACACATTGGAATGAAAGTGGACATCATTTTCATAACCTCTCGGCGGCAGTGGCATAATCCATCGATCCATCCATTTTCTTAGCCGCTTATCCTCACAAGGGTCGCGGGGAGGGCTGGAGCCTATCCCAGCTGTCAACGGCCAGGAGGCGGGGTTACACCCGGAACTGGTTGCCAGCCAATCGCAGGACAAATGGAGACAAACAGCCGCCCTCACAATCACACCTCGGGCAATTGAGTGTGCCCAATTAATGTTGGATGTTTTTTGGACGTGGGAGGAAATCAGAGTGCCCGGAGAAAAAAACGTGCAGGCACGGGGAGAACATGCAAACGCCACACAGGCTTGGCCCGGATCGAACCCGGGTCTTCAGAACTGTGAGGCCAGTGCTTTACCAGCTGATCCCCCATGCCGCCTGGTTGAGTTCCATCAAGGCTAATTTCCTTTAGCCCATCTATGGCATTTCACATTATGTTAGCATTCAGCTAGCTAGCCGAGACAAAATTATAACATTTTGATGTTTTAATATGGTCTTCTCTACTTCGCAATTTCAGATTTTTGTTCAATTTCATACCATGTCTAATTTTATCTTATATATATATATATATATATATATATATATATACTATATATACTTTATACATAATATATATTAATATATATATTTTTTTCATGTATTTTGCCATATTGCAGGAGTTTGTACGAGTTTGTGATAGAATAAACACTAAAAACATTAAAACTGTAAAAAAAAATGTAAAAAAAAACAACAAAAAAAACCAAGTAAACCCGGAACCTCAGAACTGTAAACCCAACGTTTTACCAGGTGAGCCATTGTGCCACCAGCTCAAAGTATATAGTATGACATCTATTGTAGTATTGACCAGTTAATAGTAGTCAAAAACGTTCCTTTCCATGCCCAGTGTGTAGTCGTTGATACATTCCTAACACGATTCATTTGTTTTTAATCAATGGCATGTGTTAGCATAATTTGCACTAGTATTTTTACAGTATATATTTGAGTGCATTAGTTTAAGCGACACGCATTGTATACACCTGTAGTTTGTCCTGCAATAATGGTCCAGCTCCCCACCCCTCACCACTTCCCCAAAGTGGAATAGTCGAGTGGGCTGTTCATTGTGGTTTATTGATTCCTTACAATTTCTACACAAAAGCGTTGTGATGAATCAACTATCAGAAAATGCGGATCGGAGTGTGACGACAATGCGGTAGCGGCGTCATAGACCGCTACAGGGTCATGACGTAAGCCACTGTACTATTCCCGCGATTCCCAAAGCTGCTATTCCGGGCTCAAATTAGGCCGCGCCGTTGCGTAACGCTCCTCCAAAATGGCGGAAAAGCCGCTGTGTACATCCAAATAGAAGGAACAAAGGAGGTTAATTTATGTTGGTGATCTAGTTTATTAAACAGATGGTATCAAACCATTAGAACAAGGCTGGGGGGGTCGGTCGGGTCGGTCGATGCACTCTGCAATGTAAACCAAAGATGGAAGGGCATGATGGGGGGTGGAGTCGATTTAGCGGCGCAACAAGCTTGCTGCCCCCCCCCCCAATCATGCCCCCCCCCCCTCCACTTTTTCCTCATCCACCCATCTGTTCATCGGGATTACTCGCAGAGCGGAGCACAGACAAACATTTTGGTATTCAAAACACAGCGAGGACTCGCTATAGGAGGTCAAGGTGACACAAAGCGGCGACCGTTCAGGTAGCGGTGACACTAACGGGAGGCGCCGTGTTACGCAATATTCTGCCGCGTGCGGTGATTCTCGACATGCGAACCCGATCCGCCGCGGTGGAACACGATAAGCGTGAAAGATATGAAGCCAGACGTTCCGCTCGCACGTTAATAAGACGACACGAGGACTTCCTTACCTGCGAGGATGTCGCCTCAGCCCTCGTCTTCAAGGAAATGGTCCAGATCTGAAACAAGGTCATATCGCGAGTCATGAGTTGATCGGTTAATGATAAACGGAAAGAGCTCGGCGACATTTGTGCGTTATCAACACGGGACGGTGACCTCGGTCGAAGCTGCTTGATCGAGTTCCTACGGGGCCTCTGCGGAATGCCCGGTAACGATCGGATCTTGGTGAACAACATCAATAACCGCAACCGTCTCCTGCCATTTTGATTGCGTTGACCAACGCCAGGTGCAAGGGACACACATGAACGCACACAAATACACCCCGAAGGGTCCCCCCCCCCACCCACTCTGTTACCGTGAATGCGTAATGACCCCCCCCCCCCAAAGAGACCCCCGTTTATCGCACTGTGGTACTGCATGCGCAAGGCCGTGGTGGCGGAGAAATATGTTAGAATAGTACAGGCCATGCACGAGGACAGCAGAACGGCGGCCAGAAGAATTGAAGGTGCAGGTGGGAGTGCATCAGGGATCCGCCCTGAGCCCCTTCCTGTTTGCGGCAGTAATGGATAGGCTGACGCATGAGGTTAGACTGGATTCCCCTTGGACCATGACGTCCGCAGATGATATTGTGATCTGCAGTGAAAGAAGGGAGCAGGCGGAGGAACAATTGGAAAGATGGAGGAGAGGAATGAAGATGAGTCGAAGTAAAACAGAATATATGTGCGTGAACGTGAGGAGAAGAGATGGCGAGGGTGGATGACTTCAAATACTTGGGGTCAACAATACAGCGCGACGGAGAGCGACGGAAGGAAGTGGTGAAACTGTCCAAGCGGGGTGGAACAGTTGGCGGAAGGTGGCTGGTGTTCTATGTGGCAGAAGAGTCTCTGCTAAGATGAGGGGCAAAGTTTATAAAACAGTGGTGAGGGCGGCCATGACGTACGGACTTGAGACGGTGGCCCTGAAGAAACAACAGGAAGCAGAACTGGAGGTGGCAAAAATGAAGATGCTGAGGTTCTCGCTTGGAATGAGCAGCTTGGACAGGGAGGGAGGACATGAAGACTGTGGGTTGGATGGAAAAAGACCCCTAATTGGGACAAACCGAAAGGAAAAGAAGAGGAAGAGCTAGAAAATGTGACAAAGAAATAAACACAGGGCCGGTCCATCAAAAGATGCTTTCGGCTCGGCCCGGGCAACAAGGCAAACGGCGTTCTGACTGATCGGCTCGTGTGGGAGACTGGGGGGTCTTTTCATTGAACCGAGCCCCCGTCGCACAGAGCGACAGATTGGAAGGAGAGCGGCGAGCCGGCCCCAAGCTGTGACACGTTGCCGTGGAAACAAAAAGCATATAGAGAAAGCGAGAGGGAAGATGGCACAACACCATTTCCAAAGAAGGGAAGTGAAGTGAGAGGTTGAGCTCGATTGAATTGTTTTGATTGAAATAATTCAAAATCATATTTAATGTGTCCATCACTAAAGAGTGCAAGGCGACAGATGTATTCATAGATGACATGGCAACGTTGTGATTGCGACGAATATTGAAATATCCCCCCCCCAACCCCCGGGGGGAGGCAGGCGTCGTTGGATTTACGGTCTGTGAATGAATTAGCCGTCTAAGTGACTTTTTATGGACCCGCCGGGACCGTACGTCGGGGCACGCGACGAATACTTTCGCGTTGCGCGTGTGACACGGGGGCAAAGGACTTTGTGATAAGGAAAATTGACCCTGGGTGCGAATAGTTTTGTGCCGGTGTGCACCTTCGCCTGTGCGTCATCAGTGTGTTTATCGCAATCCTCTCCCCCCCCCCCCAAAAAAAAAAAGTTATGGAAAGAAAACATTTGGGAAAAAATGTGCAGCACCTGCAACCCATCATCACGCGGCATCTGTGTGATTGAGCGGGGGGGGGGATGGGGGGGACCTCGGGCCAATCAGAGAACATCTGTCGCAAAGTTTTCCTCAGCCTCCCCGTAAACGTGACAAATGACCTAATTCAGGAAATTGTGTGTCATTTTGCTAAAAAAAAAAAAAAATAATAATAATAATGCGCCAAATTGCCTCAAATCTCCAGCATCTTTATAATAACAGTACAAGTTGAAAAATTGGTGTCAAACATACAGCCTGTGGGGCGAAAGCGGCCCGCGAAGGGGTACAACACGGCCACTCTGGTGGTGGGGATTTAAAGAAATATTCAGCATTATTATCCTGTTATAAAATAGAACATTTAATCCATCCATCCATCCATTTTCTTCACCGCTTATCCTCACGAGGGTCACGGGGAGTGCTGGAGCTTATCCCAGCTGTCAACGGGCAGGAGGCGGGGTACACCCTGAACTGGTTGCCGGCCAATCGCAGGGCACATCGAGATGAACAGCCGCACTCACAATCACACCTGGGGACAATTTAGAGAGTCCAATTGTTGATTTTTTTTGTTCTGTCTGTCAGTGTGCCTCAGTGGCATAAATAAATGAATAAAGATACATTATTTCTTGGAAATAAATGTTTTTTTTTTTTAGCAATTACATAAAATTGGACAACTTCCCATGGCACACAGTTTGGGAATCACTGGTACAGAGCTACTAAAAAAAACCAAACGATAATAATCGGGGTAGGGGGACGTAATCCTTCTCTCAGAACGTAACAAAAGATACGCGTACGTAAGTCAGGGGTGCTAAATGTGTCAATGTGCGCGTCGGCGCCACAGCCGCCGATCACGGCTTCGGCTGGGGTGGCCCATGGTGACGCCGAGCCGGGCCCCTTTACGGTATTGTCGTCGCTCGCGGATGAGCACGCTACACACTGTCACGCATACTCTCGGGGAGTCTGTTGTTAGTTAAAAGTGATCCGCATATCATCTAAATATGATATGGTATTGCCCCGGTCACGTCACTCGTCTTTCGTATCGGAAGGGGCGTGTTCGTCTCCCACAGTCGGGGCCACGGCGTGTTTTCAATGGCGGATGTCCCAGTGTGACGTCACGGGCAGGAGACGCAGCCAATATGGCGACCACTTGAATGTCGAATGAGAATTCCGCAACTTTGCGCTCTCTGCTCATATTTATTTTTTCATATAGACATTGAAGTGAATAACGTTCCATGCATTTTTCATGACCATATCTATTTTAGAATGTTTATAGAGATGACACTTGACCGTTAAAGTTGACTTACTTTCTGGAGACGTCGCCTTTTGTAGTTAGCATTAGCCTCCGCCCTTATGCTCACTAGCCTCATGAGTTTCACCTGGATACTTCTGTCAGCCAATCAGCTTTCGGCATACAGCACAGCTGTCGTTTTCGCCAGTTGATTGGCTCTAATGCTCGTTTGTGCTCTATTTTTGTTTTATTTTAATACATATACTGTATATTTGAAGGTATTTTTTTTATTTTAAACTGTAGCTTTGCTTTCACAGTGAAGAAATGTAAACTTTTTTTTAAAAATAAGATGCAACGTTGTTCTTTCAGTGTTATACTGTATAAGAACAAAGGTATTTAAGCGTGATATGAGTAGTACCTATTAATGTTTTTATTTTTTTTTCAAATAGTGACAGATTTAAAAAAAAAAAATTACCAAACGATAAAAATAGGCCTAGAAGTACTTTCCCCCCCTCATATTAGACCTTTAAAGCACGGCGTGCGAAATTACGCTTTGTAGATAATGTTCACTCATCAAGGCGGATTCCGGAAAAATCCAGGTGGTGTCCTTCAGCCTCGATGGAGGTCTGCACTCCACTAAGTGCCCCTTGTGGTCCGTCTTTAAGTGCGGAACCGAGGCAGGCACGGCGGTTGCCGTGACTCTCCGAGTGCCATTTTAATTTTAACAGTCCGAGAACACCCTTCAGACGGGACGGAACGCACACAGTCCCGTGACACCCCGCAATAAAAGCGCAGGGGAGAGCAGTTTAATCAGAGAGATTTACTACCCCCATGGACGTTATTTCCAACCCCCCCCCCCCCCGGTTCCTCCCTCCCAACGGGGTTAAAAGGACAGATCTGCCGGTTTCTGCAGTTCCCACCCTTGACCTCCCTCGGGGCGCACGATGGATTCATCAGAAACGTCACGTGGAGATGGCGCGGATCAAGCAAAGCGGGAAGCGGCGTTCCTGGACGCTTGATTGTGTGGTGATTGTCGAAAATACCCCCACCCCCACCCCCACCCCCACCCCTCGAGAACGGATCCAATTTGAAGTCTTGCTTTTCTCGCGGCGTGTCAATTTTTGCACAATGTCTGTATCGCGATAGAGCAGATGACAAGGGTGAACAAGGAGGCCTCGCGTATTTAATATGCAGCGCACTGCGCCGGCGTCTCTCAAAACCAGACCAGAGAACGTCCGACAGCGCTTCCGAAACTGTACCCCCCCCCCCCCCCCACCAAACCCTCCCCGGGAGATTCCGGGGGGTTTTGAGCCCGTCGAGAGGGCCTCAACAAGCAAAGCCGGGCCGTCAGTGACGAGACGTGTCGGTAAAGCATCGCTTGTATCCCTTGGAGACCGACAAAGATGGGGGGGGGGGGCAAACCGATGTGGATCAGGGTGGGTAAATACTGCATGCGAGACGATCAATATTGACTGTCTATAGGAAAAAGTCCGTGTTTGCGTGTGTGTGTGTGTGTGTAGCGGGGGGCTTCAACCCGGGGGAGGGGGGGGCTAATATTTGTGCTCTCACTATGAGACGTTAGAAATGAATTGAAAAAAAAAAATGGTTGCGCATTCCCCGAGTTCTTAGACACTCACATGTTGTAAGTCTTTACAGCGAAGTCCAGTTCTGTAACGGGCTGCTTTCGTCCGACGTCGCCCGACGTCCGGTTTAGAAGACGGTCGGCATTTCGGATGGGTGAATTTGAAAGGGGACGCACCGCTACGTTATCGGCGGCTCAAACGAAAGCGGGCGTCGTCGAGAGTTTTTGTTCCGACAGCCGGCCGCGATCAAGAACCAGTGCGAGAGAACGGAGCAGTTAGCAACCCAACGTGGCTGTCTCGTATCAGCAGAGTCGATCTAGAAGCCAAACCATTCCCTTATGTCAGAGTTCTTGGGAAGTATTGGATACAAGCCATTGATAAATTGGTTGTAGGCCTCCAGACCTTAGTAATTCTTTAGTTGGTCGATGGTATCAGCGCTTGTCGAGTGGACGATGTCTGGATAGGTTAACGACGCCCACAGTTCGAAATTCTCGCTCCGCTTATGTCTCTCCAAGGCATGTGGGTCGATATTGTCGATCAAAGCGCAATTCCCGTCGTAACAATTTCTTGAAACAACGTCTAAGGAGCCCCGATAACTTTCCAAAGTCTTTTTTAGCCATCATGCGCCACTTTTAACAGTCGTACGAACATTTGTGTGTGCAAAAGCGATAGTGAACCCATCCAACATGGCGGCGATTGTAAGCAGTGGCCGGATGAGGTCATGTGGTTGAAAACTTCCTATACGTTGAATGCCAATGACGGCTATAGATGTCAAATGTCCATGTTGGCTTTGAAGCCTTGCACTGGTAAAATATTCTGGGATTAAACTAGCAAGACTTTTACTAGATGAAATTACATAGTTTGGATGAAAATGTTGGTGTTTAAATATCGGAATGTTTAATTTTTTTTTATATTTTGTCATGAGCACGAACGGACCACCGCCATCGCTCTGGGCAGTCTCATCTCTGACACCTGTCAACGGTCACAGCTGTTTCCCATGAGGCACTGTGATTAGACCAAGTATTTAAGACAAGGTTTTGTCACTGGCATTTGCCAGTTCGTTGCCTTGAGTTAGTTATCGGACCTCGTTTTTTGTCTTGGCTTGTTTTTTTTGGGGGGGGGGGGGTCCTGCCTTCTTGGGCTGTGTTGTCGTGCACAACTTTAGTTAATAGTAAAGCCCACTGAACATCATGCCTTTGCCCGGGAGTCCTGCATTTGTTCCGCTGGTCTAATCACAGTGCGTCATGTGACACAGCTGTGACCGGCGACGGGCCAGGCCACGCCCTTCTCAGCCGTGATCCAATATGGAACGAATACATGTCGAAATGAATATTTGAGATATCAGTTAAAGGCTAAACCAAACAGGTGAGTCTTGCGCCTCGTTTTAAAAATATCAACAGTCTCTGCGGTCCCGACGGTGTCTTGCAGGCTGTTCAGAAGTAAACAAATAAAAAGACAAACAAATAAACAGCCTGAGGCAAGCACGCCTCGCCTCTTCTTTGTATCAATGTGTGAGTAAATCTGCCGTTTTCTTTTTTTACTCCCTCAAAGTGAAGTTTTAGAATGGGCTCCGATTTTCTGACATTGAGAGATTAAAAAACGGGCGCTAGGGAATACTTTAAAAGTGTTATTACGCATTTTAATGTCTTTACAGTGTGTGGGAGGAGCAAAAACTGTGTAAAAATTGCAGATTTGGAAACAGTGGTTCGCTGTCCTCGTAATAACGCGGACACAAAGACGGTATTAGAATAGCGCAGCCGCTGATCCGCAGGCCGTGTTAAATTCCGCGGCGACCGAGTAGTACGACCGCAAATTGGTTTATTTCCTTAATACTCGGACAAAGGCGCAGCGGGAAAGGTGACGCCGGTTTGCACGTTTTAATCACGGTGAGAAAATACCGCACGCACGTGTCTGATTATCTCCCGCGTGCAGCCGTGCATCCGGCGCGGCGAGGGTATGATTTCACTGGATCTGATACTTTTAATCGGGAAAATGGATGCATGGATTATCATTTTGGGCTTGCATTCCTTTCACGAGCTCTGCTGTGAGGCCGCAAGTCTTAGCAAATCTGTGCTGACAGGCCGCATGTCACTGAAAACTGACACAAAAGGCCCTCGCTCAGCGCTTTGCAGCTCTGAAGCATCCCGTCCGCACTAATGAGCGTGAGCGACCTGGGTCGTACCCCGGGGCAGGTGAAAAGGTGCCCGCTGGTCTTGAAAAAAAATGGATGGCGCCGTGAACACTGAAAATAAAAGATGAATCAATTCAGCGTTTAAAGCCCAAGTGACATGCCTATAAATATTCTAAAATAGATAATGTAGCGAATAGATGATATGCGGATCACTTCTAACTAACAACAGCCGCCACGACAGTATGTTGCGTACTCAACCGCAAGCGACAACGGCGTAAAACGGCCTGGCCTGGCCCCCGGACGAGCCACCTCGGCACTGCGATGAGCCACCCCGGCCGTGCGGCGTGCCGACGCACACAAAATACAATGACAGGATTTTAAAAAAATAATAGAAAATAAAAAATACCATCAAACAGGATAAAGATGAGTAATATGTAATGAATACATGTCGAAATGAATATTTTAGATAGCAGTTAAAGGCTAAACCAAAGGGGTGAGTCTTGCGCATGCTTTTAAAAATATCAACAGTCTCTGCGGTCCTGATGGTCTATTGCAGACTGTTCAGGTACGTGGACCTTTTGTTACATTCTGAGAGGATTACGTGTCCCCGCCCCCCATTATTATTTTTTTTGTAGCTGTATACACGCCTACCTGGCATTTGCAACCCACAAAGCTCTCGTCCTTTGCACCCGTGCAATCCATTTTTCACCGCGAACCGGGTCTCTTGCAAACTTCTGAAGGGTAAATCCGTCCTCCCGAGTGTTCGAGCAATGTCCAGCAATGCGACGAGCCGGCATTTTGGCTAACACGGAGGAACAGCGAGCTTCCTTCCCGCAGGTAAAACTGCTATAAACACACGAACCCGCCTGATTGGGTGTCTGTTTATAATGTCACTTCCTGCTTCTTCTCCAAAACAAATCCCATCAGAGGATTTTCATGGCGGGAGTTACAAAAAGCATATACGTCAAAATCATGTTTTGTGGTGGAAAAAAAAAACCGGATGGTTCATTCCGGCTACCTTTTTTTTTTTTTTAATTAAAAACATACTAAAACTCATGCTTTACATGTCAGTGGACCTTTAAAGCAACAGTATATAGACATCTTACCATAGTGTAGCAGCTTTGGAATAATTGTACTGAAAAGTATAATAGCGTGAATATTCACGTGGCAACCAAAACAACTCTTTGGTTTGCTTTTTTTTTTTTTTTTTAGCCCGGGCTCCAAAATGACAGGATGACGCGTCATTACCAATTGTTCCCAGGGGGATTCTGGGTAATTAAGATTAAGTAACTGAGTATGTCTCCTAAAGTGGATTTGACCCCCAGTTAATGAGCAGGATAAAGGATCACCCTGTTTGAAATGAACAAAAGGTTGGGGGTGGGGGGTGGTCGAGGGGGGGGGGCGATTGCTTTCACCTTCACCGATGCCTTCAGGATCCCCAACTCTAATCGGCGGATCAATAACCTCGTTGTCAATGCAACCTCACACGCTGACAAGTATGGATTGCCGCTACGTGATCGCCACCATCGCTCAACATCCAATTGAAAGAAACAATTTATTGCACCACCTCAGAACATCTGCAAATGTAAAAAAAAAAAAAAAAATCACATATATATATAAAAAAAAAATCACATATATATATATATATATATATATATATATATATGGAAGGGGTGTCAAACTCATTTTTCTCGTGGGCCACATATATCCCTCGGAGGGCCGTTCTGACTGTGGAACAAAAATATTGAATCATCTCATCATATTTACATAATCAATCTATCAACTAGTTTTGGAATCAGAAATAAATGGCAATGTGTTTTTCCAACTATTCACGTTTGGTAACACAAAAAAAATGGTTGTGATATCTCAACTTTATCATTTATTTTATATGACAATTTGAAATTTCAGTCCAGATTTTTACAAGAATCACGGAAATTGACAGTAGATTTGGCATCCCGGGCCACATAAAATCATATGGCGGGCCAGATCTGGCCCCCGGGACCTGAGTTTGACACTGGTGCCTTTTTTTTAAATTAAATTAAAAACATACAAAAAAATTATGCTTTTTCCTTTAAAGCAACAATATGGAGACATTTTACCACAATGTAGCAGCTTATTGAAAATATAAATAAATAATTTTGGAAAGGGAATAAAATAACGTGACAATTTTTTTAAAAGTTACTTTCAAATGGGTCTTTTTTATGGAATTACCTGAAGAGAATATCGTATATCATATATTATTACGAGGCACTATTATTATTGTCAAAAAAGTTCCAGGACTGTCGTTAATCTTTTCTCTTTGATCTAATCCACCAGGAATCCAACATATTTTCCCAGCATTCTCTTCCACACACTCCTGGAAGCAGGCACGTGCACAGAAGCTTCAGAGAGGCAGGTGCTCGAGCCCCGACACCCGTCGCCAACTTTATTCACACAATAAAGAAAAGCAATAATCTACACGGGTATCTACTTTTATCATTATTTCTGATACTAGAATCAACAATCACTAATACTATGAACAAAGGAGGTGCGTATAAAAACTGAACAGTCAGTATTTTGTAGCTAAACGGTTTCGGCGCACGCAATGCAATGTGGATCCCGCCCCCCCCCCCCCAAAAAAAAAAAAAGCTTAGAAATGATGTTCCATATAGTATGTGAGGGAACTAAGTATATAGTACGTCTGTATCGCCAAAGCATCTCCAGTTGCCAGCAAGAGTCATGAAAAAAGTTAATGATGGTCTTGTTTGCTCAAAAAGATGTAAAACAGCTGTCGTCTTCAAATGACGAGAAAAAAACTCGTTCGGGTTGGTTCGGGCGACATTCCGAGCCGCCATTACCGCATTTAATGTCGCGATAAACGATTTCTCCGACGCGAGCGCAAAGTGGCTGAGTGGAAATGCTGCGGTTTCGTGATCAAAGGCACTTCTATTTTCAGCCGCCATCACACACACAAAAAAAAAAGAGCCCACACGAGTCTTTTTTAGCATCTGTGAATAAATACGGGCGGCACGGCGGTGCAGCTGGAGAACGTCGGTTTCACGGTTCTGAGGGCCAAAGTCCGAATCCCGTCCCCCAGAGTGCCGGTGTGGGTTTTCCATGGGCACTCCGGTTTCCTCCCACATTCTAAATTGCCCCAAGGTGTGATTGTGAGTGTGAATGTTGTCTGTCTCTAAGAGCCCTGTGATTAGCTGGCAACCAGTTCAGGGTGTACCCTGCCTCCTGGCCATTGACACCGACCCTTGTGAGGATAAGCGGCTAAGAAAATGGATGGATGGATGGATGGGTGTGATTGTGACTGTTGTCTCTACGAGCCTTGTGATTGGCTGGCAAGCGGGTGGCTCCAGCATTCCTGTGACCCTTGTGAGGATAAGCAGCTAAGAAAATGGATGGATGGATGTGATTGTGAGCCCGACTATTGTTCATCTCTATGAGCCCTGTGATTGGCTGACAACCAGTTCTGGGTGTACCCTGCCTCCTGGCCATTGACAGCGGCCCTTGTGAGGATAAGCGGCTAAGAAAATGGATGGATGGATGGATGGATGTGATTGTGAGTGTGCCTGTTGTTCGTCTCTGAGTCCTATGATTGGCTGACAACCAGTTCAAGGCGTAGACCTGCTGCCTGGTCAATGACAGCTGGGATCGCTCCAGCATTTCCTGCCACCCTTGTGAGGATAAGCAGCTAAGAAAATGGACGGATGAATGTGATTGTGAGTGCGACAGTTTTTTTTGTCCCTACGAGTCCTGTGATTGGATGACAACCAGTTCACGGTGTACCCCGCCATCTGCCCGATGACAGCTGGGATGGGCTCCAGTGCTCCCGTCACCCTTGTGAGGATAAGCGGTTTGGAAAATGGATGGATGAATGCATATGTTGTCAAGCAAAAAATTACGAAAAGTGAGCATATAAGAGCCGATACGATAGGACTCAGTGTGTATGTGACACCGAGGATTTATGGCGAAAAGAGACCAACACCTAAAATCCCGAAAACGTGACGTGTCATAGCAACATACAAGAAATGATTTCTATACAGTTACCATGGCAATAATTTGACTCCTCGGAGTTGCCGTCACACGCATGCAAACATGCAGGGAAATGTCATGCAAAAGCAATGTGCAAAAATTTCCCCCTCCCCCGGTGAAAACACTTTTTGCCCCCCCCCGCCCGCCCACAACCCCTCCTAAAATCTCATCCGCTGCCTATGAATCCATATTTCCAGGTGAACCTTCGTTCCGGATCGCTCTCCGGGCGAATTCCTTCACACACGACCGATGACGTGTGTTTGCTTTAGCTGAGGATTTACGCGTTATACAATGACGCGCCGCGGCCCATTTTCATACGCACAACATATTTCACGTGCACGTAAGCCGGCGACGGTCGTCACCGCGCTTCTGTGGTGAAAATAGAGTTTTTAAAAAAATGATTCAAACCATATTTTAATTTGATTACCTATTAACAGACTGTTCTTATTACCTTCCTCCCATTGGACTTTAAATTATTTTCTATAAAAAAAAATAGATTATCAGGGCAATGAAATATCTCTGGTGACAGATCATCAGCAGAAAAAAATCATTTTTTTAAACTCCCAAGAGATTAAAAAGATCTGAAACATCGCTGAAATTAGCCGAAACTAATGTTCCCAGCAGAGGTTGGATAAAATCGCGAAACCAGAACAGTAATGGCCTATAAATTAAATTAAGCACAAAGATCGTCAAGACCGATTGGCTCGCACGGGTCACGTGACCGGCGGGCGCTCTTTAATGGCTTCGTTGACCTAAATCCTCGCTAATCATTTTCAAATTGTGACAAAGTGAAAATGTGAAAATGTTATTTTTAGCGGACTGTAAAATCAATTAAGACCCCCCCCCCCCAACCGTTGAATTGGTTTGATTCCCCGGCGCCTCATTGCTGAACACGAATGAACGCGAGGAGACACATAACCTAAATTTATGGATGGATAGATTCAAAACTAACAGTGGCAGATTCCATTTCAACCTCTCTTTAAATGTAAAGACTGGGTTTTTGTTTTTGGGTTCTACGGCGATAACTGAACCCTACCCCCAAGTCGTTCTTGTTCTCCACCGGTGACAAGCGCGACCGTATGGAATGCTGAACGCTGGCCGAAAAGACCGACGGATTCCGGCAAAGGTTAACGTGTGGCCGAACACGCTTCCGCGTTCCACGAGCCGTCGAAACCGTCACTCTGTCGGATTTATTCCTGATGAGAACAGATCCAGAAACAAAGTATTTGTACGCGTTCAGACCTTTCTACGCTTTCAAACTCTTCCGTGCAAATCTCGACGACTGACTCACCAGATCCGTGTGTAGATCCAGTTGTCCAAGACAAGCGGAAGCGGGTTAACGGTCCAATTTCTTATTGGCGAAAACGCCGCGTTTATCTAATTTTCACCTTCTTAATGTCCAACGGTATCGGGCAAGATTCTGGCCGTCGTGCTATCAGACGTATTTTCGTCTCGTCTCCAACCGACTTAGCATTGAATAATTCTTTGCTAGACCGGCAATCTGGCCAGTCACCTGATTTCGCCCAACCTGCCCCTGTTCAGTCCCCAGAAAACATCCGAGGCCTCGGAAGTCCGATCCTGCCTTAACCAGATACCGACACTGAAGTGCAGTAGTTGTTGCACAAAATATTAAGAGTACACTGAGTCTGGGTGTCTCATTGCTGTAACCCCCCACCACCCACCGACCTCCAGTTGTACTTCAGAAACATCTTGTAACCAGTCCAGTGCGGTCCATTGGTCTTGGCTTACTTCTCTTCACTGGCTTTAACTCCCCCGCCCTCCCCCACCGCTTTGTTTACTATTCTGTCCTCTCTGTCGTATTTCTCACCCGCCTGTTGTTGTCACGGCTTGTCACTGCGTGGTACTGCACCCTAAAACGGTAAACATTTGAAACACTTGACTTTTACAGTTTTGGAACGCAGCAGGTAGAAAATTATTGGCCCTACAGTGACGAAAATAAGTATTTGAACACTCTGCTATATTGCGAGTTCTCCCACTTAGAAATCTTGGAGGGGTCTGAAATTGTCCACCGTGAGAGAGATCATCTAAAAAGAAAAATCCAGAAATCCCAATGTATGTTTTTTTTCAAATGATTTATTTGTGTGATACAGCTGCAAATAAGTATTTGACCACCTGTCTATCAGCGAGAATTCTGACCCTCAAAGACCTGTTAGTCCGCCTTTAAAAGTCCACCCCCACTCCATGTATTATCCTGAATCAGATGCACCTGTGTGAGGTCGTCAGCGGCATAAAGACACCTGTCCACCCCGTACAATTGGTAAGACTCAAACTTGTAACGTGGCCAAGACCAAAGAGCTGTCCAAAGACACCAGAGACGAAATTGTTCAACTTCACACGGCTGGAAAGGGCGACGAAGAAATTCCCAAGCAGCTTGGTGCGAAAAGGTCCATCGTTGGAGCAATCATTAGAAAATGGACGAAGCTAAACGTGACGGTCAATCTCAGTCGGAGTGGAGCCCCATGCAAGGTATCACCTCGTGGGGTCTGAATGATCCGGAGAAAGGTGAGAAATCAGACCAGGACTACACGACAGGACTTGATCGACGACCTGAAAAGTGCTGGGACCACCGATTCCAAGGTGACCGTTAGTAACGCGCTGAGACGTCATGGTCTGAAGTCATGCACGGCACGGAAGGTTCCCTTGCGAAAACCAGCACACGTCAAGACCCGTCTTAAGTTTGCCAATGACCTTTTGGATGATACAGAGGAGTCACGGGAGAACGTTTTGTGGTCAGATGAGACCAAAATGGAACTTTTTGGTCATAATTCCACTAAGCGTGTTTGGAGGAAGACCAATGATGAGTTCCATCCCAAGAACACCGTCCCTACTGTGAAGCATGGGAGTGGTAGATGTTGTGGTATTGTGAGATTTTGGGGAACAACCTCTTCCCCTCGGTCAGAGCATTGAAGATGGGTCTTGGCTGGATCTTTCAACATGACAATGACCCGAAGCACACAGCCAGGAAAACCAAGGAGTGGCCTCCGTAAGAAGCAGATCAAGGTTCTGGTGTGGCCTAGCCATTCCCCAGACTTAAACCCGATAGAAAATCTTAGAAGGGAGCTGAAACTCCGTGGTTCTCAGCGACAGCCCAGAAACCTTTCTGATCAAGAGAAGATCTGTGTGGAGCAGTGGGCCGAAATCCCTCCTGCAGTGTGCGCAAACCTGGTGAACAACTACAGGAAACGTTTGACCTCTGTCATTGCAAACAAAGGCGACTGTACCAAATGTTAACGTTGGTTTTCTCAGGTGTTCTAATACTTATTTCCTTGTGTGTCCACCGATTTGAGTTCGGCACCGAAACGTGTCCTTGGCGGCACCCAGAGCATCTTTTGCTGCGCTTCCAAATCCTCACAACTTAACCTTCGAATTCAAGACAAACAGCCACCCAAAGGCGGGGCCCAGCTGTGAAGCCAGCGCAGTTTTTATACCGGAGGGCGTACCCGGGCGGGTGTTAATGCCCTTCTCTCTCCCTCCCTGGCTCGAGCTCGCCATCATCGCCGCAGGGCGCTGACGCTATGAAGCCAAAAAGTACACACAATCATCCGGGTGCTAATTGTATTAATTCGACAATTAAAAATAAAAATCCAGCGCAAAGGATTCGCTGTACAAGTCGACACGTGCGGCTGATAATCAACCACAATGAAAGGTTGTTTTTTTATATTGTCATTATAAATCTTTTCGTAGAGCATGTGCGTGCATAAACCCAATCCAACCATTCAGGGGCATTACCGGGATGCATTCATATTTTAAAAAAATTAAAAGAATGATATTACGGCTTCGGATGGATTTCATTCTGCTGGATGATTGGTCGCATTTTCCCTACACTCCAAAGCTCTCCCGTCACTCCTGATCATAATGACATTTGCCTCTTATATTGATTTCATAATTAATATCCCATTTAGTTAGCTCAACAACAACAACAACAACAACAAAAAAGGCATAAAATCTGCTTCTACCTGAACCAGACGTCATGCGCGTTATTTCCTCAAGACGACGGAGGCCCGTATGGCTCATGTCTGCACCCCCGGGCCGGGATGCAACAATGAGCCGGAATTGCGCCGCTGCAGAAGTGCCGCTACTACGAACCACCGCAAACCCATTTGCACTACAAAAGCAACCCCCCCCCCCCACAGTGCAGGGAGAACCACGCAATGCCTTTCATCCCTGAAGATGCAGCGGTGCTCACAACAATCCACCACTGATTGAAATTTACACGTCAATCTTCCTCCATATTGCAGAAACCTTCTCGTTAGAACGAGAACCCTAATCAATTATCATCCCCATAAAACGCCACCCTTCCACCTCCTTTTAAATTAAAAAAAAAAAAATGGTAAGCATACTCACCGTGCGCTCGAAACCGCGTCCCCCCCGTCGCCCCCAAATGGGTCCGTGATGTCAACGGCGATGGTTACGATCATAAAAAAAAAAAATTATGGCGGCGGCGGCGGTGATGATAATGATGATGATGATGAGCGCGTCCGGCGAGTCTCGGGTGCGCGTCCCTCTCGGCCGCTGCAGCACCAGACTGTGGTTCTCACCTCTACTGGTCCCCCCCCGCACCAAAACCAGCCGCGACAAAGATCGTCTATGAAGCGAAGAAAGCCGCTGTAGGAGAAATGTCGGGTGTTGAGAGCCATCGCTGGACTGGATTATCAGTGTGTATCTAAAATATCCTGCACAGCGCTTTTAATTCTAATAAACAAATGCGCCTTTCCATAATTACGGATTGCATTTGTGGTGTAGAGAGAAATCTTACCAGCGTGCGCATCTGTTTTTTCGACTGCGTTTGCGGGCTTTGGCTGCTTGAGCGACTTTGTTGAAATGTGCGGCAGAAGTGGGGTACTGCAGCAATAACCACACGTACAATGACACGGTGACATTTTTGGAAAAGGGTGAGGATCAGTGCTGTGGCTAGGGCTGTTTTAGGGGAGATGACCCCCCCCCCAAAAAAAAAAATTAATCGTGCCAAAAACTGGTCTTGATACCCCCCTTAAATAAATGAAATATTCCCAAGAGTTACCATCACACTCATCTCAACATTAGCGTAAATATTAATCAGGCTAACCCTGAGCAGACGCTGAAGTTTTGGAGTATGTGCACTCACCGGCCGGCTGCTGACACATTCGGCACCTCGACGAAGTTTGACACCCAGACGCCCGCAGACACTGTTGACTTTGGGCGAGAAGACTCCGGTCGAAATGTGTTGGGCAACGCGAGCGTGCAAAACTTCTCTGCTAGCAGACGTAAAAGTTTCACATGACTTGAGTAACCCGCGACGGTGTACTCTAGAACCAGTCTGCGTGTTAGACTGTATTAGGGTAAGCCAACTGCGACAAGAACCAGACACGTGCCCTTGAATGGTTCTGTGTTTACACTGCGGGCTTCCCTCGTGAGCAAACGAATTCCTCCTGACTGCTCTTTGGCACCTCGTTTGGTGGCTTGCATCAACGCAGCAGCAAATTTAATCATATCAAATTGCACAAATTCCTTGAAAAAAAAACAAAAAAAACTGTATTTAAAGGGGAAATCCAGTTCTCAGCATGGACAGTGTATCCAATAGGTCATGTAATTTGTACCCTATTTTGTCAATGTGATGCTATCTCACTTAATAGTATTTTGGAGAAGATTTTTATCGACAATTATGAATTTTCAGGGGCGCTGCCATTTTCGTGAGTCACATGACCTACGTGCACGGATGTGACGTGTACCGTGCCGCAACAGAGGCTCGATTACATGGGACACCATTCGTGCCCAGCGCTGATTTCTCTCAAGACATAGTAGTTTCGCTTGATCGGGAAGACGGAGGAATACTTCCATACGGATTTGAACCTGTGGCTGGAATAAATGTTGAATATCCGGATGGTTCTTCTTTAGCTGCGCTTCAGTGGTGGCGGAGGCCTTTAGCCTAGCTTGGGCGTTCGTTAGTCCCTGACGCCCAAGCCACGCTAAAGGCTTCCGCCACCACCGAAGGCGGGCCAAAGGCTCCGGCGGCGGGTGCGAGTGAGCTTCCAGGCGGCGGAGGCCGTTAGCCCCGGACGCCGAAGCTGTGCTAAAGGCCTCCGCCACCACCGAGGGTGGGCCACAAGCTCCGGCGGCGGCCGCGAGCGAGCTTCCAGGCGGCGGAGGCCGTTGGCCCCGACGCCCAAGCTAGGCTAAATGCCTCCGCCACCACTGAAGCTCAGCTAAAGGCCTCCGCCGCCTGAAAGCTCGGCTCGCGGCCCGCCGCCGAGCTCGCTCGTCAGACTCTGTGTCAATCCCGTTCGAAGAACCACCCGCGGCTGCCGGCCCAGAGCTCCGGGGGGGGGGCCTTTGTTTCTGCATTTATGTCGCGCGCGTAGGCCTCCGAGTAGTCAGACAACCGAATATTAAACATTAATTCCAGCCACAGGTTCAAATCTGTACGGAAGTATTCCTCCGTCTTCCCGATCAACCGACACTGCTATTTCTTCTTCAGATGAGGATAAATCCGAGAAATCGGCGCTGGGCATAAATGGTGTCCCATGTAATCGAGCCTTTAATGCGGCACGGTACACGTCACATCCGCGCACGGAGGTCATGTGACTCGCGAAAATGGCAGCGCCCCTGAAAATTCGTAATTGTCGACAAAAATCTTCTCAAAAATACTATTAAATGAGAGTGGATTTAACATCACGTTGTCAAGATAGAGGACATATTACATGAACTATTGGATGCACTGATAAATGCAAACCAGTGGATTCCCCCCTTTTAAAATGCACTACGTCATTTTTTGCAGCTAAATAAACAAAGTTGTATTTCACATTAAAAAAAAAAAAAAAAAGTGGAGCAGTTGCTAGGGTACGTCGTAAGACAATCCTGCCATTTTTTTTCCTCACTCCGGCAAAAAGCGTGGGAGGTAGACAGACAACTCCTGCCACTCCGCACAACTACGGAGGAGGAATGCGTGGACACGCAACTTTGTCACGCCTCGTCACGTCAACTCGCAGTTGTTTACCATCGCCAGCGGATCGTCAACGGATAGGTTTCTGATGACGCCATCTTGCGTGTCACCGAGGTCAAAGCACACAGGTCATAGGTGAAGCGTGAAGGTTTTTTTTTCTGTCGTTAAATTATCCGATTGGTTTAAAGGTGGTGGAAACTATCCATCAGGATGAAAACGACAGCAAGCAGATGAACCAATTCAAATAAAGGCAGTTTCTTACATTTTAGTGCGCAAAGATAAACATTTTCCCCAGGTTGGAGCTGCCACAAGTGTCAGTTATAATAGTCAAAATTAATTTAGTTCATTTATTTACATAAATTCAAGAGAAAATTAAAGTAAATAAGAATCTATGTTATGGAGAGAAAGCATTTTCGTTCTGTGAGTTCACGTTTATATAGCGGAACCTTGCTCACCCGTGTTGTTGGCATCAGGACGCTTATTTTGGGGCGCTTCCTGCACAAACAGTATTTCAGTGGCAAAGATTCAACGGGAGTAACTCAGGTCAGAAAGGTCAATGAGGCATGTTTATTGATTGTGTTTTGTCATTTATTTGTGGAGTATGAATTTTAATGTGTTTGTAGTTTGTTTTGGATATAGTTCTTACGGCATCTTTGGCATCAAAGCATCTTGGCATATAAACTTGTTGACATGGTGAGAAAAAGAGCAACAAGTCCAGAATGACTGAACTGGAGTTCCACAGGTTATGAATTTTTTTTTTTTTTTTAATTATTCAGTGAGGTTTGACAGTGGATCGAAGGGTTGTGAAATCATGCACAATTGAGCAATTCAGTCTTATTTAAAAAAAAAAAAAAAAAAAAAAAAAAAGTCTCCTCCAGTGCAAGATTTAAAACTCTGCATTCATAGTTCAAAATCAACAAAATTTGCACAAAAGCAGCCTCACGTTTATCTTAAATGAGCACATTTTTGCAGGTTTCTGAACGCAAACGATGCTTCATGACGCGCAGACGGTAAAAAATGTGCTTTTTACGTAAAACTTGGGATTATATTTAACATGATGAAATGGTTCATATGACCACAAAATATGAAAAACCCTAAAAGTGCAAGTATGATTTAAATCAACAGCACATCATCCATCACTGAGAAAAGAACAATTCCCAAGTACGTGAGGTCATTTTCTTTTCTGTGCGATGTTGAAAATGAAAAAAATTAAAGAGATGTTCTTAATGTGCAATAATAACACATAGTTACATGTTAGTCACTCATCAAACATTTACAGGTTTATAAAACTCTAAATTGATCAGAACACGTTCGCAACACAGAGCGATTGCAGCTTCCAGCTACACACGTCTCATCATAAATGTGGAAAAACGGAAGGTCAATGCATGCCACTACTTGTCATATTGTCCATGTTCAAATAGATTTTCAAGTAGATCATTGCGAAAGAATGTAAACATCATATGGCAATTCATTTGCAGCGTGTCCAGGTGCCAACGACCGTAATTCCCGGCCTACGGAGCGCACCTGGTTATAAATCTCACCCGGTAAATTTGTAAAGGAAATACCATTTGGTACATACATATGCCGCGGCTGTGCAAAAGCCGCAAGTGCCCACATTGAAACACAAAATATTTACAAAGTAAGACGGTCTCACAGAGAGTGTTTAATGTTATTGTTACGGGCGCCCTTACTCATTGTGCCCTACAGAGGGCAGTATTATCCTGTTACTGTACTTGTATTGCTCACCTGTTGTTTCCGGTTTCCGGTTCGGTGAAGAAAGAGTTGTTGTTAAGCAAGGTGGGGCGCGAGCGCAAACGTTATTTTCCTAATCGAAAATAAACGCGGCTAGATAGAGCTAAATATAAGAAGTTCTCAAGGAACTGTTACAAAAGCTCCCGCTGCAAGACACTGCGTTCAACAGAGAGTTTCACGCTAGCGCCGCCGCGCCAACGTTAGTGCCGCCACGCTAAGGCTAGCGCCGCACGAACACCAATGCTACGCTAACAGGGCCGGTTAAAATAAAAAAAATAAATTAATGCTCGCGGTGCCGTGCGACTGCTAACGCTAGCACTGCCACGCTAAACACTAGTGCCGCCGCGCTAACGCTAGCTCCACTGCGCTAACAGGGCCGGACGGATAAAAGTAACTTCCTCGGCACATCTATTCCACCAGTCTCACTCTAACTGTTTCCGCTCGAGTGCCCCCTTGGGACCGTTAGAAAAAATGCACAAATTAGCTGCATCGCCACATAAACTGCAGGGTTGAAAGCGTGTGGAAAAAAGTCCCGGTTTATAGGCCGGGAATTACAGTAAATGAAAGGCACAATTTACTCTTAAAGGAACTATTTACCTTACCTGACTAGCTACAGTTTGGATGTGAAGGGGGGCCCCTCATACATCTCGGCCTTAAGTTTGGCCCACTCGGCCAGTCTCTGGATGGCGCCCTTCTCCTGACTCAGCACGCCGGCGGCCTTACGGAGCTTGGCGTCGTTGCGCTCCAGGTAGCGCTCGCCCTCGCCCATCAGGAAGTTCAGCTTGTCCACGCGGCTCTCGTTCAGCGGCACGTCCTCGCTCAAATAAGGGTTGAAGCGGAAGTAAGCGTCTGGCGGGAGGAGGGCGTCCAACATGGTGTGCACCTCTGAAGCCGGGGAATGGACGCAGAGGGCGCTCAGGCGTCAACGTTTTACTTTACAGGACGACGTTCATTAAAGGTCAAGTGTCATGCCAATAAACATTCTAAAATATATATATTGTAATAAAAAATACAACATTATTTACTTCGATGTCCATACAAAAACATAAATATGAGGGGCGAGCGCGTCATCCATGCGCAAAGTTGCGGAAGTCTCATTCATCATTCAAGTGGTAGCCATATTGGCTGCATCTTCTGTCCGTGACATCACACTGGGACATTCGCCATCCGCCCGAGCCACCTCCGCGGCGGCGATGAATAACAGCGCTCGCCGCCGCGAGCGATGACAACACCAAACCGCCTCCCCTTCCGATCCACTTCTGTGGCGGTGATAAACAACGCGGCAAAACCGCCTCCCTGTCCGATCCACCTCCACGGCGGTGATAAACAACGCTGGCCGTGAGCAACGACGACGCCGCGCCCAAACCGACTCCTTGTCCGATCCACCTGAGCGGCCGTCTTAACGCCGCCCGTAAGCGACGACGACGACACGGCCAAACCGCTTACCCGTCTGATCCACCTCCACGGCCGTGATAAACAACCCGCCCACGAGCGACGACGATGCGGTGGCCAAACTGCCTCCCCGTCCCATCCACCTCCATGGCTGCGATAAACAACGCCGGCCCCAAGCGACGACGACGGCGCAGCCAAACCGCCTCCCCGTCCGATCCACCTCCATGGCGGTGATAAACAATGCCGACCACGAGCGACGACGATGCCGTGGCAAAACCGCCTCCCCGTTCGATGAGCCACCGCGGCGCCGATCACGGCTTTGGCCGGGGTGGCACATCCACACATTTAGCACCCCTGATTTACAGATTACACCCCCTTCCCCCAACTTTTGTTTTTTTTTAGTAGCTGTATACACACACCTACCTATCATTTAGAACCCACGAAGCTCTCGTCCTTTGCACCCGTGCAATCCATTTTTCACCACGAACCGGGTCTCTTGCAAACTTATGAAGGGTAAATCCATCCTCCCGAATGTTCGAGCAATGTCCAGCAATAAAACGAGCCGGCATTTTGGCTAACACGAAGGAACAACGAGCTACCTTCCCGCAGGTAAAACTAATGGAAACATACGAGCCCGCCTGAGTGCGCGACTGCCCTGTACGTCACTTCCTGCTTCTTCTCGAAAACAAATCCCTTGAGAGGATTTTCATGGCGGGAGTTACAAAAAGCCATATACGTCAAAATCATGTTTTGTGGTGAAACCACCAGCTGCCATTTTTTTCCATTAATAACATACTAGTTATTATGTAATTCATGACAGTGGACCTTTAAGATAGTAAATGAGTTCACTCTATGTCACTGGGATACACAATATATGTCAATACGTTTGTAAATCATTTTCATAGACATGAATACAAATGAAATTGGACAACCGACCTTCCGTATCTGTGGCACTGCTGATGACGTTGGTGAGCTTGTCTTTGAGGCTGGTGTAGGTGGTCCCGTTTTTGCCCGCCACCTCGTGCCGCCCGGTGCCAAGCGACAGCACGCACTGCAGCGGCGTGTTGGGCCAGAGGCACTTGCACTCGTGGATGGCCAGCGCCGTGGGGTTGTTGATCAGGAGGCCTCCGTCCTAGAGGAAGAAGAAAACCGTTCAGGTTGTGCTTTTTAAAAGCTCGTCGCAAATCAAGTCGCCAACAGTCCGAGGCAAAACCAGACGAGCGAATTCAATGGACGCCGTCTTCCGGTTTCGTGCTTCGGCTATTTGTCAGGCTGTCCCCGAGGCCGTCTGGTTCCTCTCCAAGTGTTTGATTTTTTTTGTTTTTCCTTTCTCAGATAAAGACGGACAGAGTGCCATGCTATGCGGACCAGGGTCAAAGGTCTTTTTCCACATTTTCGGCATTCCACTCTTCGTCCTACCGGGCTTTATGACCAGATCACCCTTCACCCATCCATGTTTTGATCTATCTAGCTATAAATGTTATTATCATTTTCTTAGACGTGTCTTTTAAGTTTCAGAGGGTAAGACATTCTGTCTGAAGGGAAGATGTCAGGGGAGAGAAAATCGGGGGAAGACTAATTTTACTTAATTGGGTTGTCAAAATGAAGCCTGGAGTGCATGCTAAGCAAAAAAAAAAAAAAAATTGGCCTAGTTACAAAACAAATCATGAAACAGACCAAAAAGGCAAGATATATTGGAATATTTTAACTAATGTATGATACATACGTAAACTTACGTAAAATGACTATTACAGTGAAGAAAATAAGTATTTGAACACCCTGCTATGTTGCAAGTTCTCCCACTTAGAAATCATAGAGGGGTCTGAAATTTTCATCGTAGGTACATATCCATTGCTGTATCACACAAATAAATCGTTAAAAAAAAAATGATACGTTGATTTCTGGATTTTTCTTTTTCGATGATCTCTCTCACAGTGGACATGCACCTACGATGAAAATTTCAGACCCCTCCATGATTTCCAAGTGCAACATAGCAGGGTGTTCAAATACTTATTTTCTTCACTGTAAGTATGCAGGAATACATGAATATATTTATGTGAAAGTTTTCCATCAGATAATAAACCAATTTCACTTAAATGATGTATCATCATAAATGTACTGCATCTTTGCCAGGAACATGTTGGGACAGGCAAATGACCTTCAATTAGATGGCAGAAAATATGATGTAAACTTTTACAACTCCCTGTTGCCATCCATACAATAAGTACTGGCTTATTGCAAATTCAGCGTTGTGATCAACAACACCAAGTACATTTGTGAATATGATACCACCGCCCGATCCGCTTGTCGTACCTGATGGAGATCTTTCCCGAGGACGTATTCCGGGAAGTAGCCCGGCGCCGCCGACGACGCCCTGATGGCTTGCCACATCTTGTACTTGCAGTCTCCGAGGTAGTGCGACCTCACCCCTGGCAGGAGTCTGTAGTTCCTGAACACGAAGGCCTTCAGGGGCAGGCCTCTGTTCACCAGAGTGCTCACTGCCGACACCTGGTGGACAAACAGGATTACTGCACATAAAAAAAAATGCCCATCAGGTACCGTAATTTCCGACCAGTATGACCCGACTTTTATTCACACGCTTTCAACCCTGCGGTTTATGCGGTGATGTGGCTAATTTGTGCATTTTTTCCTAACGGCCGCAAGGGGGCACTAGAGCAGAAAAGGTAAGACTGAGACTGGTGGAATACATGTGCAGAGGAAGTGACTTTTATCGGTCCGGCCCTGTTAGCGCTGCGCTACTGTGTTACTGCCGTGTCTCAGCGATTTTTACCGGTATGTTTTTTTTTTTTTTTTAACCAGCCCTCCTAGCGCTAGCGTTAGCACGGTGGCCCTCGTGCGGTGGTGCTAATGTTAGCATTAGCACAACAGCACTAGTGTTTAGCGTGGCGGCACCAGCGTTAGTGTGGCAGCGCTAGCGTTTAGTGCTGCGGCACTAGCGTTAGCATGGCAGCGCTAGTGTTACCGTGGTGGCGCTATCTTGTTGCTGCTGTGTTACTGGTGTGTGTCAGTGATGTTTATCGGTAAGTTTTATTTTAACCGGTCCTGTTAGTCTTAGCGTGAACAATAGCATTAAATTCTTTCTGTGTACTGTCTTTCTTTATAAATATCTCCCGTTTTAAAGTGGGCACTTGCGGCTTTTACAGCGGCGTATGTATGTACCAAACGGTATTTCCTTTCCTAATGTACTGGGTGAGCCTTATAACCAGGTGCGCTGTGTAGGCCCGGAATTACGGTACTGTTTAGAAAGCCATATCCAGCTGAAGGTGCATGTTTTGACATGACTACGGTGCACTAGTTTAACGGCTGTGTCTTATACCGATTTTGTATGCTGACCCCACAATGACCCCAAACATGAGCTTTAAAAGTTGAACGCTGACTTCCATAATAATGTCATTTGCGCGTGACTTACTTTGGGACAGTTTGGATCTCTGGAACTTTCTATCATGCACCCCTCGCCCATCCGTTCCCTAAAGAAAGTGGATTGATGGAGGACAACCCGGTTTAGGATTGGAGTAAAGTTAACAATCGAGCAACGCAAGCTACTAAGCGCTAACTTGAGGATGCTTTCCCAAATTTCACTGTCGTAGAAAGCGTGGCTCCAGCCCATCTTGACGGCACCGACGATGACGTTCTGCTTGAAGACGTCCGAGCCCAACTTCCTGTACATCTGCTCGCATTCTTCTAAGGGGATCTGAAAAATCCCCAGCATGAAAGCCAGGATGGCACCTAAAATCCGAGAAAGAGGAGCTTGCCGAGGTAAGATTATATTTTACACGCCGGAATGGTCCCCGCAATACCTGTGCTGACGCCGCAGATGTAGTCAAACAGCTGGTGGACTCGTTTTCCAGTCAGGTTCTCCAGTTTGAGGAGAGTCTGCAGGGCCAGAAGTCCTCTGTGTAGAAACAGCAACCAATCAACAAATGTGAGTTTTTTTTCATTTATTTTTTTAAGATTTCAATTTTGTATACCTTGTCCCTCCCCCATCTATAGCCAGGACCCGGATTCCTCTCCCTTTTACCGGTTCCGTGTAGCCGACCAGAGCCAGTGACTCTCTCACGGCGGCCTGAAGGCGGAGGTCCGTGGCCTGACGTAAACGGAGCAGGCATGGTATAGCTTTTTCCTGTAAAAAAAAAACCATTTATTATGTCAGTTAAAAAAAACAGTGTTGGCCTCACAGTTCTAAGCACCCGGGTTCAATTCCAACCCTCCCTGTGTGGCGTTTGCACGTCCCCCCCGTGCCTGCGTAGGTTTCCTCCGGACACTCCGGTTTCCTCCCGCGTCCCAAAAACATGCAACATTAACTGAACACTCTAAATTGCTTTTAGGTGTGATTGTGAGTGTGGCTGTTTGTCTCCATGTGCCCTGCGATTGGCTGGCGACCAGTTCCGGGTGTACCCCGCCTCCTGCCAGTTGACAGCTGGGATAGGCTCCAGCACTAACTCGCGATCCTTGTGAGGATACGCAGCTAAGAAAATGGATGAATCGACGGATTATGCCACTGCCACCCAGAGGTTATGAGAATGGTGTCCACTTTCATTCCAATGTGTCACCGCCACCTGGAGTTTATGAAAAAGTTGTAGTGAGTGCAACTGTTTGTCTCCGTGTGCCCTGCGATTGGCTGGCAACCAGTTCAGGGTGTACCCCGCCTCCTGCCCGTTGATGGCTGGGATTGGCTCCAGCACTCCCTGCGACCCTTGTGAGGATTAGCGGCGAAGAAAATGGATGGATGTGATTGTGAATGCGACTGTTGTTCGTCTCTATGAGTCCTGTGATTGGCAACCAGTTCAAGCCGTACCCTGCTGCCCAATGAGAGGTGGGATCGCTCCAGCACTCCCGTGACTCTTGTGAGGATAAGCACCTAAGAAAATTGATGGATGGATGGGATTGTGACTGTGACTGTTGTTCGTCTCTGTGAGCCTTGTGATTGGCTGGTAAGCGATTGGCTCCAGACCTCCCCACGACCCCTGTGAGGATAAGCGGCTAAGAAAATGTGTGGATCGATGGATCATCCCCCCTCCCCAACACCACCTAGAGGTTATAAGAATGGTGTCCACTTTCATTCCAATGTGTCACCGCCACCTCGAGTTTTATGAAAAAGGTCTCGTGAGGATAAACGGCTAAGAAAATGAATGCATGGATATAATTACTGCTGGCGCCATAGCTACCAGTATATCAGTGGTTATTAACATTCATCTTATGAACATGTGACTATCGGAACACTTTTGTATTAGTTAAAATAATTTTACAAACTTTAGCGAGTCCAAATTTAAAGCATGTGGGAGGGGTAAAACTATTTTAAATGTTCTTTATATCAACTGGAATAAGCGAGGATTTGCACTAAAAATGATTCCCGCTCACCTTGACGGCCACGCCGCGCGTCTCCGGGAACTCCAGCAGGTGGCAGCTGAGTTCCTCCACTCGACTGGTGAGCAGCTGGACGTCGTTGACCCTGTGGAGGCCTTTCACAAGGGCTCTGGTCCTGTTGTCAACGCTCACCCTGGCTATTATCTGCGGAGCGGCACACAATGCAACGTGACGATAACGTCATAAACATATCAACAAGTGTCCTCGGCTATCAAAAAGTACAGGATTATCTCGATTACCTTCTCCCTTTGAGCCAAAAGCTGCTGCTTGCTCTCATCAACATGATCTTCGCTTTCAATCTTCTCCACGGAAGCCTCCGCTCCATTTTCAGCGGGGAGTTTGTCCCTCTCAACGCTTTGGGCGTCCCCTCGGAATTTGGGCACCAACGGAGCGATGTAGTTTCCGACAAAAGCTTGAACGCTTGGACGAGGGTAGGATAGGTAGTGCGTGAAGCCTTTTTTCGGGGAGGCGGTCAGAACCGGGACAGCCGCAGTGGTGCTTTCTGTTGCAGGAGTGTCAGGTGGTGCTTTCGCTTCAGGGGGACTGAGGTCTACCGATGGATGAGAGGAAGCAGGTGTATCGACGCTCTCGGACGCTGCCGCTGGAGACAAAACTGGAATGCGGTCTGGACTTTTGCGAGGGATTATGTTACTGTCGGGCCGGGGGTTGCAATCGCCTCCTCCCCCCTGCGTGGTGCCCATGCCAAAGTAACTGTTGATGTGCTGAGCTAAAGTCTTGTAGGTCTCGTCCATGTTGGTTGGGTGGTAGACCTGCGGCGTTTGATTGAAGGATGAGACGGGTGCAGACGCCTCAGGATTCTTGGTGGCAACAAAGGGATTTTCTGAAACTGGTTCTCCTTTTTGGTCATCTTCCGATCCACCTTTTCCACCATCCGCATCTCCTACGGCGGCTCCGGGAGGGAGCGGAGCCTCCCGCTCCTTCGACGCGACCCTCTCGGCTCGGACCAGGACCTTTTCCGCGTGGGCGCCGTCCGCCACGGATGAGCCGGGCTTGAGGCGCGAGAACTTGGAGATGAGATCCGTGCTTCCGACCGCTTTGGTGACGCTGTCTAGTGTGGTCCTGATCCGCGACATGCGTCTGCCGGCTCACTGAGACCAAGAGCGGAGAGGACGCGTGTTAATAATTGTCTGCTGGGATGAGAAAGTATTCAATCAGTAATGGAAGTTGTTCTTGCAATCAAAGGGAGACCAATAGGGGGCTCTCTCACGCTTTTCCTTATCTTGGTAGCCATGGAAACAGACCCAGCAAATGAACACGGTTGCTTTCTTTGAACAGATTAATACTTCGGGCAATAATGGAAGATCATCGCCCTCCATCTCGTCTTAATTTACCGCCAGAATCGTGTGAACTTGTCAAAAACATGCGCAGGAGAGACTACGACCAGCCCGAAAACCGCATCAAGTGGGTCGCAGCCCAGGACTTCACCGTGGAAGTCGGCAAAGAGCAAATTGGGAAGTATATTCGAACGTGGAAGCTGCAACCCCGCTGGATTTACAGCCTGGACTGCTTCTGCTCGACTGAAGACGACCACCAAACCCACTACCACTACCGGGCACGCTTCAGCAGTCCGTCGGCGCAGAGGCCAATTCAGGGCACGGCGAGCGTCTACTTCGCCGTCGAAGTATCGAAAGCTGGAGCACAAACCGACCCTGTCGGGGTGCACTTCGTAGTGGAGTCGAACAGGCTGGTACACACGCCAGGTTGGACCCGCTTCACTGACAAGTGGCTGGTGGATATTATTGAGAAGAAAAATGCTCTCAGGGAAGCAATTCTATTGTGACAATACAGTGTATCGATTTTTTTGGAACCCGTCAGAACACTCGAGGCAGACATCTACGGCGCTCACCAGTGAATGGAAACTGTCAAAATGGAGCGAAAACGCATCGGCAAAAGCTACTTAGATGTTGAGTCGTGACTAGACCATCGACACCCCGTTCCGTAATTACACACAAGTTTACAAAACCCCACAGGAAACTCTGTATTTACCTGATAAAACAGGAAAAATAAAACATTTGTTCGGTGCCGTGCTGCTAGCAGCTTTAGCACCAGATCAAAAACAGAGGAAGTTGCCGGAAATGACGTAAACCGCATCCTTTGCTTTGTAAAAGTCAAAATAGTTTTACAAATTTGAAAATAGCTACACATCTACATGTTAATATATAAATTACATACATTTAGCACAGTAATGTTTGCGCAATAAGGTGTAAAGTGGGATTTTTTTTTTCAATTGAAAGTGCTATACAAAAAGGAAATTTGAATCATAATACGATAAAGACTGCAAATCACATTTAATTGGAAAATTTCCCGGACGTTGAAATGATTCAAATATGCTTTCTTCAATCCGGTTTTTAACAAGAAATTTCCGCAGCATCTCTCGATAAATCACCAAGCCGAACAAGCAGATTCGTAACAACAGATGATTTTACCTTAACGAAGCTGATGTTCAGACCATTACGTCACTTGTTGACCCTTTAAAACAAAAACGCCAAATTATTATGTCATCGACAACGACGAAGGTAAAGAAAAAGTCCATTAAGATTCTTACACAGTGGTGTCAGTGATAATAAAAAAATGCTAAAGAAAAAAATCTATCAAAGTTTTTACACAGTGGGGAGAGTCATAATAATAATAACAATAATATGCTTTGGGTGGCTGCCAAAGACTTCACCGTGGAAATCGGAAAAGAGCAGATCGCCGAGTTTATCCGAACATGGCAGCTAAATCCCTCCTGGATTTACAGTCTGGACTTCCTCTACTGGACCGAAGAGGAGGACCAGACGTCCTACCATTACTTGGCCAACTTCAGCAGCCCGTCCCCGCAGCAGCCCATTCCGACCGCGGCCGGGGTCTACTTCGTAATGGACGTC
Organism: Syngnathoides biaculeatus; assembly: GCF_019802595.1. Taxonomy (NCBI): domain Eukaryota; kingdom Metazoa; phylum Chordata; class Actinopteri; order Syngnathiformes; family Syngnathidae; genus Syngnathoides; species Syngnathoides biaculeatus. The sequence continues at coordinate 8,994,389 of NC_084659.1, read as the reverse complement.
TCCAAAGTTGCAGGGCAAAGCGAGCCCATCGACGTCCACTTCATCGTCGAGTCCAACAGGCTGATGCACACGCCTGGGAAGACCGAGTTCACGGAGAAGTGGCTGCTGGACATCATCGAAAGCAAGATTGCGACCAGTGAAGCGATGCGAAAATTATCTTGAGGGTATTCTCTCGCCTCGAAGTAAACGAGGTCTTTCAAAAGCATTCTTTGGAGCAAGTTCTGGACTTGGATCTGTCCAAGGGAGCTTATTAAAGTGTCTGTTGAAACCAGAATATATTCATTTCAGGGGACTCCTTGTTGGGATCAAGTGTAGAAGTATAACTATGCTAGCAGATTCTGACATAATCAACACTGTTTCTATGTTTTCAAAAGGTGATTTTGAATTTATAATGCATGGTTTTTTTATTATTATTAAAAAGCAAATTATCTTCAAACGAGGTTGTTTGTGTCGTGTCAAAAGGTAAACAAAACACTTGAAATGATCTGACCAATCATTTTCTTTGTCGAGCCTGTGTTGATTTTTTTTTTCCCCGTCCTGTGAGTGGTTCAGCCATGTAAGCCCTCTGATTGGTTGGAATCAAGATGTGCAGAAGAGTGAATTTCCTCAAAAGGACGATTTTGGACACGATTACATGGTCCTTTTTTTCGCAAAAAAACGCCTTACTATACATGGTCGTTTTTTTTTTTTTTTTTTCGCAAAAACCAAGGCGTTTTTCTGCGAAAAAAAAAAGACCATGTATAGTAAGGCGTTTTTTTTTTGCGGAAAAATAACCCCATATATAGAAAGGCGTTTTTTTTTTTTTTTGCGGAAAACTAACCCCATATATAGAAAGGCGTTTTTTTTTTGCGGAAAAAAAAACCATGTATAGTAAGGCGTTTTTTGGTGGAAAAAAAACCGACCATGTATAGTAAGGTGTTTTTTTGCGAAAAAACGACCACGTATAGGAAGGCGTTTTTTTTTTTTTTTTTAAAAAAACGACCACGTATACTAAGGTGTTTTTTTGTGGAAAAAAACGACCATATATAGGAAGGTGTTTTTTTGCGAAAAAACGACAATGTATAGTAAGGTGTTTTTTTGGGGAAAAAAACGACTATGTATAGTAAGGCGTTTTTTTGCGAAAAAACGACCATGTATAGTAAGGCGTTTTTTTGCGAAAAAAAACACGACCATGTATCGTAAGGCGTTTTTTTGCGAAAAAAAACGACCATGTATAGGAAGGCGTTTTTTTGCGAAAAAACGACAATATATAGTAAGGTGTTTTTTTTTTGGAAAAAAACGACTATGTATAGTAAGGCATTTTTTTGCGAAAAAAAGACCACATATAGTAAGACGTTTTTTTGCGAAAAAAACGGCCACGTATAGTAAGGCGTTTTTTGCGGAAAAAAACACGACCATGTATCGTAAGGCGTTTTTTTGCGAAAAAAAAAGACCATGTATCGTAAGGCGTTTTTTGCGAAAAAACGACCATGTATAGTAAGTCGTTTTTCTGCGAAAAAATGACCACGTATAGTAAGGCGTTTTTTTTTTTTTGCGGAAAAACAACCATATCTAGTAAGGCGTTTTATTTTTTTTGCAAAAAAACGACCACGTATAGTAAGGCGTTTTTTTTTTTGTTGCAAAAAAACGACCACATATACTAAGGTGTTTTTTTGTGGAAAAAACGACCATATATAGTAAGGCGTTTTTTTGCGAAAAAAACACGACCACATATACTAAGGCGTTTTTTGCGGAAAAAACGACCATGTGTAGGAAGGCGTTTTTTTTTTTTTGCAAAAAAACGACCATGTACAGGAAGGCGTTTTTTTTTTTTTGGCAAAAAACGACCACGTATAGTACGTCGTTTTTTTGCGGAAAAAACGACCCTGTATAGTAAGGCGTTTTTTTTGCAAAAAAACGACCACGTATACTAAGGTGTTTTTTTGTGGAAAAAACGGCAATGTAGAGGAAGGCGTTTTTTTGCAAAAAACGACCATGTATAGTCAGGCGTTTTTTGCGAAAAAACGACCATGTGTACTAAGGCGTTTTTTTGCGAAAAAAACGACCATGTATAGTCAGGCGCTTTTTTGCAAAAAAACGACCATATATACTAAGGCGTTTTTTTGCAAAAAACGACCATGTATAGTAAGTCGTTTTTCTGCGAAAAAATGACCACGTATAGTATGGCCTGTCAGCGGGCTAAGGTGCATCGCCACACAAAAGCCCCCTCGGAGCCCTTCGCTGCCCCCGAGAGGAGGTTTGACCACGTCAACGTCGACTTGGTAGGTCCACTTCCTCCCTCGCACGGATTCACCTACTTGCTCACCATGGTGGACAGGACGACCCGCTGGCCCGAGGCCGTTCCCCTCTCCTCGACAACGTCGTCAGACCTGGCCCGGGCGTTCATCGGCACGTGGGCTGCGCGTTTCGGGACTCCGTGCGACCTTTCCTCAGATCGTGCCCCTCAGTTTACCTCTGAACTCTGGAACGCAGTCGCTGAGAGTTTGGGGGTCACCCCCAGGCGAACGGTCTTTGCGAGCGGTTCCACCGCTCCATGAAAGCAGCCCTGCGTGCCGGCTTGACGGACGGCATCTGGTTGGATAAGCTCCCGTTGGTCATGCTCGGCCTCGGGTGCGCCCCCAAGGAGGACCTGTTGTCCTCATCCGCCGAACTCGTCTCCGGCGAATTCATCCCGGACGCCACAGCGCCCTGGTCCGCAGCCAGGCAACGGTCATCCCTGCTGGAGGCCGCAAAAGGGTTCGCGCCGGTTCCCACGTCGCAACATGGCACCCCAGCTGCCCGGCTGCCCCGTCACCTGCGCTCTGCGGATTTTGTGTTTGTTCGTCACGACGCCCACCGTGGACCTCTCCGCCCCCCATACGACGGGCCGTTCAGGGTCCAGGAGCACGGGGATAAGAGCCTGCTCGTGGACATTGGCGGCAGACCCGAGACTGTTTCCGTGGACAGGGTCAAACCCGCGCACCTGGACATTGCCCAGCCTTTGGGGTTGGCCCTCCCCCCGCGCCGGGGTCGTCCCCCTTTGCCCTGTGCAATGAAGGACATTATTAATACTGTTTACCAAATCATTACGAGTCACAAGCATAACGAAACTGTCACGTTCACAAAGCTATAAATGAGATTTAACCATGAATGTGAAAACCTAGCTTGACAAGTAAATGCAACTACTGTTTTGTGTGTACTGTACACAAAACCAAAGTAAGGCATTAGACGTGTAAATTCGTTATTTAAAAGGTAAATGTTAGCAAACACACAAAAAATATAGAATTTGTCCCAGGAATTGTTTGTATAATGTAGTTGTTGTTCACACAAATTTCTCTTGTTCTGTAATTGGAAAGTCAGCCCTGGTGTGTTTTGCAGTCGCGGGAAAATTGCGTCACGTCCGGTATGACTTTCAATTGATGACAACATGAATAGGGCGTGGTCTCAAATTTTCAAACGGTGCCTGTCGCGGAAGAGAAATATACAAGTCAATAAGAAACCATGAAAAAATATGTCGCAATCGATTGATCTGCTGGGAAACTTTTGAATTGTTTTTCTACCTGAAATTATCGTAAATTTATTGTATTCATCCAATTGCAATAATGTATCTAATTAAACCATTGTTAATGGCTTTGGTGAATGAAATTAAGATAACTGTATAAATAATTGGCACATATCTACTTTCATTTTTAAACCAAACCTTCGCTAAATTTTGATTCAGTAAATGTATTTTTATCTTCATTTTAAACGAATCTATCTAAATAAATGGCTCATTGAGTCATTGCAAACAAGTTTTTAAAATAAAATATTTAATATACATTTAACAATATTAAAAGGTATTTTGTTCCATATTTGGTCAATCAATATTCACAAATTGATTTTGAATTCCGAAACATGAAAACGCTAATGATATTATCATCAAAATTGTCATTTGCACTTGACCTGACCCATGTGTCCATGTATTAAAAAAACAAAACAAAACTTGAGCTCAAGTTGAACAACATAAAACCTCGTTATAATTCCACGAAAAGCAGCCAGGATTTTTTTTTTCAAAGCATAAACAATAATTTTACGAATGCAAATTTTTTTTTTCAAAGGGTAAAGTCTGTCAGGTAAACCACGTGTTTGTTTTAGCCTTTAGTGTTAAAAATCAAACAAACGGGAAAAAAAACGGATTTTTTTTTTTTATTGGGTCTGAAAAAAACACGTGATTTTTTCAAACTGTATTCTTTTGACGGAATAATAAATAATGAAGCAAACCCCGCCAAAATAAAAAAAATATATATATATATATATAGATGTTTTTTTTTTTTTTTAATTTCAATTTTTCCACTGAGTGGTCTGCGGGTGGGGTGGGGGCACTCGTATGCAGCACACTGTGGGCCGCTTGTGTGAGCGCGTGCGTGTACGTACGTGTTTGTGTGCGTGCGTGCGTGTTCGAGTCCGCGTCGTCCATTGTTGCTCGGCTCCATCCCAGCTGCTGTACCGCGCAGGCCCGAAGTAGCGCAGCCGCTCTGAGGTTAGTACCCTACCGCGCAATCTCCATCTATTTCAGCCCCGGCCGGCGCAGCCGCATCGCGAACCCGGCAGCGTTGGGGGCCAAAGATGCTGCGGTCGGGATGTCGGCGGCCGGCGTGGCTGGAAAAGCCGCCGGGCTCGTTATTTTGCAATGTTTTTAACGCAGTAACACAAAAAAAAGCTGAAAGACGAGAAGAGCTGTTGACAGGCGGCAGGCCGCTGCTAGCTTTTAGCTGCGGTTTAATTCCATTTTGATAATTCTTCTTCTTCTTCCAACACGCTCGCGTTGCTTTCTCGGCACGGTGGCTTGAACTTGCGTCCTTGCAGAGCACGATCGTACTTACGGAATAACAACGTTATTACGACGCGGGCCTTTTGCATTTATTTACACGACGAAAGTGCACCGCCAAATGGTTAGCACGCTAGCCTGTCTGCTAAATGTAGGACAGCGCTTAGCATGGTTAGCTTAGCTCCAAAGAGTACTTATCAGCCAAATGGCAACTCGATCACAAGACGTTACGGACGGTCGGTTTGTATTTTGTGCAAAGCTGAAGTTTGGAAAAGCAAACGTTAGGCTGCTCGGGTTTGGAATTGTTTTCGAGGCTCATCAAGCGCGTTCGTTTCAAAACATCACATTAAGTGCACTTCGTGAGAACCAAAACAAGATCTGGGAAAGTGCTATGATGAGGTACTCATTATTAGAGTCTCTGTTTATTGTCTGAAAAATTGCACTGCATTAGACAGAAAATGTTGCCTTATTAGATACACAAGAAGAGCAGCATTATGCAAGTTGCAGCCTGAAACACTTCATGATGTACTACCCCCCCCCCACTCCTCGTAATGGATGCATTCATGATAAATTGGAGGTGTCCACAATAAGTCCATGCCCTTAAAAATGAGTGCCCAAAAAAACAAATAAAGTCCCAGTCCTGATGTTGCAAAAGATATCGCTGGCATCTGGCAGAATCCTTACATACCCAAAACCTGACTGAGCATGAGTATCGATTTGTGAAAAATAATAAAACGGACCACATTTGGACAAAGAAGGTTTCAGCCCAAGAGTGAGGATATTGATTGAAATCTTTTCTCATACAACTGAAACTTTTCTGACAACTCAAACTTTTGTTTTTATTGGAATTATTCTCTCTGGTAATGCAGCATAATCCACTTGCCTGGAGGCAAAACACTGACTGTGGAATCATAATATTCCCATTTTAAATGTATTCCCCAAAGTCCACGTGCAAATCTTTTCAAGTTTATTTGGATTATTGCCTTTGTCGGCATTTTCTCGTATTATACTGACGATCTTGTAACCATGAGCAAAAATACTTTAGTAGCGTAGTAAAACCAGTCTCCTCTGTCTTGAAACAGAAACCTCGGCTCGTTCCGTGGATGAACTTTAATAAAATAAACGTTACTTGTTGGCTCATCTATTATTCATGAACATCACGGTTCCATGTCCGTCCTCAGCAGCTGTACCCCGGGTTCCGACAAAGGCCTCAGTCATGGACGACCACACGGTTCACCAGACGGAACACATGACCACCATCGAGCCCAGCGCCGTCAGTCAACAGGTTTTGTGCTTCGAAAGAAGAAGAAAGTCAGTCAAGTCGAACATCTACAATGTCTCATTTTGGTTACGATGCAGGTGCACGTGACCACCTTTGCCGACGCGTCCATGATGACGGCCGACGAGGACTCCAGCTCTTCGCCCGACGACGATCCCTACGACGACGCGGATATCCTCAACTCGGCCGGCAACGACGAGGTCACTGCCCACCTGGCCGCCGCAGGTTGTCTTCGTGATTTGCTTTTAATCGAAGTGCGGATTCAAATTGAAGAAATGATTGCATCGTCTTAAGTTTGTATTTAAAAAAAAAAAAAACAAACACAAGTTTCACACTCAGTAAAATAAAACAGTCAAAGGTTTTGAAACACTTTTTCATTCAATTATGTGAGAAAATTAGGACTGGGCAATGGAATCTAGAGCCAGAATTTGCTGTAATGTTCTCTAGTGACCAGTAGGCGGAGCTATTGCCTTAATGTCAGCTTGCCACTGCTGCAATTCACTTGAGTTCAAATTTCATACATTTTCTGCAGCATGACCGCTTTAGCAAAACTTCCAAACCGGATTTGGACTTACATTATCGTCCGCCGTTTTCTCACAGGGCCCGTCGGCATGGCCGCCGCCGCCGCCGTGGCGACGGGCAAGAAACGGAAGCGGCCTCACATCTTCGAATCCAACCCCTCCATCCGCAAGAGGCAGCAGACCCGTCTCCTCAGGTCAGCGGCGAACTCCTGACGGAGGACGCAGGTTCGTCGCATCGGTGCGCGGGAAATAAGTGAGAGGTTTGTTGACAGGAAGCTGAGGGCCACGCTGGACGAGTACACCACCCGCGTGGGCCAACAGGCCATCGTGCTGTGCATGTCGCCCAACAAACCCAACCCGGTCTTCAAGGTCTTTGGCGCTGCTCCATTGGAGAATGTGGTGAGTGCTTTAGAGGACCGCGCATACCCCCCCCCCCCCCCCCCCCCCGATGCACTTCGATGTGATATGAGCAATTTTTTGTGCCCGTCGTCCAGGTGAGAAAGTATAAGGGCATGATGCTGGAGGACCTGGAGAACGCCCTGGCCGAACACGCCCCCGCTGGGGGGGAGCTGGCGTCCGATCTGCCCCCCCTCACCATCGACGGCATCCCCGTGTCGGTGGACAAGATGACCCAGGTCAGGCTCCGCATGCCCGTTTGGTCACCTCGGACTGCAAAAAAAAAAAAAAAAAACTTTAATGACAATTAATTATTACTAAAGTGGAGTACAAAAGGTCCCATAAAGTACCTGGATGCAAAGAAAAATAAAATATGATGAGAGGAACACTTTCAATGCCACTTAAAAAGGTGAAACCTGTTAACAGCCAGCCAACTCTCCAGTCTCAGTCGCCGATGCCCACGGCACTCACCGTTTTCAATCAAAAGTCACAGATACTACAGTAGAACGTGACGACGGCAACCCCAAGTCAACAAAAGTCATAGCTGTGCGTCCCACGCGCATTATTGTGCTTAATAATGCAAAATTCAGTCCGAACCCGCAGAGGGCAGCAGTTGGCGACATCACAGACGTGGAAATAATTCCGTCATGTTTTTTTTAAACATATCATCGTTTCCAGCATGTCAGTGAGCACCAGTTAGATTCAGTGAGGTTGAAAAGTCACCCCTGTGCGTTAATGTGCCCACCCCGCCCTCCCGCGGGAGCCCATCTTGTTTACGCGGCACTCCCAGGGCCGCTGACGTCGCCTCCGCCCCGTCGCGGCGCCCGCGTGAGCCTTCCGGGCAGGTGTGGGTTTTTTTTTTCTGCGGGAAGGATGAGATTAGCAGCGGTAACCCGTTGCCTCGCTCATCTTCGCTTTAGTGCCACGCGTCTGCAGCAGGTGAGCCCATAATTACACCCCGTGCCATGTTAACAAGGGGAAGCGGCAACATTCTAGAAGCCTCGGGAAAGGATGAGGGTCGAGGATTAAGGTGGGTGGGGTGTCGGGAAGGCCGGGACACTGTGCCACTTAACTCACCCGCCGCTGTAATTAGGCCATCTGGCACTCGCCGGTATCAGGGCACGTTTGTTCCACTGAAGAAAATATGGACTTGGTTCGTGGCGAACAGGGGATTTAATTCTGACACGACCAAATTTAGCCGGTGATGTCAAGGGAGGGCAGATGCTGCAGCGATATAATCCCCCCGCGGCGATGCTCCCATATTACCAGGACACCGAGGACGCGGGCACTAAACCGCACCCCCGGGCCCGCCGAGCTAGAGAAGTGATGACGTGACGACAGGCGGCTTAGCGGAGCCGGCGAGCGCGATGCAATCTGTGCACGAAGGCCGAGAGAAACGTCTCTCTTGAGTTTTCTTTTGGAGAGTCGTGCATTATTCACTTTGAGATAAACGTAACAACGAAGACAAAAATCTGCACCTCCACCTGAACTCGAGTCCGTCCTCCAAGACGTTGAAAACACTTGAATCTACGTTCTGTTTTACGAGCCGCCAAGGTCTGTCCGACACGTCAGCCTGGTGCCACATCAATAGATCAGTCTGCGGCGCGTTCCCCTTTTTAGAGAGTCCGCTGCTATTTGCGGGCCGTCACCACCCCGATCAATACTCGCCTCGCTTCCTTCCCCCCCTCAAGGGCACGTTCGTGTCATCCTCACCCGTCCCGTTGCCCTCCTCCGCTGCAGGCCCAGCTGCGGGCCTTCATCCCGGAGATGCTGAAGTACTCGACGGGCCGAGGCAAACCCGGCTGGGGCAAGGAGAGCTGCAAGCCCCTCTGGTGGCCCGAGGACATCCCCTGGGCCAACGTTCGCAGCGACGTGCGTTCTGAGGACCAGAAACAGAGGGTGAGAGACGACAGTGGATTCCTCCTCCAGATAATTACAGTATCTTCGAAAGTAAAGTCAAGTAACCTCAATCTTCGCATGAAAATGAGCCATCCATCGGTCTGTCTTTTGGTCCCTGGACCGGGTGTACCCCACCCAAGGTGTCCTGGACGCAGGCGCTGAGGACCATCGTGAAAAACTGCTACAAGCAGCACGGCCGCGAGGATCTGCTGTACGCGTTCGAGGAGCAGCAGATCGGCACCACGACGGCGCAGCACCACTTGGCCACCGCGCAGAGCATCGCCCACCTGGTGCCCTCGCAGACGGTGGTGCAGACCATCAACAACCCGGACGGCACCGTGTCGCTCATCCAGGTCGGGACGGGACACACGGTCGCCACGCTGGCCAACGCCTCGGAGCTGCCCGGCGTGACGGTGGCGCAGGTGAACTACTCCACGGTGGCGGACGGCGAGGTGAGTTGCAAGCGCACCGGACTCTCTTTTCCACGTCAAGCTGTTCTGATGGAACCGACCGCCTAGGTGGAGCAAAACTGGGCCACCCTTCAAGCCGGGGAAATGACAATCCAAACCACGCAGGCCTCCGAGGCCACGCAGGCGGTGGCGTCGCTGGCTGAGGCCGCCGTCGCCGCCAGCCACGAGATGCAGCCGGGGGCCACCGTCACCATGGCGCTCAACAGGTAGCTCACAAAAGTTGTCATTTCCAAGGATTTTCTCAGCCGGCTCGAGAAAACGTCCGACAAAGTGTCGAGCGCTACGGAGTGGACATTCCAGACACAGACAAAAATCACGTCACACACCCGCAAGTGGCAATTTGAAGCCTTCGTTCCGCGCAAAGGAAATTATTTCAAACCCAAATAAATTGTCCTAAGATTCTCCTAATTGTTTCCGAGACTTTTGTAGTTTTGGGCGCGGCGTGCGTCGCTAAGCGAAGATGCCGGCAATGTCAGCAGGTTTCCCGCTGTCAAGGCGACGCTGCCACAAGTGGCTTTGTCCCGGTGGGGCTTGTTACCGGGATCCACCTGAGTCCTTCTACCCCTCGACTCGCTGTAGCCCGCGGAACATTTTGTTTTCATACTTTTTTTTTTTTCCCCTCCCCTTCTTAAACAATTCATCATATCCATAGCCGGCTTGCGCTAATTCGGCCCGGCGGTGATCTGGTTAATAAAACGGCTTTGTTTGACGCCGCTGCACCTGCCACCTTCAGAGAGCTCTGACAGATTCTAAGTCCAGACTGGAAAAGCCTCTTATACTCCTGTGTCTTCCCCCCCCCCCCCCCCATCTCTGTAATAACCCCCCCAACAAGACTGCGCACCTCCAATTTTGCACACTTAAGCCTTACATGTGCTCATTGTACATTAACTGATCAAAGCGCTACAATACGTTTTTAACTCCTCGTCCGTTTTGTGTTCCTTGTGCAGCGAGGCAGCCGCCCACGCCGTGGCGACGCTGGCCGAGGCCACGCTTCAAGGCGGGGGCCAGATCGTGCTGGCTGAGACGGCGGCCGCCGTCGGGGCGCTAGCAGGGGTGCAGGACGCTACAGGTACTTTTTTTTTTTTTTTTAGCTAGCTTTTTTTTTTTTGCATGTTAGACAACAAACCTCCACACCAGTAGGTGGCAGTCATCGGAAAAGCACACTAGCACACAGTGAACAGTGTTTATCGCAGGGGTTATGTGCCAGCCGCAAGTTTTAGCCCTCGCAAACTTAGCTTAATGCTAACAACATATAATGCAAAACCACTTGGACAGCCAAAAGAAATTAGCGCTGATTCTGGTGATTTTAAAACGAAAACTACTGCATCCTCTCTCCTCCGAAGGAACAACAACTAGTAACTATAAAATGGATGCGCCACAGATGACCGGCAACACTGTCATTTCTCATATTTTCACGCCCGCTCGTACGTGCCAGCCAATTAGCGTCGCAAAGTTTAAGCCCTCTTCCGCGGCTCCTCCTAATCTACTCCGTGCTGACGCGACAGATGGTGCAGGTTGGGCGCACGACTTGTTGCGTCACTCCCGTGCTTCTCTTAACGTTATCCGTCACATGCATCCTGGTAAAAAAAAAAAAATATGTATATATATATATAAATACAGGGAAATATGTTGAAGAATTTGGATTAAGGGGGAATTGAACTGAATTTGTCCACATACTGTCCGTCACGTCGGATCCCCCTGAGATTGCCCCCCCCAACACACACGCGCTTTCCGGCACAAGTGGATGCAGGGATAGCTACATAATTAAATTTGACGTCATAAATGCGCCGGCTCAGCACATGTTTCAGCAATTATCTTTCACCTTACATTACGTTATCTTTATATTTCAATTGCTCATCAATCAATGCAAACAAATGAGCTTTCCACACTCAAGTCAATCAAAGTAAAGCTGTCACCGGTTCCCTCGAGGGCCTGCCCTTGTCCCCCCTCCTCCCTCCAAGACCTTTGATTCAGTCCATTACGGGTCCTCGTCCTATTACGGGGAGCAGCTGTCAATCCGAACTTATACACGTAAACGTTGTAAAATGTTCACTGTGAGTCGTACGCACACTTTGACCTCGTTTTGTGACGTCACGTCTGATTTGATCCAAGATGGCAGCGAGAATAAGCCCCTTTCCTTGCAAAGTGACTGTCGGCTAAGAGCGGCCACGGCCGGTCCTTCTGCCCGCTATTGACCTTATTGAGCTAATCGCTCGAGCGGAGGGCGCCGTTTGAAGTGCGCCGCCCGCTGATTGGTTCACGCGCGCGTGCGCGCCTCTTTTAACGTCTTAGCGAGCGTGTCGTGAAGTGGCCACTCGGCTCGGGCCCCGCAGCGCGTGGACGTCATCGGGCCGGGCCGAACGCCCCGATAAGGCCTCCTCAACAATCACCGGCGAGTGGGCTTAGCCAGAGTCAGGCCGACAATTGGCCCTCGTGATTTGAGCTTTTTAACTTTAAAAAAAAGACGACGACTGACGCCGGCGGACGGCTGTGCGCGCTTTGGCTGGTGACACGGACAGATTGGCGGGTGGGTTCGGGGGCCCACGTGACGGCTGCGGTAATCCCTGCAGGCGCACACAGCTGTGTCGGCTGAGGATGTTCAATCGGGCCATTGTTCTGAAAGACGAGATCGGCGTTTGCCACCGCATGGACACAACTCCCAAAGTGAAACGACCATTTTTCTATACGTTGCTTGCATAGATAAATGTGTACAAAGAGACGTTATCTGTCGTATGTAAGTCTGGGGTGTCAAACTCATTTTTGTCGCGCTTTCCCTCAGAAGGCCGTTATGACTGTGAAATCTTTTGCCCAATCATATTTACGAGCTATTTTTGGAATTCGAAATCAAGGTTAATGTGTTTTTAAGGTATTGCTGATGCTTGGGTATGCGATAATGCTTGCAAGATCTCAAAATTCTCATTTATGATATGGCAAATTGATATTTTGGTACAAATTTTCACAAAAAAAAAAAAAAATCACGGGAATTCATGCTCAATTTGCCTTCGCGGGCCACATAAAATCGTGCAGCAGGCCGGATCTGGCCCCCGGGCCTCGAGTTTGACACCTGTGATATAAATCATTTTCAGACGATTTCCCCACGTCTCTCATCTTGATAAGCTAGCGTTTCAAAAACCAATTCGGCTTTCAGGTCTGGTCCAGATCCCCGTCAGCATGTACCAGACGGTGGTGACCAGCCTGGCGCAGGGCAACAGGCCCGTGCAGGTGGCCATGGCGCCGGTGGCCACGCGGATCGACAGCACCGTGACGCTGGACGGCCAAGCGGTGGAGGTGGTGACGCTGGAGCAATGATCCGCCCGGGGCGGCGAGCCGTAGCCTACAGTTCTGAAATTTGTAAAAATGCATTTTTAAGTCTACGTTTGCAGGCGGGGGAGTACGCGTGATGCAGCCTTTGTTTACTTTGTAAATGTTGAGTTTTTTTTGTTTGTTTAGGTATTTATTTGCTCATGGAATCTCACTGAAAATGTACCAAAAGGCTTCCCCGGTAACTGCACTCGTCACAACTGCACTTGATGACCATACTTTTTATCACATCACCGTACTCAGGAAGTGCATCAGGTATCTATTTTTTACGTCGGAAGGCTGTGATGAATTTTCCTCAAGACGATCTCGATGACTCTGAAAGAACATTTGTTTGTTTTTGTAAACGCATTGCACCCCCACAACTGTGCCATCTTCAGTTTTGAAATTATGTATTTCTTTCGCCATCCGTGTGTAAAATTGGTTTTGTGAGGATAGACTGTGTACCATGTTGTACAGATTGTGTAATAACTCTTGACAGGGATTTGTGATCATGGACAAGATGAATAAAAGTGACTTGTAACTTATCGTCTCTTATTTGTTGATTTGTTATCGCTAAGACGCGACTAAAAGCTAATTCGATGAAAGCGATCACTTTTCTGTCTAAGTTTCATTTGTTTGAATTTAGATGTTACATCCTATTTTGCAAAATAAATTATATCAACGCGGAATCCATTTTTATCTCTGTCATTGTGTCAGGTCAACCTCATTTTGAGGCCTACGAAGTGTAAAATAATGTTAAGAACTTTACATAACTTTTTTTTTTTTTCCCAGTATTCCATCCTTGCTATTGGCCTTCTCCTCGCACCTCGGCGTCGCGCCTCCCTGCCGTGACAGACGGGGCCGTGATTACATCATAAGCCGCCCCAACCTCCTCGGCTTTAAAGCCTGGGATTTGTTGGGGGCGGGGGGGGGGGGGGGGGCTTCTGCTGCACACACACACATAGAGACGGAGAGCGAAGCGAGAGAGGCGCACGGGCCTTAATCTATCAGGCATCAGCCTACATCCCGCGTCCTCCAGATTAAAACCCCGGCCGGCCATGTCGTGCATGCGCTGATGAAACCGTTTCCCCGCCTCGCCGCTCGTACTTTACGTAGCGTCCAGTGGAATCTAACAGTTGACGGGAGGCCTTTTTTTTTGGGGGGGGGGGGGGTGCTTTCTTGGAAATAGGCCTCACACCTCTTGGGGCTTCTCCCGCCACTTAGCTAAGTGCTGCACCATTACAACGTTTTCCAACGAAGGACGTAACAGCACCTGCAAACTGACCCCGACATGCAGTACATACATTTACAGGCTGAATTCTGGTATTTGTTCCACCGGATTGTACGATGTTGTCTATTCTCTTCCATTTTCTGCCCAATCAGAAATCATCATACGTGTTGCCGTGTCAGTGTAATCTGCCCGTGGCCTTCAGCATGGGGGTGGTAGCGTCATGCTTTGGGGGCGTTTTTCTGCACATGGGACAGGACGACTGCGCTGTATTTAGGATACGAGGATGACCGCGACCGCGTATTGTGAGATTTTGGGGAACAGCCTCTTTCCCTTAGTCAGAGCATTGAAGACGGGTCGTGGCCGGGTTTTTCAACACGACAACGACCCGAAGCACACAGCCAGGAAAACCAAGGAATGGCTCCGTAAAAAAAGCTTACCAAGGTTCTGGCGTGGCCTCGCCAGTCTCCAGACCCAAACCCAATAGAAAATCTTCGGAGGGAGCTGAAACTCCGTGTTTCTCAGCGACAGCCCAGAAACCTGTCTGATCTAGAGGAGATCTGTGTGGAGGACTGGGCCAAAATCCCTCCTGCAGTGTGTGCGTACCTGATGAACGACTTCAGGAAACGTTTGACCTCCGTAATTGCAAACAAATATTAACATTGGTTTTCTCAGGTTGTCAAATACTTATTTGCAGCTGTATCACACAAATAAATCGTTCACAAATCATACATTGTGATTTCTGGATTTTTCTTTTTACGATGGAAATTTCAGACCCCTCCATGATTTCTAAATGGGAGAACTTGCAATATAACCGAGTGTTCAAATACTTATTTTCTTCACTGTAGATGTCATCTTTCAAAAAAAAAAAAAAAAAAAAGACATCCAATCTGCACAGGAAAGGTGCTGGACGTAGGATTAGCGCATCTACAGGGAAGAAGCTATTGATCGCCGGGCACGCCGGCGCACTCCAGAGCGGAGCTTTAATCTTCGCTAATCGTTTCTTAATACGTGCATCCCTGCACGCAGGGAGGAACACAAACCGGTGGCGAGCCAAGCCCAGGAGAGGAGGATAGGCCATCTCCTGCAGCTTTCGCCCTAATACGCAATAAACTTGGTTTTTGGATCAATCAAACCATCGTATGGCCATCAAAAGCCTTTTTATGAGTGAAGGAAGCCCTTTCAGAAGGTCTGGGACATGCCTGTGGAGCCATTCAGGAAATGAAATAAGAATCTATGGACGTGATCAATTGTGGCAGTCGCTTTTTTTTTTTTATTATTATTATTTGGCAAATAATGTACATAGCAAAGAGCAAAATATGTCAAATATCCATCCATTATCTACCGCTTCTCCTGTAGCTTCAGCAAGGATACCCAGACTTCCCTTTCCCCAGCCACTTCTTCCAGCTCTTCCGGAGGGATCCTGAGCCTTTCCCATGCTAGCCGAGAGACATGGTCTCTCCAGCGTGTCCTGGGTCGTCCTCGGGGTCTTTTTCCGGTGGGACACGCCCGTAACACCTCACCAGGGAGGCACCCGAATGAGATGCCCCAGCCACCTCATCTGGCTCCTCTCAATGCGGAGGAGCAGCGGCTCCACACTGAGCCCCTCCCGGATGACCGAGCTTCTCACCCGATGTCTAAGGGAGAGGCCGGACACGCTGCGGAGGAAACTCATTTTGTATCCGTGATCGTGTTCTTTCGGTCACAACCCACAGCTCATGCCCATAAGTGAGGATAGGAACGTAGATGGACCGGTAAATTGAGAGCTTGGCCTTTCGACTTTGCTCCCTCTTCACCACAACGGACCGATACGAAGTCCGGATCACTGCAGACGCTGCACCAATCCGCTCCATTCTGGCCCTCACTCGTGAACTCCTCCGCCTGGGGCAGGTTCTCATCCCCGACCCAGAGAGCACACGCCACCCTTATCCGACTGAGGACCGTCGCCTCGGATTTGGAGGCGCCGATTCTCACCCGAGCCGCTTCACAACTGGCTGCGAATGGCTCCAGTGAGAGCTGGTGATCACGCCTTGCCTAATGTTTGAATTTTATGACATGGCACAGCAAGCTGCTTAACAAATGTGTTTGTAATTTCGAAAAGGATTTTATAGAGAAGGGATCTTCCACTATGACAACACAACGTTACGGAAAATATGAATTTTTTTTTCCCACAATGACAATGATTCTGCTTCTTACGGTCTGGCCTGCGCATTTCCAGTGTATCCCAAATCATTCCCTGCATTTTGCGATCCAAAACTTCAGTTTTGCGCGCACGCTAGCTTTAGCTTTAGCTGAGGAGTGACGAACGGCCGAGGCCGCGGGATGCTCAGGTGTGTCCCGATACTTTTGTCTGCAAAATGCCCTCGTCCCCGGCCAGGCCTAATAATGGCATCCTCACCTTTCCCAACGCGCCCGTCCAGACAGTGCGTAACCATAATCTCATTGCACTAATGCCGGTAGAACAGGCGGCGCACTGTCTCCCCGCCAGCCAGTGCGGATAAATGTGTGTGAGAGATACGGAGGAAGGGGGACGACAAAGGGGGGGTGGGGGGGGGGGGGTGAAAAAATGCGCTGTAACCCGAGCTGAGCGGCCCATCTGGAGTAATGGCCCACAATGCACTCGGGTGCAGAGAGGGATACAATGAATCAGTCTTTGCAAGCGTTTATTGCGCAAAGCACGCTCGGCACACGGTGCAAAGCGCCCGCGTTATTGCGAGAAATGTTGTCGCGGCGACGTCGCCGGACGACAATGCAAATAATATTAGCTGAATAGGAAGTGGAGACGGTAAAGCTCGGGATTTATGCGCAGGCAGATAAAGGAGGGCTTAATCCCCCCCCCCCCCCCCCCGCATCCCGCCGTCACCTACATTAACAGAGCCTGACCCAGAAATGCAAATGCGACTTGAAATGTTCACGCCGCTGACCGCCGCGCTTTGCTTTTGGTGTTTTGGGAAGGCCGCGTTTTTCTTTTGGTGGGGGGGGGGGGGGGGGAGCGGGGAAGGCCGCAATGAAAGGGGAAGGGTAAGATGACACCGTGCCCTTTGCCGGTGATGCCACTGAGCTAACAGAGGGGAGAAGCTTCATCGGCTCTCCAAAACTCATTAAATGGCTTCAATTTCCTACCCTCCGCTTATCCCGTGTCGCCGTGGAAACCATCTACACACCAATGTCGCACGCCTGACAGTTGTCATCGCAAGTGCGCGTTACAATTGGAGCAAAATTTTGACAATTGGAAACATTTCCAAATATCTGACCGTGCTTTTGCAAAAAACACGTGTAGGACACTTCATTAGGTACATCAAGACCTGTTTCTGATATTTTAGTGAGCTCATGTGGCAACATGACCAAAATGCTATTCTAAAATTATTATACCGTGCCATGATATGAGTAATTTATCAAAGACGATAAAGAAGAGTAGCATTATTAATGTTAGTATTACACTAACGAAGTGCAAAGTTGTGTGTTTGCTGCAATTCTCTTTGTTTGATGTTTTGTTTGACAGTAAACTTCAACTGGGCAAAAATAGCTCGACGCTCCCTTTTGTGGAAGGATTGGTCGCCGTCGGCTTGGGTCACTCGCATCTCAAGGCACTACTGTATATTATATAAAAGTGAATTATTTGAAATACAAATCATACAATTAAAGGTAACTATTTGGTTGTTTTATTTCATCGCTTTTGAAATGATTAACCTAACCTTGTTTGCCCATTATTTTTCCTATATATATATATATATATATATATATATATATATTTTTTTTTTTTAGGTGAACGTTAACTGAAACAAGTGTGATTTTTGTGTGTGTACATCTGAGTTTTTCCATCAGTAAGAAATAAACAAAAGATTTAGAATACACAATTTCATTTGCCTGTCCATCAGCAATTCCATCTGAGAAACACCCCCCCCCAAAAAAAAAAAGTGGTTTACCTGGATGGGTCGTGTTAGTGCCGTGTTGCGTTCGCCGTCATCCTGGAAACGGAGGAGCTATGAGGCTGTGGTGTGCAGGGGGAGAACACAGCGTCACCCCGCCCTTCACCACCATCAGCCACTCACTCATTGACCCGGGACCGAAGGGAGGACGCAGCACAGGGTGGGATGGAGGAGGCGGGGGTGGGGGTGGGGGGGGTCTCGGTTTTCTTTTTCCCTCCTGCGGGTGGAGGCCCTCGGGCAGTAGTTGGCAAGTCTAGAACCACCGGATCCTTCTAGCTCACCAGTGTGAGTTCTACCATTGCCAAACACCGCCAGAGAGCTGCCCGGAGACGGACGGAATCAGCCCGGCGAGTCCGCCGACGCGTATCTGTCTTTTCCCATATTGGCACTACACATAATTGCTCAAAGCATGTATACGAAAGCAAAAATGTGCTAGTGCCAAAACGGGCGCAAGAAGAAGAAGAAGAAGGAGGAGGCGAGATTGGCGCTGTTGTGACGGAGACGTGATGCCCGCCTGAGTGGTTCTTTCTCTGCTCTGTTTATGGCCCTATGGTAATTCACTGATAGTGAGCTCTCACAGTGAATTCTACCAGTGCCATACACAGAACAGGAGTCATTGTCAAGACCGCCGGGGAAAACCTGCGAGAAAAGAGAAGACAAGACGACGTCAATGCAGGCGGAACCAGAAAGTCCGGCAAGCAGACCCGACACCGCTTTGGATTGAAAAAGTCAGGAACGACGTCGGTTTGAAACGCAATGTTTGGCAAGACTGGCTGAAAATCCAAACAACCAAACTGGAAATGACTCAAAACAAATCTTGACTGAGATTCAGTAACGGTGGCTACAAAAAAAAATTAGACGCGTACTTGAACTAAACGTATTCTGGGTTTTGGTTTCATTGATATTACAGCAGTCAGTTAAAAATGACATTGGCCAGTGGTTCGCAAACGATTTCCACCAAGCACCACCACTACACAGAATAAATAATGATGAATAAGGATTTACTAGATAGCACGTACAAGTTTTAAAAAAGGACCAAAATGTTTATAAGTTCTTGGAGATGAAATGCACATGTATGGAACTTAAAAAGTTAAATACAACCGAACTGGACTTGGTCAGTGGTTCTTTCGCTTGCCACTAGAAGGAGCCGCCGTACTACTCATGGTACCCGGACCACACTTTGAAAATGATTGATTTAGGCGATTATGCTTTAAGGTTTATGAAATAATAATGTCAAAAATAAAAGGCAAAAAGAACAAATAGAATCTCTGATAGAGGTCACAGCAAAGTCAAAACAAATGTTGCGCCCCCTTGTGGCTATGAGAAAAGGGAACATGACTTCAGAAATGCGGAAATCAACGTTTTTGTTGATTGCGTATGATCCGTTAAATCAAATCAAGTCATCAAAGATTCGATCGTTTTCCGTTACGGCTTAGCGGCGAGCGACCGATCCCAGAAAATGGCCGCCGCGGCCGAGGTCGATCGAGGACACTGCGGCAAGTCTACGGCAAAAAAAATAAAATGGCGACCGCTCACGGAGCCAACCTTCCCGTTTTCCGCTACGCGAGCCCTCCAGTGACACCGGTCTCCCGACTTCGTGCCGCCGATCCAAGGGAGCGGGGGGGGGGGGGGCCGGATGCCGCGGACGCCCCACCCCTTTGCGCGCGGCCATTATCTGGCTCACCCAGCCCATTGATCCCTGCCATCCAAAACTGTGCGCTAAGTGATTCCTCAGACGCCCCAAATGGCTCCCTTCGCCATTTCCTGCACAGACTAATCAATAGCACTAAAAAGAAGCCCCCCCCCAAAAAAAGAAGCGCCTGTGCTTTAAAACTTGTTTTAAGGGGCTGACTCTGACATCAGGTTTCTTTGAACTGCGATGTCAATCATGAAAAGAATTGAGCAAAAATAAATATGCATGATTAAGTATTGTCCTACGCTTATGACGTCATAATAGTCTCAGGGAATATGGTTTTTGCCTCAAATTACATCACAAAAGAAAACGTAATACCTGATTTTTTTTTTTAACTTTTTCTCCATTCGACCTCAATACGTTTGCTGATCAACATTGAAAAAATAAAACACACGATTAATCTTTTAGTCGGTCCTGTGGAGCAGCAAGTTCTTTTGCAATTTATTTCGAGATGTATGTATATATATATATATTTTTTTTTTACGTGCCATCATTAATTGGAGCAGCTCCAAAGCCCCTTCTTCCCTTAATCGCATTTGTCCCCCCACAACTTCAACGCGTATTTGCGAAGGATTTAACGCTCGTGTCATGCGACCTTGCATTTAAAGGCGAAACTACAAAAAAAAAAAAAACAAAAACAAAACAACAACCGGGGCCTTTAAATCGCCCTCCCCGCCACATTGCCCCCTTCAATTAACCACGCATTCAAATTTGCTGTGCGAAATAAAAAAAAAATAAAAATCCTTCCGTACTTTTTAATCGCCAACATTAATTTCGCGCAAATGTAAAAATGACGTTAGCGTTAATAAGATGTACTCCAGTGCAGGTGCAATAGCAGGTGCAACGCAATTCAAACGTGGATCATACAAGAAAAATAAGGATAAAACATCCACAATTATATTTATAGCCACGCCGTTGTAATTGTTTGACTATTTTGACGATTTTTTTTTCCATTTCAATCATGTATTTCGTGAAATGCGATACCGTATTTCTTCTTTTTCTTTTCTTTTTTTTAAATGCTTGCAGCCTCTTTCACTGATTTAAAAAAAAAAAAATAAAATAAAAAGAAAAGGAAGATTAACGGTGCCGGTGAAATCTAACAGTGACAAATCCAAAATGTAGTTCATACCTGCTTGGCTCCCCAAATGGTGGTGCGTCGTCGGGGACGGTGACGTGAGGGGGGGGGGCTGCCAACTCGAATGTTGGCTGAACTGCAGTTGATGGTTTTCGTTCAAACTATTGTTTTGTTTGTTTTTTTTTTTTTTTTTAAGGCGAAAAATTGCCTGCGTGCGTGCGTGCGTGCTGTGCGTGCTCGCGAGCGGCGGCGCACAATTCCAATGAGACAAAAGAAGAATCCGAGCGGCGTCGTCAACTTCCTGAGTATCAAATGTCAATTGGAGGAGCTGCGGCTCCGGCTCCAACTCCTCCGCCCCCACCCCATAACCCTCCTACCCCGCTTTACCCACACCCCCACCTCCCCCTCCCCCCTCGCCTCTACCTGGCGTGCACCTTTCTTTTAATGCGCATGCGCATTGAACGGAGCGAACCACTTTTGCAGGTGGTTTGATATTAAAAAAAAAAAAAAAAATTACCCGTGCGATGTGCTGATAATTTAATTTAAAACCGGCGGCGTGACACGATTCAGCCCCTCCCGCACCATTTGAGGATTGAGCGATTTATGGCCTTTTAAAATTAGAAGCACCCCCGTTTATTTACTTGTTTGGTTTGTCCCAACTCTAGCGGACATTGCATCGCCTCTTTTTTCCATATTTTTTATCCATTTGTTCACTGCCCCCGCCCCCCAAAAAATCATTTGTCTCCGTTTTTGTAAGTCTACTACATAAACACACATCATTTCTGATGTTTTCAGCTAAAACTGCAAGCAAATAAAACAGTTTCAGGGTTGTATTTCATCTACAGTATAATATTTCTATATTGTAATGCAACAATGAAAAATGTATTAGAAATTAGGTTGCACATAAAATGTTGCAAAACAAAAACTCCCCCTATTTTCTTCAAAAACAATCAAATAATATAGGAGCACGCTTTCATCTTGTGCAACTGATGCCCATGTTTTTTTTTTTAATTAGGGTATAAATGGCCCTTGTCCATTTATTAAAAATGTTGCTTTCTGGAGAGGGGGGAAAAATGAGATTACATGAAACGTAATCTGACAAATCGCTATTTTTGTGACCTCTGAGGTAATGTACAAGGCAGACGTTGAGGTCATGATCTACCCCCAAAATAATATTTCATTAAGCAGCTCTCATTTGAAAAAATGAATAAATACAAAGTTGATGCCTACGAGATAATAACTAAATGTTGAACAGAGGCCTTAGTAAAGGCCTTTGAGCAGCATGCATGCAGGCAGGCAGGGCCTCCATGCAGCCTCCATCCCCAAACGTTTGAAAAATATGATGCAGCGCATGAAAACACAATAACGAGCGCATCCTCGAGCAAACAATTACGCGTAGCGGGCGACATTTATCACCACTTACCGGACCCCGGCGCCCCTCCTCCCTCACGTCAGGATTAGATGGTGCTGAGGCTTGTCGGGCCCGAGATGCTGCGGGATCGGATGACGTCCAGATGGCTCGCGGCAGCCTCACGACGGAGAGAAAGATGCGGAAAGACGTGCAGCCCGCGGCCGAGGCCCCGTCCGCTTGCTTGTCCTCCGGCGGAATGGCTCCGATGCGGCCGGGACGCCTCCTATATGGAGGCGCTCCTCTTCCTCTTCCTCCTCTTCTTCCTCGTCCTCCACTTACCTGCTGCTTTTAATTAGTCGGATACCTGCACAGAAGGAAGCAGCGGAGGTTTATGTAATATTCAAAAGGTGATGGGAGCGGGGTTTGGGGTTACCAAAGCGGCTGAATAGCCACGCTGACATCCGGCCTGCCTGCACACAGGGAGGGAGACACTCGAGCCTGGGATCACCTGTTGGAGGGGTATGAATATTTAACGGGATCGTGCGTGGACCAGGTGAGGATCAGATGATGGGACACAGGAGCCGCCATTAAATAATCATATTTATCATGCTATCAAGTCGGATGAGGCACACGCAGGCCTCATCAACCCAATGAACGCGGTTCAAGAATATTCAAAAAATAACAAAAAAAAAAAAGTAAAACCGCACAGAATGTTTCAATTATTGCCCGAAAAGGTAAATACAAATGTGCAAAGAAAACCAAAGCAACACGAGGTAACTCAATGTGCTTTACATGATTAAAGGCATTTGAAAATAAAGAGATAACACATCTAAAACGGGACAAAAACAATAAAAATGGCAAACATAATATTTAAAAAAAAAAAAAAAGGACAGTTAAAACCGCATACAGTGCAAGTAATATGATCAAAAAGTGGATATATTTCAAAAAGCATGAGAAAAAAAATGAGAGTTTTCTACTGAGATTTCAAAACATTCCCACTTGGGGCTGACCAGAGCTTTGTTGGCTACTTCTTCCAATTGTGTGCAGCATAATAGCTAAATGCTGCTTCACCATGTTTGCTTTGGACTCTGCGCTGTACCTAAATAAATATTAGGAAAGAAAAAAAAATGAGTGTACTGGATTTAAAAAAAAAAAAACATTTTTACATGTCATGTGTAATACCGTATGTCTGATCGTATTACATGTTTTGAATGTATTCGAGTCGTTTTTTTTGGTGGTTTTTTTTGCCATACTACTATTGGTCCTCGCACCACACTTTGAAAGTATCCATTTGCCCATTAGGCACACGGAAAATTCAAATACAAAAAGTGTATCAAACAAATTGTCCATTAGGTAATAATGTCGTTTTTGTTATATGTATAATGGGATAATAAGAAAATCAATACTACTCCTAGTATGACCGATATGGGACATTTTCCCCATTAAAGCTACTTTAAGATGTGTCCTACATGATGATTTCATACTACATAATGCCAATTAATGTTTGGAAAACACATTTTGTGAGTTTGTTATTTTTTGTTTTCATTCAACGCACCTATTTATACAGTATCTGTAGAAATAATTTCAAGTTATATTTGAAGTGACTACATGTCCATGTTTGCGGTGACACACAGAACGCAGTATACTATATTCAGTCAGTCAGTGGGTCATCAATTAGTCAAAAGCATCCTTGAGCTAATTCCACTCTGCAAGTAAATGGAGCCCTAATCAAGCCACTGAAGTGACTCAGCACTATTCAAAGTGACTCGTCAATCAAACAAAAGCCACGGTAGACTTGAGCCTCTATTCTAACCGTGTCCAAATGTTCCACAGAAAAGCCTTGCGATTGATTCCAACTTGCCAAGGGCACGCATGGGCTCCTACCTTAAAAGGCCGCCGTCGCCGCGGCGGTAGCATCAGCAGTAGCGTGGGTCACGTGACCACCAGCGTCGTGAAGCGGACCAATGGGAATGGCCCGAGGAGGCTCTGGCATTGCGTCATGGCTTTGTCCTGCACTGCGGAGAAAACGGGGCGCTTTAAATATTTCATTGAGCGTGTCGGGTTGCTGCACCTCTGGAGGTCAGAGCTCCTCCCTCCTCATCTTCATCCTGAAAGATTTTAAGGAGCCCCCCCCCCCCAACAAATACATTAAAATAGAATAATAATTCATATATAACATACAAAATGTATGAGCATGTTTGAAGTAACCATCCAAAAGTGCCTCACTGGTGTTCCTCAGGGATATGATGTGGATACTTCACAGTTTGCACCAAACACTATATGTTGAGGGAGTTTAGAAATACATTGACCCTTTAGGCGAACTAAATCAATCAATCCATCCATCCATCCATCCATCCATTTTCTTTGTCACTTATCCTTATGAGGGTTGCAGGGAGTGCTGGAGCCTGGCTAACTAAATAAACTAGCTAAAAAAAAAAAACCCCACATAACAGGCAGCACTGTGGAACGTGCAGTACAGTATTGATCACATATAGAAACATAATTTTCAATTCTGTACTCATAATCAAGTGCTAACTGTTTTAGCTATTAGCTGACTGAAAAAAATAACACTTCAAACGATGCAAAAACATTCTGACATAGCAGATATGTATCACTTGTTTTGGGCCTCATGCTCTACCTACTTTTGTATGTGGTGAGCAGATTCACCACGAATGAGAAGGGGGGGAAAAAGACCTAAATCATCATCAAAAAATAAAATAAAGGCATAAATAAGACTTTAAATATAAGGAATGCAATTATTTGATTGGAAATGTGTGTACAGACCTCATGCTAAACAGAAACGCAGCGGAATTAAAATTTATATGATGAATAGCACTGTAATTGTCATAAATCAGGTTAACATTTTAGCTGAAATGGTTTGATCTGTCTCATTAAATAATCTCCAAGTTTTAAAAGAGAGCATATTGGTAATATCACATTCATCTATAAATGTGTTGAATGAGTCGAACAGTTTTAATTTGGAATGATTTGAATTAAATTAAATTGCAAAATACCGCAGGGTGAGCTAAATTTGGACTACTGTACTGTAACTCCTTACATGGCAATGGATTTTTTTTCCCCCACGGTAAATATGGAATTGTGGGAAAAGTATGAATTTGGCTTATGAGGAAAACGGCTCCCATGATGTTTCGAATGAGGTGAATATTTTGAAGTTGGATAAGTAATAGATACATAACTACGTAGGGCTGTCATTTTCCGTATAGCTAAATTCAAGACAACAGATTCGATTTAAAAAAAAAAAAGAACACAGGAAAATGACCTTTAAATGATAGCGAGCAGTTGTAAGTCATATACCAGAAATGGAGCAGATTCATGCGTGACAGAATACATTTTTTTTGTTGCCTCGGAGGTATTAAAGCGCCTTATGTCACCACATTTGTCCTCCTCCATCAGCCATTAGTGTCACTCGGCCACGCCATGTTCAAGGTGGAGCATAGACAACAAGCGCCACCCTCTGGCGATAAAGCCAAGTTAAAAATACAAAAAAACCCCACCTGGTTTGCAACAAAATGATCGAACAACATGCTACCACGACCATAAAAGTCATATGACGTTGACTAAATATGCAATATCAGTATATTAAAACATTAGCAAACCTGTGTGACCAATGAAGGGCCGAAGAAGAAGTGGGGAATTGAGTACATACGTTGACATCTTGTGGCCGAGCTTGGTACTTCAGCGTCTTCCTTCAGGGGAATCTTGCATTTTACGTTTATAAATACTCTTAGGTAAAAAAAAAAAAAAAAAAAAGAAAGAAAAAGAAATAAAGTTGAACAACTATAACACCTTTTAGGCCAAGGGTACAAACGAAACGGAAAAAAATATAAAATGCAATTACAAGTACTTAGAAAAACAATATCATACAAAAATATTAAA
This sequence comes from Syngnathoides biaculeatus, assembly GCF_019802595.1. Taxonomy (NCBI): domain Eukaryota; kingdom Metazoa; phylum Chordata; class Actinopteri; order Syngnathiformes; family Syngnathidae; genus Syngnathoides; species Syngnathoides biaculeatus. The sequence continues at coordinate 8,968,565 of NC_084659.1, read as the reverse complement.
TTTTGATTACAAAAAAATACACATTTCAAGATGAGTGTCAAATTAGGACGACCATGTTGGTCAAGAATGTAGATTAAATATCTAATTATGTACATAAGATAAATAAAAAAAAATCCATGTTTTTTGTACACATTGAACTTTTTATTAAAAAAGAGAAGTTATAACAGTATATTTTTTTACACCACTATTTATGAGGTTATATGCCTATTTAATGGAGAGCATTTGTCCTTTTGTCTTTTTTTTTTTTTTGACAAGCATGCCCACTTCACAATGTCAAAAACATAAAAATATAAAAAGGGGAAAAGGAGGGGAGGCCAAGTGAAGGGGGTGGTGTGAATCAGACCAAGGATGCACTTTTGGGGGGGAAAATAAAAAGAAAACAACACTAGGTAGCAAAGAGTACATGCTGTGTGTATGTGTGGGCATTGACATGTCCAAAAGTGGTGGCACAAGAAATAACGGGAATGGGGTGGGTGTGTGCATGCAAGTGCACAATAGGTAGACACTGTGCTGAAAACACAACAGCTCCGGATGCAACACGCGTCAACTCCTTGTCATCTGTCCAGGTGCAATTTTCAACCAGGGCCACTCAAGATATTTTACTTATTTGGCTAAGTCATGAAAAGCTAATTCAATTTGAAAATGAAGACTCCCCGCTAGTGAATTGATTCCAATTAATTTACAGTACAAAGGCATTTGTGAGTTGACTTTTTAACAGCAACAGTTGGCTGAGCATATGATCACTTTATTACCCAGCAGGTGTACAATGAGTTTTAAAAAAACAAAAGTAGTACTTTAACAGAAACAAACCTGTTTGCCTTTTTTTTTTTTCTTTCTTTCTTTTAAGAGGATACCATTTTTTTTTTTTTGGCCACTTCCCACCCCCCTCTTCCAACACCCTTTATGTGAGGTTACAGAGGTCCAGCACAATACTGCACAAAGGTAAAACCAAGAATTCCAATCTGGATTTATTTTAAAATGAACCAACAAACAAAAAGAAAAAAAAAACTCTTCAAGGAGAAGGGGATTATTATTATTAAATTCACAACATTGCTGCTTGGTGATTAGGATTAAGAATGCGAGGGGGGGGGGGAGACAGGTTGGGGGCAAAGAACATTTGGTGGCAGCTTCAAGAGTGAATTAGAAAGCAGAGAATCTGCAAACGACCTTTTTGGGTTATCCTGAGTGGGCGCGGATCCAAAATTTAAGGTTAAAAAAAAAAAGCTTGCATCCTGCTACACTGAACCCAATGTACTGGAGATACAACACAAACCCAAAAAACGTGGTGCCTGCTTTCCATTTGGCTCTCGTTTCAGATGAACTACGCTAGGAAACATCTGTACAAATGAAGCATCTTATACATATCACACGACAAACGCCAACTAAAAAAAATAGACTAAAGCCATATGAATGCGACCTATTTGCATGACTTGCAACCCAGAACTAGCTATATGTTAGCATCCATCTACGTGTAGATTGTCCAGAGAGGAAGAGAAATACCAAATGTGCTTTTTTTTTTTTCTTTTTTCTCCTTGATCGCCTTCCTTTTGTTGTCGACGAGGCACAGAGAAGGGGAAGCTGAGCCGGGATCCACACTACTGCATTCTCGGGAGGGGAATACATTGCGAGGTCCTCTCCGAGCACTTGGACTGCCGTGTTTGGTACTGTGGACACGTAAATGCGGAGGAAGAGAGAGGGAGGGGAAGAAAACAAAAACAATCCAAACATCTCGTCTCCTTCCCTCCTACGTTGGGATGAAAGCGAGGGAGGGGGGGAAATTAAAGAGGAGAAAACGGATCATCAGTGGTGAAGTGCAAATCCAAATTGCGCTCAGATCAGTGACAAAATGGGTTGTTTGGACACCCTCCCCTCTTAAAAAAAAAAAAAAAAAAAAAAGTGAGTAACTGCTGAACCGGCATCCAAAAGCGGGACCAGATCCGCCCGTGCGCATGGCGACATACCCTGTGCGTGTTTGTGCGTCTCTTGTTCAAATACTGTCTTTGCTCGTAGCGGGCGGCGCCAACACCCCTTTGACACACACACGAGAAAAAAAATGAAGGGGGGGAGGAGGATGAAGCGATGTCGGGAGGGGAGAGGAGGAGGCTAGATATTCATAAAAATCCTTGTTTAGTAATAATAATAATAATAAAAAAATCAAGGTGTGTAAATATGAATATTATAAGTCTGCTTTGTCATGGGTTAGGAAATCAAATATAGTCTCTGTGTGTGGGGTGGGGGTGGGGGCGGGGGGGGGGAGTGCAGGAGGACGAGGAGGACATCCACCACTACAACTCCATGTCCTGGGCCTCGTCCTCGGAGAAGTCGGACATGGAGCTTTCGGACGAAGAGTCGCCCGCGCCCTCCTCTTGCTCCTTTAGCGCCTCCTCTGTTGCATATTTCTGGATGTACTCTGCGTGCAGCAACACACAAATAACGCATCATAACGAGTTACTAAAAGAGGGCTTTTTTTTTTTTTTTTTTTTTCCCCCCAGCCGCTTTTCGCAAACCTTTGATTTTCTGCTTGTACTCTTCTGGCCTGTGTAGATACATGGCGGCCGCGTCTCCATTCAAGGGGTCGATGGGGTTGGGGTAGGCCAGCAGCTGGGGCAGGAACGACTCAAAGATGTTGGTGAGGTCTGGCGAGCACGGGAGACGCAACCACGTCAATACACGGGAACCTCCAAAGTTGAATTTGAAGCAGATTTTAAGGTCATAGTTCAGTTCCCGAGTGTCATACATGAGAGGTTATCCAATGTAAAACGAGAATTACTCACCCGTGGGAGGCACCTGAGAAAATGTGGTTTGTTGCTTCTCTGCTCAGTTTCCTGCTCATCATTTATCTACTCTGCTTTCAAACTGCATGCTAGTACGTACATTAGCAGGTGTCTTTATAGCACAATCACCCAAGTCATTTTTATCTTACCGTCACAATATCAATTAAAAATCTCAAAGATCTTGATTAAAAAAAAAAAAGGTTTTGTCGTCTGTCTATAATACAGGTCATGATAATCCACAAAAATGTAATCACAGCAACTTGTTTGTTTAAAAGCCTTCGAAAATGACTTCGGCCACTGTGCCATGACACTAACAAAATACACAATTTTCCCTACATTTTATGGATATTATATACTACTTCGTAATAAGTTTGAGCGTTCAACTGGACTCATGTTTATTTCACGTCCTCTTAACTACAAAACTAACATTTAAAAATATGAGCCCCTTATGGTGAATATCTCTTGCAATTCTGCTCTCGTCTACTAGAGGTCGCCACTGATGCCCTTTTGTGAGCTGTGGGAAAAACAAGCACTTCCTCAGTCAAGCCTCTTGTGTGGCATTGTCCTACAACATCTGCACAACTTTTTGCAACTGTATCAAGAAAGATGGCAGGCGGCGGAGGAAAGGAGAGCCTCGAGAAGTTGACCGCCATTAAATCATCTCGACCACAACGGGGCTCCGACCTTTATTGGCGCGGGTGTTACCTTATTAGTATTCACCTCTCCCCTTGGTAAGAAGATTAAGGCAAAGTGGCAAAACACACGCACGCACACGCACACACACACACACACACACACACACACACACACCACACACACACACACACACACACCACACACACACACACACACACACACACAACACACACACACACACACACACACACACACACACACACACGTATACTCACCGTAAAGGGCTGTCCACGTCTGGTTGATGACATCTAAACACACCGTTCCCGACCTGGGTTGGAGCAGGACAAGGGATGTTGTTAGAAAGCATGTGGCTTTCTTTATAGACTGGCTATAAAACGTATACACACTCGTGGAACCACTTGAGCTCAGGTTATTTTTATTTTCCCTGTCATTTAAAAAAAAAAAAAAGGTTTTATAGGTTGTAGGACACTTTAATGGTATAAAAAAAAGTTTGAAATGATTCATCATGTTTTAGATTGCATAAAAAGCTGCCTTTTGAAGAGGAGTGTCCACACTGAAAAACATTTTTTATGTTTCACACGCAATCATCTCGTTTCAATCTCAATTGTTTACTTGGATCCTATTACGTATACATTAACTCATCACTTTCCTTGCAATCAATCATTTTTTGTCCCAACAAATGGTTGAGCTAAACAAGTAGGTCAGTGGGGTTGTGAAAAGGACCTGGCGTCGTGGCGCACGGGGGATCCTTCACCGGATCGGACCCGCTGGATTAATGAGGCCATGAAAAACAACCCACTAGGCCAAGTTTTCCTACTTCCTTCATTCATTGCGGTCATTGGCACTTGCGTGTACACTTACGCTTCGTCGATGTTGGGATGAAAGATCTTGTTCATGAATCCTGAAAAAGGTGATCAGAGAGGGGAAAATCTTAAAATAAAAAACAACAACAACATGAACACTGGCGGCGACCGTCTTTACCTATTGACGGCGATTTGAACGGGTATTTGTCGGGCAGATCCACTCGCACCTTCCACACGCCGCCCTCGTACGGCGCTGAAACAGTGAAGAGAACTTTTTGATTCCCTGCCTTTTCCATCCAAACTCCCCTCAAAGCCTGGCAGTCATCCTCAATACAGTCAAGCAGGGGCTCTGCAGAACCAAGTTGAACTGCTTTGTGCTCCACGTGGAGCAGTTAATGACTCGATGCATGTCAGATGTCAGGGAAAGGTCTCCTCGTGTTTACGATCGTGGAGACTGGGCCGATTAATAAGCAAAACAATATTGATGTGAAAGCAGACAAAAGACAAATACTTACTGCCCTGTGGTCCGAAAAACTTCACTACAAATTCGTTGAGTCCGCTGAGGATGGTGACTTCATGTTTGCTTTCGATGCTGATGGACTGTCAAGGACGACAATTCACAATGAAGAGCCGCTGCACTGCAATCATGAATCCATGTGTCCCCCCCCCCCCCAGTTTTTAGTAATTAATAAAAGTATTAACATGCAATAGGCCATAAAGACCCTTCAGCAGCACACACAGTAACAGCTGGGTTGTCAGTCCTGGTTGAGTGTGTATCCCATTAGCTTCAAGCACTGACCCCCCCCCCCCCCCCCCCCCCCGCCCCCTCCCGATGGGTCAAATCAAACTGAGAGGTTATTTTAAGCTTTGGCAAAAGCAAACAAAATCCTTGACTCTAGCCAGCTAACGTGCCACCGCTTGGACCGGGTCGAGACGGCAGGCTGCGACTTTCTAAGGGAGTCAAAGAGATGGGGACATGTTAGCACGGTAATGTTTTGCCACTTGTGAAATCACTAGTATGTGACACCCTGAAGTTGGGGGATGGGATGGGACGGGAGGTGAGGTGTGGTTTACACCATCAGCGGGACTTGGCAAACACTTCTTACTCTCAGCTGACAGATCCTCATCCATGTAGCCAGACCATATAAACTTAGCAGTCAGGAAGTTTTTCGTCAACCAGACTGAAAGCAAATTAACGGGACGGCAAAAGTCCTTTACGCTGCCCGTGGAGGCAGCCATTTTCTGCAGCTCTATGTTCTGTATCGACAATATTGTCCAACGCTGGGGCACTTGGGTGTGAAGCTCAACGCTGGATGCCATGCATCTGTGCGAAGGTACACACGGTTGTGGCACATACGCTGGATTCTGTATAAGATCTGAGTATTAAAGAGGCTCAAGAGTGACAAGTTAAAGTACTTAAAAATAGCTTCTTTACATAAGATATATTCATTATTGTTTGAAAGCTACGACCACGAATTTTACGCTGTGCTGCACCCTCAATCGCCCTTACCCAAGATAAGTATAGATAAATCGTAATCTGTGTCTTGCACCGAATGTAATTATCTTTTCATCCAAACACACATACACACACCGTCATGACCAAAACAAAAGCAATTCCTAATCTAAAATGTATGTACCGAACGTCATATAAGCCTCTGAAAAACATGTGGCGCACCAGCTAAAAACAACAACAACAAAAAAAAAAAAAAAAGCCCGACAAACTATTTTCTCGACTACAATTAAACATTTATCTCTTGCCGACCACAGTTTAACTTTTCAAAGAGGTCCGAGGTTATAAATGTGCTGCAAATAGTGTTTATGCGTGCGGTGTAGACATGTCTTATTTTCATTCCTTAAAAATATCCCATCTTGACCAACATCTTTCCGAGTATGGAAAGCAAACACGGCAGACAGGCAGTGTGTCAAAAAGCAAATTATATTTCTTCAAAACCACCTCAAAGCTTGTCATCTTGGTTTCAAAATGAGGAATACCCAAGTTGCATTATTGTCCCAATCACAGTGACACAGCACATTTCAATCACACTACATCCCTATAAATATTTATTACCACAGAAAGCAAAAAAATCAGTTTACAAAAGTCCTTTTTAAACCAACAATCTATTACTGTGACCCGCAGCACACATGGAATGAAATCCACAACCGAGATTCTGCTCAAGCAGGAAAAAGGCAGCAAATGAAAGCTTAGTGAATAACAAAGGACTGCTTGACGTCCCCCAAGCGACTGAAGAACGCGCCACGTGATGGCCGAAACCGAGCATGTAAAGCCGTCGCACATTATGCACCGCCACCCGACCGTACCCGGACGCACTTGAGTTGAAATCTAAGATGAAGCTAATAGACTGCAGTCCTCCAAAAGCAACATGGAATAAATAAGAGGGTGGAATAAGGTCAGCCAACAAAGCTACAAACTGGAAACGAAGAGACGGTGAAAGAGCGACGGCAAAGCAAATGGACGAAGAAAGACGTCTTCGCTTGAAGGGTGAACGATGTCATCGGTTTACTATGCAGCCTATGGATGACGAGTCGACCATTTCAACACGAGTCAAACGCGGAAAAAGTTTCCACTGCATACTGCGCTGTGTCATGACAGTTTTAGAGAGGATCCTGCTAATAACTCAAGTATTACAGAACCAGTGGCCCCAATTATAAAGCTTACGGTACACAAATAAAGTCATATCCATGTCCAAGCTCCTTATCCTCACAAGGGTCACGGCAGAGCCGGCGCCCGTCCCAGCTAACAGTGGGCAAAAGGCAGACTAGACCCTGAACTGGTCGCCAGTCAGTCATATAGCGACAGCATCACTGAGCGGGAATCGATGCCACGCTGCCCGCGCGCCACTACACCGTCAATGGCAAAATTATATACTGCTGTGAAAAGATTTCAAATATTCTGTCGTGTTTCGGAAATTGTTCAGCCACAGCGTTTGCATGTGCGAGGGCATGATCGGCGTGATATTTTTAGAAACACCAAACTGAACCCCGACAACACAACGGAAAGTCCAAACAAAAGCGGCGGTCGCCAAGCAAAGGGAAAATAGACTGACGGGTGTTTCCATATAAGCAACCTTTTGCAGCTCTCTGAATACATATCGTGTACTACCTGACCTAAATATTGGGCTTAAGAATACTGAAGTGTCTGCAGAGTTGACTATTCAAGCTTGTGCAGACTTTGCGGGTTAGGGCAACAACATACAATCCGCATGAAAGGCAGGAAGTATTGCATCCTCTTCCAGAAAAAGAGAGCAGCGACATGTCGACTAAAAAGAAAAGTGGAAGCTAACATGTTACATACAAGCAAGCAACCAACACAGATATATATACAGAATACGCTCAGGATAAGCATCAGCCTTCCTTAAGGGGTACAAGGACTTGAAGAGGTAAATACTGTTTATAAACATTTTGGGTACATGTAACCTTACTTGTACCCAAGTGGGGCACATTTGAGTAGAATTTACCATAAGGGGGCAACTGGACATTTTGATCCACTGGACACACATTACTCACCAGGCCAGGCCCCGCCCTTATTAAAGCAACAAATGTGAGAGTCCGACCCCAAGTGGACGACATTAACTCCACCACATCCACTTAATTTAAAAAGGCTAAATAACTTTTTATCTCCATACTCATTCTTCAATTGGATAATCGTTAATCGATTTGAAAATATTTCACGTCTGCCGCCCTGTTACCTATAAACTTATATAACAATAATGAGAGACACCTCTAAAGCCTGCCGTGCTATGAAAAACTTGTGATGAACTGAAACTAAAGTTTAAGCAAATGCAGAGTAATGGACACAGTGGCGCCGTCAACTTCCCTGGCGAAATTGACTCAACGCTCAATCTGCCCCCCTGAGGAGAATTCAATTAGCTCACATGCAAACGCAAGCAGCACATCTTTGGAATGCTACACAGAGCGAGCTAAACAGATTACTTCGTGCCCCGCGCTGCCCTTCAATCGGTGTTCGGAAAAGCGGGCAGGCCGGCAAACCCTAGTATCTGGCTCTCCTACTCGGAAGTGACACAGATTGGTATACTAAGAACTGTCCGTCTTGGTGGAAAGGGGGCGCAATTGTCAAACCCAAGACCATCTGCTAAGCCCACTAAGCTGGAGGGTCTGCTTGAAGGACACAGCTATCCATTGCGGCCATGGAATCAAATTGTGCTCTTTAGCGACACGCTGACGGTTATTCTGACTCCCGAATGGGAAATGGACGGGTTTGCGCAACAGCCGATAGTTTTATCACTGCCGCCGCGTATTCCGTCTGTTCTCAGCTCACTCGGCCGCCTGCCGTCGCCCGGGCAGCCGCTATGCGCGGCGAGAGGCCCGAGTCTGCACCCAGCTGTCCTCACTTTTTCTCCCAACCAAACCTCGCAGTGATGCTCGCGCTATCTGCAAGCACCTGAAGCGATTAATTCCCTCAAGCGCTCACAGAAAAATACCACAAATGACGTGGAATTACCGTTACTTGAGTAATACTGATAACAGCCAGTAATCAACTTAGTTTCATTTGATTTCATTAATTGTACCACCCCCCCCCCCCCCCCCCTAGTGTCAGTCCTCTACACTTCCAACTCCGATAAAATCAACCCATTTGGTAACAGCATGTGTGGTCCACAAAACAGAACCTAGCTTTGGGTTTTACATATCAATGGCAATGTAGCGCAATGGACCAACACTGATGTTTTGCAGCAATTAAGAGACGCACTGGATGCAGAAGGGGCATTTTTTACTTTTAAGGGGAAAGAATCCAGCTGCGACTGTAAATCTGAACAAAACAACAGCTCTGCGCTCAACGCTTCATGGAAAACCCGAGCTATTTTAATAGCATTACCATGCAAATTCAGTCTCTATTAGAACAGGCCTGGCTGATCCCTCCCTGTATGCGAGCTGCAGGAGCGCGGCAACGCGAGGGCTCGCGTCTTTGTCTTGTCGGGTGAGAAATGAAAGCCCACCCACTGCAATCAAACGCGGTTTCCCTCTGCCGCGGCTCCTCTCGATCCTTTCGCTGAATCAACAGTCTATTTACGGCAAAAAGGAGCACGGTCTGGCAAGTCAAACAAACAAACAATGGCGTGGTTAGTTATCGCAGCTCAGGAGAACTTCCTGTTTGGATGGGAGGCAACTGTCTAATGAGCTCACAGACAAGACGCCATGATGACACGGACTAAAGAACAAGCTGGAATTTCAACACAGACACGTCGGCGAAAGTGCTGACGTGCCTAAATTCTAGAAAGACAGAGATGATTTTATCACATACAGATAAAACAGACAAAGGTTGATGAGGTCCTTTGACACAAATGCCTCACCAACACAGTTCACATCAATGCCGTAACAGGGCTTGTATGCTATATTAATGATCCAATGTGCTTATTTATCTTGACTCTCTTGAATTGAAGAGGCCGACTGACAAAACAAAACGAAGAAAGGAACTGTTTCTGTGAGAGAACTCAGCCATGCTTCCAACCAGCGTCACTGTTGGTGCATATAAAAGGGCCTCATACCTCCAACTGGCTTCAGATGCCTTGCTCCTTGACCAGAAATACTGAACTGCCAATCAGGCTGCCCGATGAAAAAACAGAGCGACCGAGCGACGTAGCCGAAAAAAAACAACCTTTAAAAATTAAACCCTGTATTGGGTTTTGAGGCTCCGCATACAGTGTACTGCACTGTTCACTTTTTTTTTCCATTTTTTATTTTTTTAAACCACAAAAACATGGCACAATTGTCAAAGAAAAAGCAAACTGCCAGGAAACAAGTGATTAAAAAAGTGAGAATATTGTGAACCGTTGTTTGCAATGATTCATCACCCCACCCCACTCCACCTGTCAATTTCGGTAACATAAACGCGCCACGTTTTGCTTCCTAGCCACGGGTAAGTATCATAATGAATATAGTTGAATATTACTATAAAGTACTATCAATCTGAAGTGTATATACTGTAACCTTCTGCAACATCACTACATTAAACGGTGACATCAACTACTCACAAGAACTCGTTGTCAAACTTCACACACCACGTGACGGTTCACTTGGTTTTGGCAGCGTATCCTGATGATGTATTCATGCTAATAATGAATGAACAATCAACAAAAAGGGTGGACCTCTACTCGTGCAACCGCTCTACCAAGCACCGAGTCAACTTTCTTCTATGTTCTTTGATAATATCGAGGTAGCCTTTCATACCAACTACAACTATAAAGGCAAACACTCGCTTGATCTTGATTTTGAGGATTACCACAGCGACAACGCAATATCAAGTAGGTTAAAAGTAACCCGTCTCATTACTGTGTAAAACAAGCGCAATCCCTTACATGGGTGAACAATCCAACACTTTGTGAATTTTTCTTCACACAATGATATGAAGCACCGACATCAAAAGATCAGAAAGAGATGTCGCTATTAATTTTTGGCCGCCGCAAACCAGTTAATCCCTGGTGTAACTTTAAAACCGAAAAAGTCGGGCGAATCCAGAGGGCCTGCTTTCACGTCTGTACACGTACTGAAAATCAAGATTAAGCAAGCAGAGTTTTCCCACAAGCTGAGGTCACGTGTTCATCATGTTCCTGCCCAGTCAATCGGAGTCAGAAAACACCTTCCCCCCCCCCCCCACCGCTTCTTTTGGTCGTGTCCAGCTTTAGCGCCTGTGGCTCGGACTTAGCCGGTGGCAGGAGGCTGAGGTTGCATGAACAACAAAAGGACTCGGGGCCGCTGATGCTATCCGGATGTCGTGTTTCAGGAGCGCAACAATGGGGGCTGAATGACCAAGTGGAGAGTGGATAAAACACTGATTTGGCATTCAGCCTCAGGAGGGAGGCGGGCGAGAAAGCTGTGCGGCGTGGCGGGGGGAGACATTTAAACAATAATGTTGAAACCGACCCCTGACTGAGAATACATCAGATGCTCGAGGGCAAAACGCTGCACGGACACTTGACGTCAAGGATAAAGGGAGCACTTCGGAACGGTTGGACTCACCTGTAGGGACACACAAATAACTAAAAAAAAAAAGACCCAAAACATGTCACGAGGGAGACCGGAGGAAGTACTCAGACACAGACCACAACACCCCACTGTGCTGAATATAAATTGCAAGTCGCCATGCTTCACAGAACTGCTAGAGAATCATTTTCAAGACCTTCCAGCGGTGACTGAAAGGTAGAATACAATGACGATGCAGCCACTATGCGATAATGACATTTCAACAAATTCTATTTCCTGAGAATAAACCAGAAAAGTGCAGTTTACACACCTAAAAAGAATCTGCTCCTTGATGGGTGTCAATGTTTTACGTTTTTTCACCAATGTAACAATGTCAACCTTTAACGGAACATCCCTAGGAATAATCCTAACTTTGCATGAATCGCAGTCGGAAGCCGATCCGTTCCACCCCATTCACTACTGCCAAATTCCACCATCCAGACACCACAAGAGCTTGCATTGACCATCGGCTTATGTCCTTTGTGGTCAACCTATGCTCGAATTCCAGCGGCTCACTGCTAGAAAGCGCGTGTAAAGCGAGCGGTCAATGAATACGTGCGAATAATAGCAAGGCAAACCTACTAAGTGAGCGACCTCAGTCCCATACGATGAGGTGAATGCAGATGAGTAATTAAAAAAAAATAATAAAAAAAAAAGATGCCTGTAATAATCAACACACAACCATACAATCAAGCCCTGCTAGAAATACTTGCTACAAGACTAGGTAAAATGTTCAAAATATGTGTAGCACAAAACAAAACAATGTTGAACTCAATGTTACACAGGAGGTGGCGTCAGTGTACACCATGATCATCTTATTAAAATAGTACCAAGATGTCATGTGACTGGAATGTCAGCAGACAAGAAGGCAGGTCGCTACAATATCGATAGGCCCGGCTTTTGGAACAAATCTCAGCGCCTAAATCTGGCCAAACAACACACCGAGGTCGGCCCGACGCTCATTTTCAGGTATTCCCTCGCGGTCCTCGCTCCACATTCACCGGCTCTCTGGTGGCTGCCGTGGCAAATTAAAAGTGCGCTATTACTTTCTGGGTTTGGTTACGCAGTAAAGCGGGTGATGCAAGGACAAGATGGCACAATCTGCAAATAAGTACGACACAGGCCGGTAGCCTGTTTATGGCCCCTTATGGGAAGACTGGGGGCGCACTGTCTAACTTTGTGCACAAACAAATGGACATTGACATATAACACAAAATGACCTTGCTTCATTACATACGGACAAGTTGTGGACAACTTCCTCTTATTAGTAACAACCCGCTGTGAAGGCCCACATCAGACTAAGCTTTGCTGCCATCCCATCAGCTGTTCTAAGCACCTCCCTCATGTGCTTTCTGTCTGGTAACAGCCCACCCAATGATTAGGCTGCATTCACTGTGCTGGGACAAAAACAACAAAAAAAAAGAAAAATACTGTGCTTCGAGAACAGTATACAGGATGAATATGGTGGGTTAAATAAGCAGTTCCAGCTGTCAGTACTCAAATAAAAGACAACAAAATAAAAATAAACACGAATAAACATTGACATAACGACTTGTCAACAAACAGGCAAGATGTGTGAACAGTTGGCCTCGCGACACCTGCAGTGCACCTTCACCTGCCTGCCACGGGTCACTTCCATTCCCAACAAATATTTCAATAAATGTCGATACATCTAAAAGGTACAACGCTGGCTTTTGTTGCCAGGCGGCCCAAAAGTACAGTACGGTGAGCCTCGGGAGATCAGGTGGCCATTTTGATGTTGAAACACCGAACCAACAAGACTTGTCGCTAGCTCGCTAAGCTAGCACACAAGCTAGGAGCTAGCATTTCAAGTGACAGCTGCGCGAGGGCTCTTCGAAAACGACACTTTGAAAAAAAATACGTTCGTTACATCTCTTCTAAACGCACATCAGACAGGGATTTGCCGAAGGAGTGTTGGAACAAAAGACAAAACAGGCAGGCATTCTCAGTTGACGTCCGCTGTGCATTATGTAAACAAGCTGGTGTGCCAACGTGTAAAAAGAGGCGAAATTCGACACAAATCCTCTTGACAGCAGGCAGAGCGAAGCCGTTGGAGTTCGGTTGTTTTATTCGAGCCGTGCAACGTGAAATGTGTCATCCGCAAAATGAAAGACATTCCTGTAAAGGGCTGAGCAACGTTTAGCATCTGCTCGAGCTGCTGCAGTTATTTTTGAACACAAGAAGAGCGAGCTAAACAATAAACTCGAACACTGCGATAGTTTGAAGGTACAAAATGACGCAAGGTGGACGACGGAGGCTCGTCAAGTTGATTTGTCAACTGAACGACCTAAATGGTACACAGGTTACAAATACACTATGCTTGGATAACAAAATGTTGTTGACACAAACACTAGTCAGCGACAATGGAGGCTCTATGTGTGTTAAGACATCGGGACAAACGTCAATAGAACGTTAACTCGGCTCATAACTCCACACACAAGAGTGGCAAGGAGACAAATGAGGCTTGTTTATGTTGCAAAAAGGATACAGTTTCACCACGTCGGTGTCCATTCGCCTTTTGCCCGGACTTGGAGACGACATTTTTTTGCTATTTCCACTGTAGAACACAGGCAGGTCAACGGAAAGCTAGCCCCCGACACGCTAGAGAGTCTAGCAAACGGCACTATCCGAAAGTTAACATTGGCTTGGGGAAATGTTGGCCGCAAACACTTCTTCTCTTGAGCGTCTCCGTCCTACTCTGCGGCCGAACTAACGTTCAACAGACGACTGGCGTTCACTGGCTCTCAGCGCTCTGGCCATGGTTCTGACAAGCTGGGATCCCTCCGCGCGTACGTCACAAATGCGCGACTTGGCGTCACCGTCGACGGACATATTTGTAGTTTTAATGTAGAGCAAAGAGGACAACGTGAGAACGGCGCGGGATGAAACGTATTACTTTGTTGCAACCCGTTCAAAGACCGTCAGTGATGTCTTAGCCTCATCGTAACTTCAATTATTGCTTGGATCAAACACCAAAGTAGATTATAAAATAAAGCTTTGAAAACAATTGTTCTTTGAAAACTTCTAAGGGCAGTAGTTATCCATATCAAATACACATCTGTAAAGGTCCCTCAGTGTCAAGCAAAATACAATTTAGGATCTAAAATAGTCACAGAGCATTCCTTATGTTAATTGCATTTATAGCAATCTGATTCCAATCTACCTTACAGCTTTATAGGAAATTTAAACATTACACGATATTTCAGAAAAGCATTTTATTTTTCCAACACATGCAGGGTAATGAAAACTAGATCAGCAATGAGATGGCACAATAAGGCAAATATAAAGTCAAGGCAGCTAAGTCCAAATACACTATGTTCAAAGTTCATGGCACACAGGTCATACCTGCCTGCAATTATCAGGAGTCAAGTACAATCTCCCATACACACACAGTCATGATAGTTGCAAATTTGAGGTGATATTTGAACACTGTCTTAACACACAAAAGTAAACGTTGCCTATCCAGTGTCGAGCCCCTGCGGCTCTTTCTCATGGCCAGGGATTTCTTGCCTTCCACAGATTTTCACATACATCACAGATTACTAACAAATATGTTGCGCTCGTATCCAGAGCGTGATATAAATTGTTATGACATGATACAACTGCTCATCTTTTCTGTCCAGTGGTGCGATGTTTTGATCAATGGGCTTTCACTGCGATGGAGCGGGTATCTGCCACTGACGGAATATAGCAAACACCCTTTTGGATCGATCGGGTAGGCCCTGGGAGGACAAGACAGAAAGAGGAGAACGTAAGATAATGTGCAGAGTCATCTTGGGACAAACTACACAAACCCAGCACTGGACTTGCCTGTGCTGCACTGCCAGCCACCGCGTCTGTGTTCTTTGCGGGCATCAGGAGGTCAAGGGCAGCCTTCCAGCCCTGCTGATGAGGCGCTGGCACAGTGTCTGAAAGAGGCGTGGCCTGCGGATCCACATTCTCCTTCCCAACGGCCACCCAGGGACACCAGTCTCTGTGCTGAGCCAGCGGGTCGAACGCGCACTTGTGCAGAAACTCGTCCTGAAAGAGCCAACGAGTCACTTAAATGCAGTCTGGGGACTTTGACGCAGAGAGGTGGCAAGAGGGAAGCACTTACAGCTAATGAGAGGCACAGGCGTTTAGAAGGAAGGGACAGACAGTCGCCTTGCCCCCGGCTACGAGTTGCAGGCCTCTTGCCCCTCATCGAGGGACTTGGTGGCTCCTCAACGGGACTGGGCGAGTCTCTGCTTCGGGCTCGCAACGCTACTGGAGGGCCCTCACCCTGCGGAACGGTTTACAAAGTGTTGACGGTCTGCATGGCGCGTTCGTCGTTGAACTTCGATCAAAACTCGCCTGGTCAGAACGGGAAGAGTCCTGGCTCCTCAGCTTCATGCGACTTGGAGTGGAAGGAGGTGTGGGCGAGGGAGGGGTTGACTGTTCCCCAGAGCCCTCCTGTGTGGGAGTCGAGGCGGCAGGAGTGCTCGTAGCTTCTACCCCGGCATCTGCATCACCGCCCACGGCTTCCATTTGGTGGAAATTCCACAGGCCGACTTTACGCATACAGTAGGAACAGCTGAGGATGGGCAGCGTGGCGATGTGCATGCCCGGGCTGAGGAAAACAAAAGAGACAGTCACGTTCAATCCAGCCATTGTAAACCAGGGAATGATTAATTGCTCAAAACAAAGTTTCTGCAAGATGTCTGCCTCAAAGTTTCACACCCACCACAGATTCAAACCCAACTTTGTGTAGAAATAAGCAACAACAACGGCGGTGAGCCATGAGTAAATTGTGCGTAAAATATAAGATAATATACAAAGTTTGGATCTTTTCATACCGGTGGACAAAAAAAATAAGCATGTCATTGTGTTTACAAATTCCCTTTCATGGAAAGATTGAAAAATTGCCGGGGGGGGTTTGGGGGCTGCAAGCATGATCGGAGGATGATCACCAATTTTAACGTGCAAGTTCTATAAATTGTATTATGAATGAAATATATCGAGTACATCAATAAATAAACAGGATTCTGTTTTCAAAATGTACACAGTACCATCATTCATTATTTAGGCGCATCCCTTTACCCCAAAAAATTACAAATTCATAAACAAATTCAACTAAGTAAACTACTAAATTGAATTCAGATTCGCATCATGGCATGCAAGCGCCCTTTCATAACATGTATATCGTATCCTTTCAAAAGCGTTTTAATTTCTCGTTTTAGTCAATGATTGAAACGCCTGAATTTGACAACAATTATTAATGTCACGTGTCGTTATCAGTAAATAATAGACATTTTTACAAATAATTGCTTCTGAACACTCATCGTCTGCAACTGGGGTTGGTTGTTGGCCTTGGGTTGACATCTTAATGTGCCAGCTATGGAAAAGTTTGTTTTCCTTGCTTCCAGTTGTTGACGTGTTTTTGTCATTTCGGGTGAACTTCCAATGCCTTGAAACATCTTGATCTATAGTCAATAGTATCCTGACCCCATGTGCACGATGCTTTACCAGCTCGACCGATTTTGCGAATTAAGTCGCTTAACAGAGTGGTAACTCGGTACTAATTTTTGACATATGTATTCATTTCTTTCACTCGAGCACCGCCATTGTTTACTTGGAAACGGCCCAATAAACTGGCTCGTATCCAACAAATGTTTTCATGGGTCAGGAGGAACACATTCGACTAATCAACAGATGTGTATCTAATCTTTCACCTCGCTTGCAAAAGTCGGACCGGAATATGAACGAGTGTGCATTCTGGCATGGGTTACGGTCGGAATTTTGCAGAAAAACTGAGCATATATATATTTTTTTATTTAATCAATGCAATTTAAAAAGACGGAATTCCGCCTATAAAGGGAACAATCCCGTCTGTTCTATTCCATCGTAAGTGAGGTTGGGTTTGGCAACTCACTTTGCAGCCCAGCCGCAGAGAGAGACGATGCACGCGGCCACTTGGACTGCAAAAGGTTCCGAGCACGTGGTTCCCTTTCTTTTTTGTTCCGCCTCTATCAACTGCAGGGTAACACTTACAACGTCCTCGGTTAAAGACTGCAAAGAAGCACAAGACGTGAACCATTCACATCAGGCAATTCCAGGTGATTATTCCCGTCTGGGTCGGCGTTTCTTCACCATTGATTTCAGCAGCTCAGGCTTCAGAGATGGAAGCTGCTGTCCGAGCATGCACGCGCTCTCAAAACGCTCCGTTAAAGAGGCCAGAAGCGCTGAGGGCTCCCCGGCTGTCACAATCCACAACCTCTCTGAAATACAAGATGACACCTACATTAACACCAAGTGTATTGCTAAAATGGTGTGCTCAACATTTGTGTAAGTCTGGCGTTCTCACCTGGACAAGGAAAGTCAGGCCAGGGACAAAACTTCTCATGTTTCGTTTGAAGCTGCACAGACAGCTCCGCAATGCGAGATTCATCTAATCAAAGCGATAAAAGCGTCACCTCCAAGCCATAAATCAAAAGCACGTTTGA
Source organism: Syngnathoides biaculeatus (assembly GCF_019802595.1). Lineage (NCBI taxonomy): Eukaryota > Metazoa > Chordata > Actinopteri > Syngnathiformes > Syngnathidae > Syngnathoides > Syngnathoides biaculeatus. The sequence continues at coordinate 8,950,853 of NC_084659.1, read as the reverse complement.
CCTCAGAGTCACTCGGTTTACATTTTTCAAAGTCTAATGTGAGCTGAAGAGACGTGCAGAGGAAGGCCTGGCAGCTGGCGCACTTGAGCATGTCGTGGGCGACGTTGATCCAGCCGTAGCGGGCGCACATGAGAGGCGACAGCGTGCGGGGCTTTGCTGCCCATTTCAAACAGTACTAAAGCTCAGGAAAACTTACTCTGGTACATTGAATTACTGTTATAATGTATACAACATTTATTTTTGGATCACAAAAGGATATCGAGTACGACTGCACTCTACTGAAAAAGGCCTCTTTGTTGGTTGCCTCACAAGGTGATGGAGAGCTGCTAGTGACTTCTGGATCTTTTGCATCTCCTTGCCCACTACAATGACAATGACACAAGATGCAATGAATGCGCAATTTTAGAAATGTAAACTAATAGTGAAGGAATGCTTGATGCAGCCCTTGAAAAGAGATGCACTTGTCAGCTCTTGTGTTTATTTGTCTCCAACCCCTCATAACTAACATGGACGGGAGAGATAACAGGAGCTTAGCAACACAGAAGACTCCTCTCTTACAGAGCTGCCATGCTTCCACTTAGCTCAGAAGATTAGCCAGAATGCTGCACAACTAAGTCGTGAAACAAGGTCAATGTTAATTTTAAACGCACCTGTGGGTACCGGTACCAACTGGCGAGACCCCTTCATTGAGGAGTTCGCGTATTTTCTCCGGGGACGTGATGAAAGATTTGTTTTGATTCGCGTTGCCGAGGCGGTCCCAGCGATTGCTACCGAGGGCCGCCATGTTGGGCTTCGTCTTCTTCTTCGGAGCTTTCAATGGAGTTTGGCACACAGCTTTGGGGCGCATTAGCGCCACCTAGCAACAGCCACTGCCATCACATCTCATGGGACATTTTGGGACCGCGAGTAAGAGTGCAGAAGGTTACTAGTGCATGACATATGTTTGGAGTCTTACTAATACATATCGGTAATTTAGGTTAGTAGGACAAAGGTGGTACTAGTAGCGGACAAAAATAATGCACTCGTGAGACACAGTCGTTCTACTAGCGCTTATGAATTTCTCATTAGTGAGTACAAAAATCTTTTGCAAGTTAGGACAAGGAAGGAAAAACTTGTTTTGGAGGCCATCGACCCGCCTCCCAATGACGCAGCATTCAAAGAACGCGTCCTCCGATTGGCCGAGACGCTCGCTTGAAATGAGTGTACGGCTTCAAACCTACTGGGGGCTGCACTGCTATCGTTTATCAACATGTCTCCCGGCCGCTTGAGGAGCAGCTGTTTTTTTCTCGGTGAGATGTTGTGAGGGAGGCCGCGCTCGAACTGGGACAACATGACGCACGCCCCAGGCGATCGCTGTCCGGACCAGTTGAATAAATTCGAGAAGCTGACGGGCAGGCCGCTGCACGGTGAGCAGACGCCAGTGGATCCGATCAGCAACATTAGCTTGCATGCTAATGACGGCTACCTCACCGCTGTCACCGGTTGTCTTACAAAATAAAATAAAATAAACAAAATACACGGTGGGGAGGGGGTGAGGTATGTAGGTCACTGTTATTCATTAGTCTACCAGTTTTATTTAAGATAGGGCTAAAGCTAAGATAGCATCTCCGATTAACCAGCTTGATTTTTACCCGTTGATTTATTTTTAAAGTGACACGGCTAACTTTGTAATAGACAAGATATCGTTATTGGAGTGTTAGAGTAGTTAATGACGCAAGTCATTCCTGGAGCAAAATAGCATTTCCAGGTTTAAAGGGAACTGCACACTCCCGGAGACTAGGTGCATTTGCCTTTGACCATCAGCAGCATCATCATCATCATCATCCTTGTAAAAAGGTACACTCTGTACGTTTATTTCTGTACTCATTAGGCCGCCGTACTCCCCCCGCCCGCAGTGGCCACCGCTGTGTTGCCGACAACACCAACCTCTACGTGTTCGGGGGTTACAACCCGGACTACGACGAGTCGGGCGGCTCAGAGAACGAGGACTACCCGCTCTTCCGGGAGCTGTGGAGGTACCACTTTGCCACGGGCCGATGGCAGCAGATTCAAACGGAGGGCTACGTGCCCACAGAGCTGGCCTCCATGTCAGGTGAAACAAAAGAAAATATCAGTAGTACAATGATATAATAACCGGGCTCAAGTATCAGACTTCTGTCTTAGCGAGAATTCAAATCTACGTATTTGGATTCTATCTGTAAAAAGTTGCATGGGGGCCTAACCGGTATGAGTGAGTGCCTCATTTTATTTCACTTTTAAAGTTTGGCACCATTTCCTCACTGCAGCTGTGTTACACGGGAACAATCTGCTGGTGTTCGGCGGCACCGGGATCCCCTTCGGCGAGAACAATGGCAACGACGTCCACGTTTGCAATGTCAAGTACAAGCGGTGGTCGTTGCTCAACTGTCGCGGGAAGAAGCCCAATAGAATCTACGGCCAGGTACTTACCAATATTACAAGCTCACGTGCAAGGCTAAATGATCAAGATTAATCAGTCTGTCATCCCTGATCCAGGCCATGGTCATCATAAATGGCTTTCTTTACGTGTTTGGGGGCACGACGGGATACGTATACAGCACAGACCTGCACAGGCTGGATTTGACCACCAGGGAGTGGATGCATCTCAAGCCCAACAACCCCCCAGATGACCTTCCCGAGGAACGGTATGGTGTTGAATTTCCTTTCGGTGTCATTTTGCCACAAGTCTTGTCAGCGATCTACAACGGTTGACTTGCTGTCACAGGTACAGACACGAAATAGCACAGGACGGACAGAGGATCTACATCTTGGGAGGAGGGACCTCCTGGACGTCTTATCCTCTGGACAAGGTACTTAGAAAACACCGACATTTGATCATTTTAACTACTGAGCTGAACGTATTATTTTTGCTCTTTGTGGCAGATTCACGCGTATAATCTGGAGACAAATTCATGGGAGGAGATCGCAACAAAACCTCATGACAAAATAGGTTTGTGTCCTATTGGAACATCATTTCACTGCAGGGATTGTGTATTCAACCATATATTTATCCTCTGACAGGGTTTCCCGCACCTAGAAGATGTCACAGTTGTGTCCAAATACGAAATGGTAAGTGCAAGCGCGTGCGCGCGCACAAAAATCAGCGCTATCAATATAAACCCAGAGATCATTTTAGGTAACCATTACACTTCCTTCTAGATGTGTTTATTTGTGGCGGCTACAATGGCGAGTTGATATTGGCGGACTTGTGGAAGATCAACCTGCACACGTTCCAGTGGAGCAGGCTGCCCGCCGTCATGCCTGAACCGGCCTACTTCCATTGTGCCGCCATCACGCCGGTAGGTATGACGCAAGGGTAATCTCTTGAGCCATAAAACATAAAAAAAACTAAATGACAATTAGCTACTGTATATAAGACCCACTTGAAAACTACTAAAATCTCAACTAGTTGCCAAGCACAGTAACAAAGTGCTACGCTACGCTATCCTACGCTAAAAACTATGCTGACATGTAGCAGAAATATAACAATGAAATGATACTTTTTTTTTCCCCCCCCATCCTTCTGGGCAGACGGGCTGTATGTACATCCACGGCGGCGTGGTGAACATCCACGAGAACAAGAGGACCGCATCCCTTTTCAAGATCTGGCTGGCTGTGCCCAGCCTGCTGGAGAGGTGCTGGGAGAGGCTCCTCCAGGCCTTCCCCCACCTCGCCAACTTGTCAACCATGCAGTTGCTCAACCTGGGCCTCACACAGGAACTGATTGAGCGCTTGAAATAACAAACTTGGACCGCCAAGGAGTGAAAGGAGTCTTTCCTTCTCTGCCAAAAACTATGGGAGGCCTTCTTTTGCCCCATTTTTCATTTTTTTTTTTTTTGCACTAAATGTGTTCATACTGAAAACTATGGATATCCTCCCCTTGCCATTCTGCACAGGACATAGTGCTTTTTTTTTTTTTTTTTTTTTTGGAAGGGGGTGTAATTTTGTCATCAATTGGAATTACTCTACTTTGCCAAATTCTGACATGGTTCTCAACATTGGGGGAAAAAAAAAAAAAAAAGCTTACACTAGTAGTTTTACACTTGTGTGTGAAAAGGATGGGTCATGTATATTTATTGGAAGAACTTGCACACACCATCCTGCATAGATTTTAAAATTTTCAAAGTGGCCTTTTTTTGGGCTCATGAGCTTATTAACCATCACTCGTATTACATGTAATTCAAGCAGAAGTTTCTTCCTCTTTCGGAAGATATGTAATTATTGAAGGGGAGTCGATTTTAATCTCCCCCCCCCCCCCCAAGTCTCGTCTTTGAGGGGATTTAAAAATGCATTAGCGAACAGTCAAGATGTGGTATTTGGAGCATATTTGCAACACGCATCTGTTTTCAGTCACATGTCACTGTGAATTTGGTTCTGTATCAGAAAACCATTTTAAATGCTTTTATCTGAATAAAGTTTATTGGTCTCTCCGACGTTGTAATTGTTGACTTTGCATGGGGGGTTTTCGCCTGTAGCACACAAACATGCAGTGCCTTGAAATATTATAGCGGCTTAATTGTTACAGCAGTGTAATAAGAGCATAGTTGTAAGTTCTTACATTTGTTTGGTGTAGAAGTTTTACAAATCTTTTAGTTATAATGGTGCACTGTACTGATATAATATGCAATATACCCTACAAGCCATTAAATTCAGGGTAGGATCTGTTGACTAAATTAAAGTGGTTTGATGCACGTCTTTTTTTCTAGGGTTATTCTGAAAAACTGTACTTGCATCCGACTTTTACTTCACTCAACAGCGAGCATTGTAATTATGTACATTAAAAGGCTCCTGACTATTGCGTTGAGTTGTCAATAAAATAAAGTCGAGTGTAGAAGTCATACTTGGCTTGGCCAAATGAATATATTGTACGCGTAGCAGATGAATTCTGAATCGATTTTATTGAGTACATTTTACAAAAAGAATAAATAGCAAAAACCCACATTTAAATGCAAAGGCAAGATGTAGCACCTTCATAGTTCCTGCATATGATGTGCGCACACTTTTTTTTTAGCTAGCAGATTAACAAGAGCGTGGGGAAGGAGCAAAGAAATAAAGAGCCAAAAGAATGAGGTAGACCACCACCAGAGCAGTGCCTACAAACAAACAACAAAAAAAATGTAATATTACTCCACTCCATTTGTTTTTTTTTTTTTTTTTTTTTTAATAAACTCATGGACTTACCCTGAAAGTAGTCACACTTTCCATCCATGAAGATATAATTGACCAGAATGACACTGAAGATGCTCGCCCAGAGATGGATGTCACTGAATAGCAGCACAAATCCCACATCCTGTATACAAAACACACAGCCACTATGATAATCATATCAGCACTACCGAACAATACAACACTTGGACTGAAGATCATTCACGAGTGAATTTACTTACATAGAATGCATTGAAGAGGATGAGTAGTGGGATTTGAATCATGCACACCTGCACTGCAATACAGCTTCCCACTTCCAGACTGACATGAAGCCCACCCCCAAAAAAAACAAAATTATCAAAACGTGTTTATGGGACATAACTGCTTGTGCAAAGTACCTTAAACTGATATTATTCTGCAGCGCAAACTGAATCCCGTTGACAATCTCAGGAAGCTCTGGAACCATCGCCAACACCGTCACCCCGATGAAGTACTGAATAAAGCACAGCGGAATTTGCCGTGTCAAATAAAGAAGCTGGTAAAAATGGCGGAGATTTTAGCACCTGGGAGACAGAGGACTTGGTCAGCATGGGCTGAATGTTGTTTGTGCTGAGGTCAGCGCAGCAGGCCATCAGCACCGTGGCGGCGATAAGCACGGCGAGCGCCCTCCACCGCGACCAGTGGATCACATGGTGACCTGTGTGATGCATGGACGTTGGGATCTGAGGCCTCCACATTTGGCACTTACCTGCTTTCTGTCTTACTTGCATGCTTTAATACTTGCGTACTTTTTTGTGACCCACATGCATAAAAAAAAAAAAAAAACCCAGCATGCACAACACACCTGTTGGAACGTGGCTGGGGGAAACAATGCTGGCATTAATGCACGAGTTGATGGCAAGGAGCGGGCCAGCGGCGCCCTCGCCGGCGCGGGGCAGGGCGGATGCGGCGGCGCCCTCGTGGATCGCGTACTGACCGTGGGCGTGGCCGCCTTGGCCGTCACTGACGTGGATGTCGTAGATGTGCGAGTGGGTTTTTAGCGTGAAGACCAGGCCGATGAGGTAGGCGGCAGGCAGCAGTACAGAGATGGTGTACACCAGAGGCCTGGGATCACGTTGACATTCATCAGCGTTTGTTATTTCCAACAACAGTTGAAAAATACAGTTATGGAAGAAAGTCTGTGAATCCTTTGGAATTAGTAGGATTTCTGCACACATTGGTCATAAAATTACATCTGATCTTGATCTAAGTAACATTGTTCACAATCTGGTAGAGGTCTAGACTGATTGGGCCACACAGAATGATTTATTTTTTTTTTCTTCTTAAGTTGCTGGGAATTTAAGAATTATTATTTTAATAACCAATGTGTCCAGGCCGTGAGGTACCAAAGCTATCCTAAACAATGATCCCTACTCTACCATACACCACATAAGGAGGTTTTGATGGTGGTCTGCTGTGCCAACCCCACTTTTATATCCAATTTTTCTGACTTCCTTCCAAAAAACACAACTTCACTTTCATCTGCCAGTAGAGCTGTAGAACATTCCAGCGCTCTATGCAAACATTAAACCTGTAGCAGTGTTTAGCAGCCAGCAGTGACATCCATTCTTTTTCAAGGTTTTAGCGATCGTCGATGTGTCAACAGAGATGTTAACACGTGCCAGAAATTTCAGTGAGTCTTAAACAGCTTTAACCAACACCTCTAACCTTGTCACGTTGATTGGCTTCATGGTTGGGTGACGCCTGACTCTGATTAGCTCTTGCAGAAGGGTTCACATACTGTACATTTTCCGCCTTGCTCTGTGAATGTTTACATGGTGCCTCATTAAAATCCATTTTTTTTATGTGGTTTTAGTTTAAGCAGACTGCACGTCTACGACAATGTATGCAGAAATCAGGTAATACCAAAGTGTTCTCATTCTTCTTTTTGCAACGTCAATATCTGGACTTACTCTATATGCGTCTTAATCAACTGGGTGTCCATTTTACTCTACAAGAAAAGACAAAATGTAAGGCATCAGGGTGTGAAGAAGTATTCATTTTATGAAATCACCAGCAGCCGACCATGTTGTAGTGACAGTCTTGGCACACGAAGGGCACGCTGGCGTTCCCAGGAACGTTGGAGCAGCTCTTGCACACCAGGCTGCCAAACGTTTTGGAGAACAGAGTGGGAGCAAAAACGCCTGAAGATATTAAAAAAAAAAAAAAAAAAAAAGAAATTACTTTTGCCCTTGAAATAAACGTAAAACGAAATGGTATAACATGGCAATATTCCACACATACCTCCAATGGATATGAAGAGCAAAGATGAGCTCACACCGGCTGAGCGGCTGTTGAATCGCTGCTCTCTGTGTTTAATGCCGCCAATAATCATGCAGATTCCCTGTTCGGGTGATACGATGCGTTCATTCACGTGACTTTGAGACCATCCAGACTCCAGTCAAAGGTGCTTACGGGTATAAAGAGGATGCAGCCCAGCAGTGTGCCAGTGAGGGCGGCCTTGACGACCTCCTCGTAGCACTTGGAGGCGGCGCGGTGACCCTGCAAGAGCGCCGTGATGTAGAAGGTCATCTCGGTGATGGAGCCAAATGTGGCGTTCACGACCGCGCCCACGGCGAAGTTGCTCTGAGCCGAAATGCTGCAGAAATCCCGAGCATAATCTTAATATTGTGCTCTGCGGGGTAAAGAATTGAAAATCACTTTTTTTTTTTGTGTAACAGAATAACAAGGTTATTCCATGAGCCAGGGAACTTCGGGATCTATTGAGTGGCAGCTTACTTTTGAAATATGCATTACTCCTCCTACATGCTCAACTGACCGCAAAACATAAACACAACAGTTACCTGGCGATGCCCATGCCGATGTAGTAGGACAGCGGAATGATGGAAGTGATGGCTGTGGCAAACTTGGTCTCTGAACTGAAGTACTTGTGGTTATAGTCAGCGTAGCCGATAATCAATGCGATAATCACCAAGGGGAGAAAATCTGTAAGGCAGCACCGGCGTAAGAAGAATAAAATAGAACACCAACTTTGCTCAGACCGTCTCCAACAATACTTAGTGCAAAGATGTTGATCCCCTGTACAGTGTATTTGTAGTAATAGACGTTGATGGCACGGTAGCAGCACAAGATGACTTTTGCCTCGCACCGGAGAGTCTGAAAAAGACAAAGTCATTAGAACGAACTTCTCCCGATTCCCGAAAATTCCTCGTTACCTTTTCCGGAGAGTGTATGTGCACATCCTCGGGTGGCATGAATAGGACGATGGCTAGCGTGCGGGCGTTCATCTTCGAGACGGGGATGGTGAACACCAGCAACCAAGAGATGACGCAGGCCACGGCGTGCACCACCGCCAGGACGGGATAGCCCAGGAGCAGCCACACGTAGGTACTAACCCGGCACTGCGCGGGTTCAAATTAGGGCTGCAGCTTGTGAATATTTCAGAATTGTGTAAATCCTAATACAAGTTCTATTTCCTCACCCAATGTTTACGCCGAGTCCTAACTGGTAGTTGTGGCAAAGGAATCTCAATGGGTAAAGGGGAGGACATCAGAAGAGGCCTTGAGTCCTTTTCCGTGACAATGTCGTCTCCGTCCTCGGTGTCCCCCTCTTCGGGAATGACCTCACACCTTGCGGGCTTCATTATGGATCTTTTTATCAAGTCAGCATCCTGGGATTAAGAAATATGCGGCACCTAATTTGGTTAATGCATGTCAGCCCATGTGGAAATTTAGGGGGAATTCTGACCATCTTACCTTCTCCACGGACTTCCCGAATGGCCAAATAAAGTACCAGGCCAACTTTAAACACAATTTTCCTTGTAATGGGGAAAAAAAAAAAAAAAAAAAAAAAGAGAAATGATGATTGCGCTTCAAAAGACACTAAGCGGTGCAGAGCAGACAATACCAACCATATGGTGCGCCGATGATCGTCAGAAACATCACGGAACAAATAAGGACATAAGTCAACGACATCCACCATCCGAATAAAATCACATAAATAATGTTCCCAAAGGTCACCAAGGAGCCTGGAAGATACCAACGTGTGTGTATATATATAAATATTAGCAAATCTGTTGCTACGTAACAATGATTTAGAACACCAGTCAGTATAAATTCAAAAAGTTATTGTGCTGAATGAATTCATACAACCTTCTTGGGGCTTGACGATGCTCAGGTCCGAGTAGAGCTCCTTGACCACGTCGGATCGGTCTTCAATGGGCCTCTCTGTGACGCTCCCTTTCCATTTTCGGAAGCCAAACTACCAAAAAAAAAAAAAAAATCTTTGTATTAAAAAGGTTGCCTTTAATGTAAAAGGTAAAATAATGGACTGTTTACCTTGTAATTGTTGGCCTCCCTGTGTGCCTCCACCTCATTCTCAGCCCTGATGGTGGTCTTGGAGGTGCTTTCACGCCAACCATCCTCAGCGTATCGCGACGACGTGGAGCGTGCAGAGATGCCGTGCGCTCCTGTGAAAGCTGCGTGAAAATAATTTCGTCACGACTCGTCCTAATGCCAGGTGAGAGCGCGAGGCCTCACCTCTTTGCACAGCGAGGAAACACTTGGGCGTGTAGTGACAGAAGTGGTCGGAGGACGCATCAGCCAAGGGGGTCTCGGCGACGATGAGCTCCGGGTGCTGCGGCCCCGAGCAGATGCACTCGGTGTGGGGCAGCGCCTGTGGAAAGCGGTGATTCGGCTCTGGATCGTAGTTCTCTGGATGGAGAGAGGAAATATGAAAGGCCGGAAAGGTCGCAAAGGGGCGTGGTTGTCACATACAAATGGGTGTGACTAACAACAACCTCCTGAGAGTCATGCATGACACGCAGAACTTGGCAAGACGATCGATCACATTTTCAATGCATTGTTGCGACACATAAAATGAATAAATAGCTAAAAACGGCAGAATATGAAGACACTAATACAACATTTTGGCTATTAAATCTAAAAATGTCAATAGTTACTTCACAAACTTGACTCATATATTATAATCCATGCAAATAAATAATAGCGATGACAGCTAGCTGCTGCTGCTTAATTTTGGGAGTTTCCTGTCTGTCTGAGTGGTAACGTTTTATTTTAACACCCTGATATGTGGTAAAGAATGTCACAGCCGCTGATACACTGAATGCAGATTCATAGGAGAGCTGCTATTGGGCTCAAGTCACATCCAAAAACTTGCCAACATTTAAGATTAAATGTTTTGCTCTTTCATCTGAAATGTATCATTTCTGGCCCACACTCAGTAAGAGATCCTGTATGACAATACAGTATACACCAAATGAAGTTTGTGAAGATGTTCACACGAAAATGAACATGTCAGACCAGACATGGCACACCAATTTCAAACCTTAACAAATGAAGTCTCGTGACATTGTTGCACATTTCAGTCCAGATTTGTCCCACAGGTGAATTTGATTACACACTAGCAAACACGACAATGAAGATCACCAGAGAAACAATCCAAATAATCACAAAATCCTCTATAATAACTACTAACGTAATACCTTGTGAAGGTTAGGAGCAAACAAAACAAATATTAAAGGTTTGTCGTGTCACCTGCGGAGTCCAGCGTGGATCTCCTTCTCCTCGGGCTCTCGTGGTCGCCTGCTGTTGCTAAAGACACAGGCATGGACTTGGTTAGGGACATGTCCACCTTCAGCCGCCAGTCATCCGTCCAACTTAATCACTTTTGATTTCTTCTCTCTCCCCCCTGCCCGGTGCTTGCTTGACCACAACACGCTGCGTTTTACTACTATTAGAAGCAACAAAACTGATGATGAAGAGCCGGGGAGGAGGAGGAGGAGGAGGAGGAGGGGGGGGGGAGGAAGAGGAAAGGGGGGGGGGGCTATGCTAACAAATGCAGATGTGACGCTAACTACGAAAGCTGTGAAAATTTTGGAAAATAAATTCAAATTAAAAAAATGTTCATCGACCTTCGTGTTTCCTTACGTGCTTATAGGAGTCGTTTGGAGTCTTAATATTTCGTTTAAAAAAATACATTTTTTTAAAAGTACATTTGAGTTATAAAAAAAAAAATGAAAACGAAAGGAATCTTTTTTGTGGTACTGTATCAGAAGAAAAAAACATTTCTAAAGGTTCACATGATTTTAAAGTAGGCTATCTAAAAACGATTACGACATATGCTTGAGTTGTACTTTATATTCTTAACTTTGGCTCCGCCCCTAGTGAATAAATCATCTTCATCGAAATGCGCAGCTGAGCATCATCATCATTATCATAATCGTCGTCGCCATCATTACAATCGTCTTCACGGAAGTCTTAAATGGTAAGTGCACAGACTTTAAAATTAAATTAGGTAATTTACCAAAACAGTATTCACTTATGTGTTTAAAATGTGTCTTTTCGCGATTAAATTACAGTGAACCAAAAAATCTTTTGAGGGGTGACGTCGTTGGGGCTAACCCCGGTCTTTTCCTCGGTGGGCATGGCAATCGTTACTCTAAATGGAATAAAAGCTATTTTTCTCTTTTTCTTACACCGTAATTGATTTTTTAAAAAAGCCATTTTAATTAGCCGTCATAAAATGACATCTGAAACAAGTAATTAATAAAACGTTTGACGTGATATAGAGCAAACCATAATGTGAAATCAAAGTGGTTACAAATTAAAATGAGCAGAAAAGCTTGATTCCCCCCACGTATCTCAACTGGTAATATACTGTGCAAAATTTGGTAAATATAGCACCAAAAACCCTAACCCCCTACACCAATTTTCATCCAAAAAAAGCAAAGTATTAAAATACATCAATTAATGTATATGCAAAATATGCAAAACATTGGCTTAAAGTACCAACCACAAACTTTATTTCTGTCCTTACGTAGCAAGTATAGTTTAAGGAAGGTAAATCGAGAAAAGTGAAAGATTACGTTTATTCACATGTAAAAACAGGTACAGCATCATAAAAGTGATTTTTGCTTCTTTGACAGTCGTGAGGCAACACGGACAAATAGACAAAAACGACAGCTTTTAAATCTTTTCAAAGCGCACAAAAAAAGAACTTGGTGCTTTTAAAAGGGCCGGAAAACAATTACCATTCAAATGATTTGTCATTTTAGTTGATAGTTTATGAGGCATTCACTTTAATGCGGCTACAAATATAAATACTTTTGTAAACGTCTTGCAAGAATGGCTAATAATGTCGTAGAATTGTGTCTAAAAAAAGTGAACTATGACTTCAGTGTTATTTGCCCACTGTGACGTGAATAGAAACAACATTTTGGTTATAGCGTAGAGTGACAGAATTGCCGTTACTCATCCCTTTCATATCAAACAGTTTTATATATACATACATACATATATATATATATATATATATATATATATATATATATATTTTTTTTTTGTTACAAATAATACCCTTTGTGTGACATTTACACACAACTAGTATATACATGGTCACAAGCCAGACACTGTGAAATAGGCAATGCAGTTCATGGATTACTTGTTTATAAATAATTTAGAGAAAGTGAAACATTGCTCTATCCGTCATTTTTAAAAGTTATTTTGTTAATTATAAGAAGACTACAACAAGGCAGTTTGATACTTCATAAACAATAGTGTATTCTTTCCTTCTATTATTAAACGTATCGTAAAAAGCACTATAGATTAAATTTACTACAATAAACATTTTGTGTTTTTTTTTTGTCTAAAAAGTGGGTGTGGAGCAAACAGTCATTATTTAAAAATAGTTTAGCCTACTTTAATTGTTGACTGCCATGTCACAAGAAAACGGAATGATGCTGTTTTTTATTTTCTTCAGAATAATCTACAGTATACTCTTTCAAGACATTTTTAGCTGCCTCATTTGTGTTCCATCATACAGTTGCCAATGAAGTTGCATTGGACTTAGCTTTACAAAAATATGCATTTTCTCTTTATCCCTTTCCTTAATAATACAAAAAAAAAAAAAAGCTTTGTTCAATGTAAAAAATAGACATAGGTGCACTGAGGAGTTTTGAAAGTATCCAGCACTTTTTCTTTAGCTTACTGCCAGTGCAACTTAGAAGTCCGATTCAGCGTCCATAAGCTCCGCCTCCATCAGGTTAGTTCGCGAGTGGACGGGGCCGTAGCCGACCCGCCGGCCTGCGGGCACCCTCGCCACGTGCGCCATCCTCTCTGATAGCCCCTCCTGGAGGCAGAAAGAGGTGCTGGGCGGGCCACGGGGGCCCAGGCCCAAGTCCTCCGGGCGGTCCGAGAAGATCCCGCGGCCGTAATTGCCCCGAACGCTCTGATAGGGGGGGAGGCGGCACCGCTCCTCGCCGGGCGAAAAATCAGGGAAGGATCCCGGAAGAATGTCGTCCTCCAGCATCTGCTGTTGCCGCTGCTGCTCGCGCAGGTTGGCCACCAGGCTGGGGTGGCAGGGCAGCTTGGGGAGACGGGGGACCGAGCTGCGGCCAAACTCCCGCCGGGGATAAGCCTGATGCTCCATCGCTGCCTCCTCTGCTGCTGCGTGCGTCTCCTTCCTCCTCTTCTTTTTCTTCTTCTTCCGCTTTATCATCTCCGGGGAGATTTCGGCCTCCACCATCCACAGCCTGTTCCTCTCCTCGGGGGGAGGAACTAAAGGAGAGATAACCCCAAATAAGTCAGTGAGAATTCAGGAACAGTAGTGGAATGTAACAAAGTGTAAATACTTGGTAACTTAACGTAAAGACCCTGTAACGTGAATTCAAAATACATGATACATGCTTGAAGATAAACACTGAAAACCTTTGCAAAAACTGACAACTACTTAGTACTCAGTTGCATGCAATCAAAGAGAGAAGATGGAAGTGCCAGGAGGGTTGAATTATTCGGAAAGGTTCAAGTTCACAGGCAACGTTCAAACCAGGGCTTGGGGCTGGCACGGCCGCTTTAGAGCACCTTGTTGTCATGGTGGGATAAATCCTCACGACAACACAACATGATATATTCCAGCCGTGGCAGGTTTAAAAGAGGATAGCTTTCCCCACGCAAAAATATAAATAAATAAGTATTTGTGGACAAATGAAAAATGCTAATTCAGAGTCAGAATAAAGGTGTTGTAACAGTACTTCTACTTTGACCAAAGTATTCTTTTCAGTATCTGTATTTCCAATAAAAGTGTTGAGTGCTTTAGCTACGTCTGCTAAGGGACAATCAAACAGTGCCACCAGTTCCCACCCGGCGTTCCCGTGGGAGTGACGGAGATGTCCTGAGGCAAGATGGCGCCTCGCCGGGCCACCATCTTGGTCACGTGCTGCGCCCAAGCCGACGACATGTCATTGGACGGCTCGTTGATGTCGAAGTTGATCCCGGCTGGAGTGATGAAAGATGATGATTACATTTCCCTTGTTGCTAATGAGCTACCGCTTAGTGATTGATACTTGACACCAAGATGGGATGTCTGGATAGTTTGTAGCGTGAATTGCATCTTTACCAACGGGACAGTCGTGTGACATGGTGTGCATGCTGAATGACAGCTCCTTCTCCGGGTCCTGGTGCAGCTCCTTCCGCATGGCGAAGGCCTTGGCGATCATTTTGCTCTTCTTGAGCCTCTTGGGTTCGTTGTCGCTGCGCCCGATGATCCTAAAGGAGGAGAAAGTAAAAAAACGTCTTGAGGTACTGTCATGGAGAAGACAGGAGATTTTAGGTAATGTGCTTACTTGCACCAGGTACGCTTCCAGATGAGGATGGTGGCTTTGGTCCACACCCATGTACTCATGGCGATGCCGGTGCCAAACATGGAGAACAGGTTGATTTTCTCCACCATCAGACTGGGTCGGTTTTTAATGGTGCACTCTGGGATCGGCTTGTTAGTCTGGGAGGCGATGGTGACGTTGGCTTCGCACCTTTCGGGTATATCAGAGTGCTTGTTGTCATACACATTACAGTGATTAGCAAAGCGTGGTACAGAACTACCGCCATTGAATATTCTACCCATTATCCTATCAATTAATCAAAACAGTTTTTAAAAACTTAAAGTATGCGTGACGTTAAAAGGTGTGAGCAAAAGGTGGTATTTGGTGTTCAAAAGTTTGAAAACCACTAGACTAGAAACATACAGCACGTATTCCCTGAAACTTCTCTCCCATTCCGCCTGGTTGAAGAAGTCGTAGAAGTGGCAGCCAAAGGTGATGAAGACGAAGCCGAAAGCTAAGAACCCAAATATACCTGACAGGAACACAAGCACAAGATGGAGTTTTAGAGGGTTTTGTACCCCCAAACAAACATGTTAGCTAAATGGGAAATACCAAGTCTCAGCATTGTCTCATTGATTTTGCTTGCCGCTTTCTCGCTCAGCAGTCCCGGGTGGTTGCTCTTGATGGAGAACAGCGTCATGACACCTACATGGACAAATGTGCTCAGAGCGCTGGATGACTGCGCTCGGCGTCCGGCGGGACTTGATGGGACTGACCTCGGATGAGAAAGTAGCCGCCGATCACCAGCACCACGCCGATGGGCGCCAGCACGAAGCCAGCACGGTACCTGTAGTTTTTGTAGCCTACAAAGCAGATCCCGCTCACTGAGTCGCCGTCCACCTGAGACAAATAGAAAGTGCATAAAAGGTCCACACACACAAAAAATACAATTACAACTGAATAATAAGCGGCTTAGAAAATGGAGGGATAGTTCATTTTTAAAAAGGAAGAAATAGTACATCAAAGAGAATCAACAGAATATCAGAAGTATACACGATGAATAAATTTTACTCTAACTTAGAGAATATCTTGAAATAATGAATGAAATATAACAATTTAAATACATTTAAAAATGTGAATATAATTAATCCATATGTATTCGATCGATGAACCTTGTATACCACATGGAATAAAAATTGCACATCATTAAATGCTAGCAAACAAGCAGTTTTAAAATAAAATGGAAATGTCTTCCACTTAAAAGTTAAATACAACTGAACTGTAATCAAGAAATGTATTGTATGGGATTGGAAAAAAAAAAATATATTTCCGCTTTACGAACGAACATGAAATCATGTACAGTCTGAATATTAACACTGCGCTTAAATGTAGAAAAGCAAAACAGTGAACAGTGAACTCAAATAATGATTTTATTATTGCACATAAAAGTTCATAATCACACCTACACTAATGTCTGTAAAGACACTTGTTAAACGTCAAATGAAAATATATACACATATTTATATATATATATTTTTAAAGTTTAATAAAACTAAACTGCACATGACAGACGTAATACTGTGTACTTGCTAAAACAAATTTTGAGCCACATAACCTAACGTTCATTTCAGTTTGAACATTAATGTAATTATGTATGAGTACACCTAGAGTGAGTTATTGGCCAAGTATGTAACACTACACAAGGAATTTGTCTTGGGTAGTTGGTGCCGCCCGAGTATGACGTACAACTCTGAAATAGTCTCCTAAAGAAGAATGTTGTCAACGTACCTCGGCAATAGCCAAAATGGCGACGGTGAGGACAAAGGGGATGGACCACGCGACCATGTGGAAGTAGGAAGTGCGCCCGGTGAGCGGCTGCTGGGTAGTGCCGAGCGCCTTGAAGGAGGTGTGCCAGGCGTAGGTCAGCATCACGAACCAAATCACTCCGGACATGAGCGAGTAGTACACGATGATGAAGATGGTCACGCATGACAAGGTCTCAGATGATCTGCGGGGGAAACAAATCATGCATGAAGTCGCGGACGTTCTTAGCGGATGATCTGAAGGAGACCTACGAGGGCTCCCCGAGTCTCATGGTGTTGTCGCTCTTGCACACGATCTCGTCCCGTGCGCCGTCCAGAAACTGTGCCAGCCAACCGATGCTGCCCACGAAGAAGCAGGCGTTGATGTAGAAGAGGATGACGGCGGGGTAGCGGTTGGAGTTCTTCCAGTCGGCCAGAAATGTGGCCTGAAAACAAAGTGCTTTTGGTGCCCTCATCAGAATCTCCCAGTCTTGTGAATAAAATGCAGAAAAATCATTCAACTCTGAGCACTGTGTGTAAGTGACAAAATAATTGCACACGGATTGAGTCACTAGTATCCAACAACCAAATGGTGGCTACTAAAAATGCTGAGTGCTTAGTAACTCTGGGAAACCAGCAGTCAAAGTGGCTGGTGAGCAAAAACATATGTCAAGCCCTGTTCGGATGGTATGGAGCAATGGAAGGAGAAGGAAAAGAGTACCAGGGTGAAAAACGTGCAGAGGAGGGTGACGGTCCCAAAGTAGGCGATGTAAGCGTGCATGTCGTCGTGCTCCTCTTCTGTGAACAGCGGGTTGTCGCACTGGATGCCGCAGCCCTCCACGTCCTTGTACCAGCTTGACTGGATGTCCGTCTTCACCAGAGGCGCCTCGCACTGGCCCGACGTGTTGAACTTCAGCTTTTGGACCTCGTTCTGCGGCGCAAAGACACCCTTTCAAAGCAGGATCCAGATGGCAAAATTGAGGTTTTGCCACGGGTTGGAATTACCGAGCAGCCCACGGGGAATTTCTCGCATTTGAGGAAGTTGGGCCATCCGCGCTCCTGGTCCACGATGCTGCAGGGCCGACGCGTGGCCAGACACAAACTCTGGCTGGGCAGCTCCACTCTGCCGTTGTCACACTTGGGCATGTAGACGGCGCACAGCAGCGGCTGGATGACGGACCAACAGCGAGGAGCGTTTCGCAAACCTGGAAAATGAGCACACGGCATCTCCTTTTAAGGTTCAGGACCGTGTGAAAAATACCGGACTTAGTTCTCGTGGTTCCATCAATCATCCCCGGCATTAACATAAAAGCCAATACAGCTAAACTTTTGCGGACCACACTTAGTTTTATAATGTATGTTATGATTGATAACCAACAAATGATTAAATGCAAATGTATTGTCCTTAAAGGTTCAACACAACCTAACTGTTCTGAACAAATGGACTCTGCTGAGTTTGAAAAACCAACATTATGCATACTTTGAACATTTCCAATGTTGGGAGCCCGTGCACTACTACTGCTACATGTACAGTATCACACTTTGAGAATCACACAGAGTGCTTTAGCATGCTTTCAACATTGATCCAAAAAATATATATATTCTGTATATTCAGATTTAATTAAGCACATCAGACAGAGCAAAATATTGACGACGTCCTCTGTGCTGCATGCAGCCGCTAGAGGGCGTAAGTGCGCGACATCTGTGCAGTGTAGTGAGATACATTTGACATTTTCCAAATGGAATTCCCACTGTTTTGTTTTTTTTTTTTCTTGATAAATCCAAACATTGACCCGTCAGACTCTATTCTTTAGCCTTCCCCTGGCTTTAATTGGTGTCTTTCAAACTCACCAGACCACATGGTCAGCTTCTCAAAAGCCTCCTCCTGAGAGCTGGAGTCTTCTGCCAGCACCAGGGACGTGTGCGTGTACGGCAGAGGTGAGCCCAGGCACGTGTTGTACTTGAGCGCCTCGCACGTCGTCGTCGTCTTGCATTTGTCCTCGAAGATGGTCGCGTTGGGGGACAGCAGCAGGGCGCCGCGGCTGCAGCAGGCCAGCACGCACAGCATCCCGCACAAGTCAACAAAGGCGCTCCAAACTTGGGAGGACATCTTGGGATCGAGGGGAGGGGGTACACGGAGGGGGAAGACCGAATCGTGCAAAAATGACGATAAAGCTGAATCCGGCCGTTTTACTCGCGAGATTGGCGCACAGGACCGAAAGGCATGTTTCCTTTGCGTGTTACCAGTGCAGATTCGAAAAGATGAACCCAACTTTTAAGGACGATCCAAAGTTTTTCCTCTCCGAAATCCTCCGTAGTTTTTCCCCTTTGCTTCGTCTCCGGATTCCATCGTTAGCGGGAGAGTGGGGGGGGGGGGCCTTCGAAATGATGAAACTCGACAATTTGGGGAAAGAAAAAGTCAATAGTTGGGATTTATTCAGGAGGAAAATGTTGGGAAAGTTGCGGATTCGCCCTCCCCCCACATCCCAAAAATCTTGCCGTGAAAAAGTGTAACTGGAGCTCCGAGTGCTCTGCGCACGCGCCGCCCACTTCTTATCCTGCCCCACCTCCTCCTCATCCCTGCTTCCTTTTTAAGTTGCGGCAAAAATACAAAATGCTCTTTGCTTATTCCGAGGTTGCGGTGCTATTGCACCGCGACCTCCTCGGTCAGTTTTCCTCCTCCGTGGAACTTTGAAAGGAGCAACGACACCTCCGGTCCGGTCCCTTTCCCTCCCATCCCCCATCTGCTCAAAAGAAGTGTGCCACATAGAAGGACTCTTTGAAAAACAAAATAAAAGGATTAATGCATGACCTCAAGACATGTTTTCGTATATAAAAAGTACATACAAATCAAAGATTTTAATCAAGACAGAAACAACAATCATCACAAAATAAATGACATAAAAAGCTATAAACTCATGTTAAGTTAATAAATGAAAATCTATCTGTGGTATTTTCTGGGTAAATAAAGGTTAAATAAATCATACGAATAAAAATAATGGATTGTATGCAACCGTATTCAAAACATTCACTAAAAAGCTTGGAATGTTTTATGTTAAGTTAATAAATGAAAATCTATCTGTGGTATTTTCTGGGTAAATAAAGGTTAAATAAATCATACGAATAAAAATAATGGATTGTATGTATGTATGTATTCAAAACATTCACTAAAAAGCTTGGAATGTTTTAGAATATGCATTAAATTTCTATTATAATTTAATTAAAAAAATACATACCTGTAATATATATATAATAAAAAATGGGGGGAAAAAACTATTTTATTAAAATAATGGTCTTCTAAATAAGAGTACCAAAATACTAGGATCAACCAAAACTATTCAACTTTTTTTTTTTTGGTCTCGCTATTTTATAGATATTTTACTGTAAGACAATATCTTTAAATGAACTAGCAGCCACAAGTAGTTGAAAAAAGTATATTTTAGGATAAGTTAATAATGGTTCTAAGACTTTAAAAACTATACTGTAATGTTATGCAGTTTAAAAATTAACACTGTGCTTAGATAAAAGGGAAAAAAATGAGTTTATAAATTTTCAATTAACAGTTATGTACTGCATAAAATTTTGACCTATCACAAAAATTAAATGCAAATGTACATTTCCTTCAATGTTAAATACAACTGTACTTTCCTCCCATTTGTGGACATGAATAATCAGACTTGAATATATTTAATAGTATTTAGTACAAGGTCTGTGTAAACTGTTGCAGTGAAAACACAAAAGGGGGCTGATGACAACTTCAACCTGTACTGCGGTTGGGCTGTTGCGTCATTCATTTGGATAGGAATGGACGCACACCACTTTTGTTTCTATAGTAGTGAGCTGGGAGGGAATGTGTGTGTGTGTGTGTGTGTGTGCCTCCTCGCAACCACCGCTTGTGTCAGACGCAGAAGAAAAAAAAAAAAAGGACCACACACAAAGTGTAACTCGGGCCAACTTTCTTGCACATACTGCTTGAGTGCCGATGCAGCGGAGACGTAACACAGTCGTCATGTTTTGATAGCGTTGCAAATGTTTTCATTGGCTCGCTGGAGAGTTCGGAGGCGTTCCCTGTCGTTTTTCTGCCATCTACGTCACTTCCACCCTCAACTAGACTTTAAGACACAATGTTTGCAATTATAATGACGGAGCGAGACGTCAGTAAAGTGAACCAAGTTTATTCAGTCAAGAAACGCGCAGGTCTTTTTGGTGGCTTTCCGTCACTCCAAGGCAATTTTTTGGCGGTCACACGGCACAGTAAAAGACTTAAATATACTTATTTAGAATTGTAAGAGAGGGTAGAATACTAAGTCTAAAAATACTCACGTAACATGAAATAAAAAGCAGCAGCTGCAACTCAAATCTTGACTAGGTAACGTCGCCGTTGGCAAAAGATAATTTCTATCAAACAAAAAAATAACTCAGTCCCTTTGTGCACATGTGCAACATTATGGATGCCAACATAACACACATGCACATGTGCTTGCTAGTGCATCACTGCTAATACTGCACCCACATAAAATCAATTCCCATAGACTTGCAACACATACGCATAAAAACTTGGATGGATCCCGAGACGGATGAAAGTATGAAAAAATTACATTTTTTCCTTACTTTCACAAACCGCAGTGGCGATTTTGGGTCAAAGGCAAGTGGGCTCGTGACCGAACAATTCCAGAAGATCGCGCTGTGGTAGGGGGGGGAAAAAAAAACTTTCAGTGTGAGCCATTTTAAATTTAAAGCAGCGGAGTAAACATGTGACGCTGCGAGGAAAACAATCATTTGTATCGATCTGTTGTGCTGGATTGCAGAAAACACATTTGATATTGAAAAAGCCACATGATAGATTTAGAGTATTCTAGTTTTTCTTGAATTGTCATGTCCCAAATGTCACTAAATACTCTGGCAGTTTTGAATTTTGTCTTTAGTAACACAAACAGATGTCAGGCCATCAGCATTTGACACTTTAGGCTTTGCAGTTTTAGTAAGCACATCATTTATTTGTCCATGGCTCGTCATATTTGCCATTGGAGCAGCGGAATAGCATAATAATTCCTGAGCAATTTAATTTTTTTTTTTTTGTCCTTAAATGCAGTTCACATTGTGAAGTTTTATCCCATTTATCAAATTTACGCTATCCACTGAAGTCAGACGGGCGAAGCTTTATAACCGTCTAAAGCATCCGCTGAATTTAGCTTTTGTGGACGCAACCCTTTGGAGAGATGTTGCACTAATGCAGGTACGGCGTTTTTATCCATAGAAAGGGTAAATTGTACCTTCTCAAACTGCCGATGAAAAGAAAAAGTGCTGGAGTTAAACTGTCAAGTCCTGATGACCTTATGAAGTATATTGGCCAGGGCGGCACCGATTGTCGAAGACAAATTCCGTGTGCGTTGTTACATACTTGGCCATTAAAGCTGATTCTTATTCTGACTTGTTGGACAACCTGGATTTGCATATGCTTCCTTTTGGGGGGTAGGGGTTACATTTAGGGGCACAAAATCTTGCTGGTGTCACATGTGCATGACAAGTCGCTCCGATTGGTCATCTCCAGGGGTCGGCGCGGTGCCTGAGGTTGTAGTTCTGCAGCTCGATTTGATCTTTAATCTGGTTGATGAGAATCTGGGACAGCAGGATGCCCACCAGCTGCAAGAGGCGGACTTTGTAAATCTGCTCTACCAGTGTGTGCGTGTGTGTGTGTGCATGCGCAGTCCCACCTGAGGGATGGCCAACCCCAGTGCGATGCCTCCCAGCAGGAACAGGTTACTGTGGATCCAGTCCACCACTTTGTCGATGCAACCGTTGGTGTGGATGACGTTGGAGGCTTCGATGTATTCCAGTAATTGCACTCCTTGACCGCACATAGTGTTAATCACCTATGCACACACAGAAACACACGCGCGGTTGTAAAATATGCTGTAGAAGATGGAGTAAAAATAGATGAGACCTTGTCATTGGTGCTGATGCAACAGGAGAAAGGGACAGAGCAGCGTTCCCGACTGGGATTGTTGTCGGTGCAGTTGAAGTACATGTTTTTGGACCAGTCAGTGTACGTCACAGCTCCGCAGCAGCCAAACTGAGAAGATATCATTACCGTTTTTTTTTTTTTTTTTTTTTTTTCCCCCCCGAGTTAACACATTTGATGATGCGTGTGAGGTTGTGACCAACTTCTTTCTGGCCAAAATCGATGAGGTTCTGCAAGTCGATGTCGTCTCTGTAGTGCACGATGGCGTTGTTGACCATTTCAGTCACTTTGTTTCGGGCCTGTGGGGGAGGGGAGGGGGGGTGTTATTTTGCTGTCAAAAAATGTAAACATAGCAAAAGAACACGGAGAGCGGGGTTAAGGAAATCAATACGTAAAAAGTACTTTATAGAATCAAGAGTAATTGAAAAAGATATTTACCACTTGAGTGGCGATGAGGTTACATACATGAACAACAGAGGGCGACATTTCTTGATTCTCCTTAATGGTGGCTTGATTTACAGTACATACAGTATTTGAGATATTGGCAACTGAAAACACGTGTTCTGTTCCAGCGTCTCCAAAAGCACAGCAAACACTGTTCTAATGTGGTTTATAATTCAAACAGCACCCTACAATGTTGTTCTGTATAAAACCCTACAGTAAAGACATCATTGAGTAGAATGAAAAACTAAACGGCCACATTTCTGTGCTTCAATTCAATGGACATTGTGCTGCTCCTCCTGATGTGTACACCTTGATCACGGCTTCTTTGTAAGCCACGGTAAGAAACCAATAAAACAGAGGATTTAGAGTCCCCCCCCCGAACATCTCTAGTGTTACCTTATCTGAGAAGATGAAACCCAGCACACCAGCAGCCAACTGGAGCAGGAAGATGACTGTCAGACTGATGCAGAACTAAGGATGGCGGAAGGGAGGGGAGTGAAGATGTGCTCTTCCTCAACGAGAGTCCACAAAATGCGACCACCTACAAACTGCAGCAGGCAAATGTTCTCCCGCAGCGAACCCACGCAGCCGCAGAAAGTGATGATAAACATCAGGACGCCGACCACCAGCAGCATCATGGCCGGATCCACGGCGAGACACGCCAGTGCTGTCTCTGGGGGCCGAGAAGATGAGGATACGGGGGTATCAATTTATTCATATTGGATTTAATAGTGGGAAGTGAGGGAGTGCATGCATATTTACCTGCATGCTTGACGACGCGAGCGTACACCCCAATTCCTATCATCGCCATGGCGATGATCTATATGTGGGAAGGAAAGGGAGCTGATGAGAACCTTGGTGAGATACAAATACTGTACAACTCCATATAAGGAGAAAGGTGACAGCGAGCAGGATGTGTTCATACTTGTCCTGGGAGCGGTCCCATTGACGAAAACACTTAAGAATAACAGCAGCGTTTGATTTACTGCAGAGCACAACGCCCATAAAAACGAATTCTATAAAAGTCTCCATTCTGAATGATGCAGATCCAGTTACAGTACTGTACTAATTCACTGAAGACTGGCTGGCACTCTTTGTTCCTGAACATCCTGAACAAACCCGAACGCTTGATTGTGTCAGTGCTGAGAGAGTCCAACATTTAGCGCTGGTTCTGCGCAACAGTGGCGCTTTCTGACGTGTGCGCGATGTGAAGCCCCAAAGGGAGGCATTGCCTGGCGATACAATAATGCATTGTAATATAATTACAAAAAAAAAAAGGAAATGAAATGTTTTTCTATTATGTGGTTGCATGACATGTCAATCATCTTTTGTTTTTGTGCAGAATTTGCACCCACTTGTGGCGTTACGCTCTGGAGAAGAGATGAAAGGTGGGGATGGGAGTCTTGAGGAATAATGTGAAATGTCATTTGTGCAATGCAGGATTAAAACAAAAAAGTTCCTTTTCCTTAAATTGATTATTCATTTCTGTCTCATTAATTTTGCTGATAATGTGATGTGTTTTAAAGAAAATATGAAATCCACTCCAATGTGGGTGTTTTTTTGGGGGGATGGGGGGTGTCGTCGTGTGCTTTTGTGATTCAAGATAGCACCACCACTGCCCTCCAGCTCATCATCATTATTGTTATTCTTAATATTATATTGGACTTGTTGAAAGAATGCCGGAAGATTACTTAGGCCAACAAAGATTGATGTTGATCATAAAACAAACAAAAAAAAAAAGTCATCTTTCAAGGCTGGATTGATGGATTATGCTGTATTTGTTCGACTCGCTATCCAATTGGGATGGATTGCGATGGCAGTCAATTGCCATTTGGCAATATTTGGGAGTGGCGGGGGCGAGACGAACAACAGCAGCACATTCCACCAGGAAGCGCTTCAAGTTTTTACACATTCTCGTCCTGTCCGTGCATGAGAGCCCCACGCACACTCACGCAGGGCGTTAAATAAATGTCTCATTCCAAAACCAGCGGCCGTGTTCGTATTGTGTGCACTTTTGGGTGGGAGTCTCCCTCTTGACTTTAATCTGCAATCCAAATCTTCTTAAAGTGAACAAACATGGACTTGGACTTTGCTTTGTGTAGAACAGTGCAGCCTCATTTCACTTTCAACACACTTATTTACTTTGAGCCGCTGCACTGCTGCGATTTTGTGCAGCACCCTAAGTCAAAGCTTGAGCCCATAGGCAACTAAATTGTCCTTATAGCTGTCTGATGGGGAAAAAAAAAAATCAGTTCAGGGAGTTCATTAAACGTGCGTCCACAATGTAGTTCTTCTGTTACTACTCATGAACCATTTAACAATATGTGCATTAGGTGCATTAGTCTTATAGAAGTTTGCCATCTCTAATATTTAACACTCTTGCAGGCAAATGGGTTCACCAAAGTATCCGAACACCGCCGGACTCACCCAGAAGATGAAATTGAATATGAAGAGCAGATATTTGACCACAGGGCTGACAAAGGAAAAGTCCTCATCGTAACGCCCAAACGCGCCTCTTCCACGGCTCCCGCACATCCTGTCACGCAAACATCAGCCGCCTAGGGGTACAAGTTCCTCCATGAAGGCGCGGAGTGTCCTTTTGGCTCCCGGTGGGACGCTCTCTCGCTCTCTTTCATCTGCTGGGAAAAGTGCACGCAAACTCTCTTGACACAGAAGGGGTGAGTCGGCAAAGTCACGTTTCTCTCCTCTCTCCCACAGGTATGAGTATGGACGAGGTGATCAACTCCACCCCTCCACCCAAACGTACACAATACTATGTCCCAAAAGGCCAAAATATGAGGTACAGCACACTTGTTTTTTCTTTCTTGGCTATGTGGTAAATAGTAGTATTAAAAGTGATGGACAAGTGTCACAAAGGGGTAACCAACTTTTCACATCATGAAATTTGCAATGTTCACGTGGATATAAACACATTAGGAACAACCTCACCCAACAGCAACACACAGCAATAAACACACGTAACAGTTTGGTTACAATATTAAGGAGCAATAATAACGTGGAAATACAGGAATTACTTCATGTTAAATTTACAAGTTGAAACAACAGTGACAGGCTCATTTCTTGTGGACAAAATGAAAAATGAGTTAAGCCAAGGCTAAGGCTTGATCTTAAAGAAATTGCAAATTTGTGTATGATGGTATTTCTTACTCTTCAGTTATTCACAATGACATATTTTCTCCTATTTTTTTTGCGGCTATTTCTCCCTCAACCCCAAGTATAATTAAAATGCGGATGCCAATGTACTTTAAACCCCTCAGTGTGAGAGACAAATGTAAGGAGAAACATCTTGATGAACTGTCAAAGTACTGAATGCTAGAATAAAAAAAAAAGTGTTAAATGTTGCTTGGCCATTGAGTAAAATCTCGCAGAGATCGTCAGTCGCGGAATCAGTCTCAGGGTAATAATCCAATTACTTGACAACGGTTTTAAATCATTTGATTACAAACGGCAATAGCAACAACTCCCTCCTGTGGCTGCTTAGTGTACTACAGTACTTGCTTTCTGTCAGGGAGGGGCAAATGCATTGACGTGACTTCAGAGGACTTTGGTGACGTATCAAAATGAACAAAACTGCCCCAAAACATCACAGCAATCTCATAGAGGAAATGTTCTATTTTATATTTTGATAAGTGTGGTGTTCTTCTAAATTCAAAACAATATAAAAAAAACCCTCTTTTGTCAGCGTTTGTATTTCGTTAATGTTGTGGGACGCCAGGTAAAATATCAAGAGTGTCCCAAAATAGCGAGGGACAGCCTTGTTTTGAATTGTTTTATTGCAACATTCACATAATTCTAAATTCACTACGATCGATCCGCCATCTAGGCCACCGCACCGCTCGTCACTGTGAAAAATTGTTGCCGTTGGATTGTGCGACGTTTTTACATTACTATTTTAAAAAGTGTAAAACTTTTGCATACTCACGATTTTTGTCATCTGTTAATTTTGTTTCCAAATTTTACATTCCGTCGAATGACCTGCGACCCGGAAGTTAAACACCGAACAAAACAGGAAACGGGGCTTTGCGCGTGGTTTGTCTCAAACGTAATTTCGTGTGTTGCACATACAGGCGAAGTTATTTACGTCACGTTAGCGACGAGATACGTTTGATTGTTTGCACGAACAGAGGCATGCACGTAGGCAAAGAAAAAAGTATTTTGTCCGCGTCGGCTGCTGTTGGACTCATCACCTGTACGGTTAACACGCCAGGCGTGGACGAAGTGAAGACATGACGTCAAGGACATGAAAGACATGATCAAGTTTTTCACCTTTGCACTGCATGCTCCTCTAAATTTAAAGTGTTCTTTGAAAAGAACCATCTTCTTATGATCTTGTAAGTGATCCTTCACAATCTAACGAGACTCATTAATGGAGGACTATATTCCAATTAAAATGTATTGATTAGATGACCTGTCATAAAAACGAAAACATGTCTAAAAATACAAATGTATGCATTTGGTGAAGAGGGCTCTGTAACATGAACTGTAAACTGTACATACAGGTACATCTCAATGAATTAGCATAGTGTGAAAAGCTTAATTATGTTAGGCATCAAGGTCAAAAAGTGAAACTGCACCCAAAGAGAAATAAATTATGATAAAAAAAAAAAAAAAAGTACAGTTGTGATGCTGACAGTGTACGAAAACACACAATTCACGGTTTCCAGAAACTAAGAAAATTATTTTTAATATTGAAATTGGGCAGGAATTTCCACATTAGTAAAGTATTTTGCCCAGTGTTAAATGAATTTACATTATAAGTACTGAAATAAATTACATTTTCTACCATATTCTAATTTGAGATGTACCGGTATGTATTTACTCTTCACCACTCTCACTCACCGACAATAGTGATGCAGTAGGAAAAAAATATGTTTTAACTTATTCCTACTCCTTTTTGGACGAGCAGTAGATGGTATTTCAGGATGGGATATTTATATTGTTTTTTCCTGTTCTGTAGTGCATGTTTAAAGCAAACTTAAATTGTTAAATGGATTAAATAATTCACAATTCTATAAATTACCTTTAATTCTGTGTTTGCATTGACATGGGTTTGATTCCATCTTCGTTCTTCTATAGTTGCATTTAGAGGTGTAGGTGAGGTTCAAACCCAAGAACCGCAAAACCAGAAGCTAAGTTTTACACCTCTCGACTATTTTATCTGAGGTTGTGTACAATTTCTTGGTCATATTTATTTTGTTCTTTCATGCACGCAAAGGATAAATACGACCTCCAAATGTTGTTTGGACAAGACAAAATGGTCAAGTGGTCTCGGACTTTGCCTTCTGCTTGGCTCGGGCCAGATTCAATTCCTTCTTCTCATCCATTTGCTGTCCTTCAATATTTGGATTTATGCGTCCATCTGGGGCTCAAACCCGGGACCACCTGC
Organism: Syngnathoides biaculeatus; assembly: GCF_019802595.1. Taxonomy (NCBI): domain Eukaryota; kingdom Metazoa; phylum Chordata; class Actinopteri; order Syngnathiformes; family Syngnathidae; genus Syngnathoides; species Syngnathoides biaculeatus. Next base: position 8,922,459 of record NC_084659.1, on the reverse strand, counting down.
ACCCAAGACAAAGCTTTCAACCATCAGCTATTTTACCACAGTTTCTGTACGAGTTTTTGGTCCCATTTATTGTGTACTTTCATACATGTGAAGTATAAAGTACATCCGATTGTTTGTGGACAGATTGGCTGGCGGAGTGGTTTGTTATTTCTGGTCTGAAGTATTCTGGGTTTGGATCCCCTGTGATGTTGAAAGGTTCAATTTTTGCTGCAATTCGAAGAAACAGACCTTCAACAAAGGATTGAATCCGGGTCACCTGTGGCAAAGGTAAAGGCTTAAACCATTCGGCTTTCCTGCTTGATATTCGTATTGAAAATACCACAACGTGTTAGTGTCAGGTTGTCAAGTTGTTTTTTTTTTTTTTTTTTTTTTGGGCAGCGCTGCTTGCATTTAGTCTTAGTCTGTTCCAGTGTCATTTTTTTAAATTCATTTGTATTTCTTAAAACACAAGTGTGTTGATTGAACCTGTGCGCGTCGGAATCAGAGTCCTTGTCTTCATTATTTCAAAATGTTATTTTATATGATCAAAACACTTTTTCCATTTCACCAGTCCCGTCTTGTCTGAATGAACAAAGAGCATTACAAAAAATACCCAAACGTTAGCAGCCGTCATTTCAAAAAACCTTTAATTGTAGTAAAAGTAGCCTTTCGGGAGGAACCCGCTCCTGCTCAGTCGACAGTAGTTGCGGAACCTGTTGTGCTCTGAAACCTCTCAGGAAACGGAAAAAAAAAAAACTTTTTTGCATTTTGACAAAGTTCACAGTCGCCAGCGACGCTAATTTCTTTTCCCTACAATTTCATGTAGATACTCCAATGAGCCACTAGACGGCAGCATTGTTATTCTTTTCCCCCACAACCTGGATTTAGTTCCACAGATAAACCGCAAGATGGTAGCAATTCTCCCGTTTATCCGACATTCCAAGACATTTCTCTCCTGACTTAATATGACCATACATGCTGTACTGCCCCAAAACGACCGTGTATACTAATGCGTTTTTTGGCGAAAAAAAACCCGGCGATTTTTTTTTTTCTCAAAAAAGTGACAATGTATTGTAAGGTGTTTTTTTGCCCAAAAATAATGTATAGTAAGGTGTTTTTTTTTGCCCAAAAAATGACCACGTATACGAAGGCGTTTTTTGGCGAAAAAAAACAACCATGTATACTAAGGCATTTTTTTTGCCAAAACACGACTCTGTATACTAAGGTCTTTTTTTGCGAACCCCCCCCCCCAATGTATAGTAAGGTGGGTTTTTTGCCAAAAAAATTAGCACGTATATTAAGGTGTTTTTTTTGGTGAAAAAAAATGTCCATGTATAGTAAGCCTTAGTATACAAGGTCATTTTTTGGCGAAAAAAAACGACCATGTATACTAAGGTGTTTTTTTTGTGAAAAAACGACTATGTATACTAAGGCAGTGTTCTTTGCTGTATTTGGACCAAACATACAATTCATGGGAAAAGAAAACTTATAACGTGGACCCGCATAATCACAAACAATTCCCAAAATAATTTAACGATCATGATTTGGCCAGACATTTAGCATGCAAAACAGTTTCCTGTGGGTTCTTCTCAATGAGGCACCATCCAGCCATCCATTCCATTTTCTACCGCTTATCCAAGGTCAGGTCACTTTGGCAGTGACGGCCAGACTTCGCTCTCCACAGCCACTTCTTCCAGCTGTTCTGGAGGGATCCCGAGGCGTTCCTAGGCCAGCCCGGAGACGTAGGCTCACAAGGAAGGCATTGGCGAGGCATCTGAATCAGATGCCACCAGCCATCTCATCAGGCTCTTCTCTGAGCTCCTCCCAGATAACTGAGCTTCTCACCTTTTCTCTAAGAGAGAGCTCATTACGAAGTCTGCATCTCTGCAGACGCTGCACTGATCCGCCTGTCAATCTTGTGTTTCATCCTTCCCTGACTCGTGAACGAGACCCCAAGATACTTGAACTCCTCCCCTTGGAGCAGGATCTCATTTTTTGACCTGGAGAGGCCACGCCATGGTCTGAAATTTGGAGGTACTGATTGTCATCCCAGCCGCTCTCTGCTGCGAACTGTTCCAGTGACAGTTGGAGATCACTGCTTGATGAAGCCATCCGAATCACATCTAGTGGGAGATGAAAGTCCTTCTGACAGGATTATGCCGGTCTTTCCTAACAGACCCTCACGTACAATCTGGACCTGCCACATCGGACCGGCATCTTCCCCCACCATTGGAGTCAACTCAGCACCAGGTGGTGACGGTTGACGGCTACGCTCCTCTCTTCACCGAGTATCCCAGACATGCAGCTGCAAGTCCAAAGATACAATCACAAACTCGATCATCGAACTGCGTCCTAGGGTGTCCTGGTGCCAAGTGCAGTTTTGGACACCCTACTGCTTGAACATAGTATGGACAATCCCTGATTTGTTAGGTTTCATTGTCATTGCCCACGTGAGCATTGATGTACCCCACTGATCGATGGAGTCCTCAGTGGGAGCGGCTCTCTAGCCATCCTCTAAAGACTCCAAAAAGGATGGGTACTCTGAACTGCTGTTTGGCTCAGAGGCATAAACCACAGTCAGGACCCATTCTCACCGCCCGAAGGTGGAGGGAGGCTACCCTCTTGTCCACCGGGGTTAACCCCTATGTACAGGCACCGAGGCGGGGTCATGGCCAACACCTTCTCGGCACCTCTCACCGTGGGCAACTCCAGAATGGAAGAGAGTCCAACCCCCATCAAGAGGGCTGGTACCAGAGCCCAAGCGGTGTGTGGAGGACATTCCAACCATACCCATTCAGAACTTCACGCACCAGATCTGGCTCCTTCCACGTCCCTAGAGCCAGATTTTGGAGCCGGGGATCGGACAGCCAAGGTCCCTGCTTTCGGCACTGCACCCGACACCTTTGGCCCCTAAACCAGATGGTTAGCCCATGGGAAGAGGGACTCACAATTACCCTTTTGGGCCGTGGCTGGCCGGGCCACCAGGCCTAGCTCCAGAGGGGGGCCCTGGTGACCCGCGTCCAGGCAAGGGAAACTTCCATCCATATTATCCACCATGTGGAAATCACTCACTTGGCTGGAGGAAGAGCCCAAAAGATGCACAAGCTTCGAAGGAGCCAGTAAAGGTGAAAAATAATTCTTTGGAAAAGACAAAATAAGCATTCATAATAGGCCTTAAACACCTCGACATAATCGTGTTTTGTTATCACATCAGATGACAGAAAAGTGATGACACACAAAGCATCTCACCTGAACACTTCCGACGGGGGACGCGTCATCACCTCACAAGATTTCAAATGCGACGGAACCTTCTGTGTTTTACAGAGAAACGTTATAAATCATTATTAGATGAAATGTCTTGAAGCAAACATTGAAAAAATTGAAAAGTACAGCGTAATACGGTGCACCAATGACACTCGGAAGAAGAAACGAGAGGGCATGAAGACGACGAGTGTAGGAAATGCAATTTATTTGCAATTTTTTAATAACATCATTCCTCGGATAAAAATGCAATGTTACAGGAATATACATCAGATATTAATTTAAAACTTGCTTCCAAGGGACCATACAGTCTAAATATACTTTTTCCTTTTTTTTTTTTTCTTTATTTACTGGTAGCGTGCGTTATAGGCAAGACAGATTCTGTCACTAATGACAGACTGATAACTTACAGATACAAACTGTACACCACTTATTTACAAATCAACTTTTTTCTTTTTTGTTTTTTTCAGTGTCATTTTCTTGGAAAATAGGAGTAGAAAAAGTGATTGAATTAATATTCTGATTGAATTTGTATATTCTTTCCCTTTTTCTAAAGTCTAAAATTAAATGAATGAAGAAAGGAAAGAAACGTTAGAAAAAGAAGAAAAAGGTTGGGGTCAAAGTGTGAGACCATGCAGCCGTAACCGAGGCGACCAAGTGATGTCGGCCAATGAAAAGCCTTCACGCAGACGACGGGGGGTGTGGCTTGTGTCATTCCTCTCATTGCGTTTGTGACGGTAAAACACGGCGATGTTACCCAACCCTACACGTGAGGGGAGCTAACTAATTGGTCTTTGAACGCCTCTCGGCACAATTCCCAGCTGCGGAGGAGACAAAAGCAACTCTGCTTGTAAAACTTTGCACAGGGTCCCGATTAGCCCGAAAACACAAATGCACACATGCGAGCCCTCTGCCGGGATTTGGAACGAAATCAAAACGTGAACATTCCTATCAGCAAAATAAAGGCTCGTTAAAGCTGCCCGCGCGCGCGCACACAGACTAATACATGCACGCACTGTGAGATAAAAAAAAAAAAAAAAGTTGACTCGCGCGTGTGTGGACTAAAATTTTTTTTAGACGCCAGGAAGTTTGATAGTCGTAAGAAGAAAGCCTCAGCTGCTACGAAACAATTTCAAGACCGCTGATAAGGTGTGTTTGCTTGAAAGAAATACTTTTACTTTGGTCACATCGGTCAAGACTTGCTCATAGAAAGGAAACTCGTGAGGGAATATTCCATCAAGGCCCGCGAACCCGTTTGGTAATTGCACTCTTTCCATCTTTGTGTCTTTTCGTCAACACAACGTATAGCATTTCATATCGAAAATAGAATAAAGTTGCCATAGAAACTAGCATTCTAGAATATACTTTCCCAGCCTCTGCCACAAAATATCTGTACACTCGTTCCTCATTGTCGGTTTCAATTGATTGGAGGCAACGTTTGAGGGAAATATGTAAAATATGCTTGGTCCGGGGGGGAATACTGGCATTTCCATTCTCGTTGCGTCCGTGGAGGAGCGCATGGTGCGTTTTGACAAAACGTTCATCCAAAGCAAAAAGGCTACGAGAGTTCCCTCCTTTCTAAATTGTTTTGGTCACTCAAATCCAAATATGACAGTTGCAAAGAGGTCAGCTAAGTGCTGCTACAGAACAGGAGAATTGCCAGCACGCTTCCCACAAACGCGATGAAACGACTCACGTCCCCTCTCACCAAAACGCTGTGTAAGTGCCACCTTCACACGTGATACTTCAATGACCTCATGAAAATATCCTCGTAAACGTTTCCGCGATAAATACAATATTTCTTCTGGGTCAGAAAATAAGCTATTTCAAGTGGGAGTTGCCGATATATTCGTGCTGACGCTACGGTCAGTAGGCCATAAATACATTCCCAAACTCTAAATTCCTCAAACACACCCCTCCTGCTCATATATATTCATTATGGTATCAAAATATACTATCGACAACCTGTAGTGAGGCAGTATTAATCGTCGATATCCCTTTTAAACGCATCTCCAGTCATCATTCATTGAAATGATTGCAAACGCAACTAATCTGCTAATCTGGCAAACTGACCCAAGATCTGACACGGCTCACTTTTGTCTGGAAAAACCCGCTCGCAAATATCAAGTCAGGATCAGAAAATAGAGGCAGGGGAGGGGGCTTTAAATGAGCTCACCACCGAATTCTGAGCAGCCCTTATTTTCAAGAAGAATCATTTAAAAAAAAAAACAAAAGAAAACCCCAACCTGTCCTGTTCAAGATATGCAAAATCACCCCTCATATCGTATATTGTGTTTCCAGGAATCGTCAAGCAGCCACGGTGACGACGTCATGGTAACAAGTGCCGGTCAGTCACACAGTCGCAGCAGAAAATAATCGAGCACTCATCGGGGGAGGGAAAAAAAAAAAAAAAATCATAATTTCAGGTGAGTCAACACATCGCTAGACTAAACTGCATCTCTCCTGATTTCAAGTATGTTCGGTTTCTGGAGCATGGCGGGGGGGGGGGGGGGGGGGGACACGCGCGCACACGCAAAAACACACCTCAGCCGACTTTTCTCATGTCACGCTTACACTGGGGGAACCTCACAGAAAGTTATTGCATTGCTTTTGCATATCTTGCCGTTACTGGACAGGGTTATTTGGGTTCAAATGTGGGGAACGCTCAATGGGGCCTTCGGTTAAATCACTTAAAATGACAGGATTGGTTTCTTTTCTTTTAATATGCAACTGACCTTCATTCCCAAAAGAAAAAAAGCGGCAACTCAAACCCGTTAGCGCAAGTTAGCGAGGGACAATTCAAAACACCGACAGTGCTCTCGAGCCACGTCACATTCACATTTAGTTTGCATAATTCTCATGTCACAAGAGTTTCCTGCCACACACACGTCGGGTCCTCACAAGTACAGGTTAGAGTGAGCCGAAAGTGGTACTGAATACTGCATCACTCTTCAGCCAGGGGGGGGGAAAGAGACGCATGGCAGTGTTGTTTTTGAGAAAAATGTGTCAAATAGGATCTTTATTTCTATCTCGAGAGGCAACGGTGAGTCATACAGCATGCACACACACATTTCGGGCCAACGGTACACGTGGGGACGGCGTCGCGATATCCAATTCTCGTGTCCGAGTATGAGCGCCGAAACCAGTCGAAACTATAACTTAACGCTCGTAAATCGACATTTTCAAAAAACAAAGATTTGATGCTCTGTGTCAGCGCCGCGCATTTCTTGCTACAAATTTGAGATGAACAAAACGCGGGATAAACGGAAGCGTTTCCTTGACGACGTTTCACAAAAGGTCGAAAAGTTCTTGCAGCATCTTTAACTCAGCCCTAAGATTTCATTTGAAGAGAATGACGACGTTCCCGCGATAACAGTGTGTGACGGCATTCCCGACAAGAAAAAGCTGTCTACCTTGGAGCGAAAAAAAAAAAAAAAAGATCATTAATATGCGAAAAATAGTTCTTTTGTAGCCATGTTGCTAACGAAACGCTTTGGAAGCATGCCTGTCCGTGGTAACCGTGTCTAAAGGAGGCCCATTACCACACACACTCGCACAAACACACAAACATAGTTGTAATGCTACCTTAAATTATCGTCTAGGCTTAAAAATCAGCTTTTTCTTTTAAGAGTACGTAAGCAACCGCTCGAAACGCGCACGCACTCGCTTCCGTAGTCTGGGAAAAATAAATAAATAAATAGATACAATCTGTCAAAAGGTGCATACTGATCGAAAGAGCCCCCCCGTCTCACGCAAAAGCGCGCCATCGTACCGACGCAGACGCGCGCCACCAAAAAAAAAAAAAAAAAATGCACGCCCACGCTCTGCTTCGTGACTTAAAACCGCTTAAAATTCGCCTATAAGTACGTTGAGAAAAGGCCAGCACCCCGATTGTGCAAACAAAATCAAGGATAAATTAAACAGCACGAGGAGCAAACAAAATGGCGAGCCAGTTTGAATACAGCGTGGGGAAAGGAAGAAGAGGAAGCGCTTGCCCAGAGTCCTGTTCAACTTCTCGCCATTCGCTCACTGCGACCTCGAGAAGCCGAAAAAGAAAACGGTGAGACGGCGAGGTGTGACTCCTCCTTACGTTTCCTGTTGTGGCGAAATAAAAGCAGCGGAGGAGTTTGTCAGCCATTTTGCCGGTGGAGGAGGCGTTCCTTTGGAACAGGACGTAATTTTCCCCCATTTTTTTTTTTTTTCTTTTTGACGATACAGCGCTTCATCCCGAGTGAACTGAGGAGGAGGAGGAGGAGCTCCGTCTTGGCACTCACTGTCACCCGATTCCACGGCGGCGGCAGCGGCGGCCGGACAGGCGAGCGCACAAAAGACGAAAGAAGAAAAGGATTACACATCTTTTCCTTCCCTTTGTCGCCTTTGCGCGTCACACTTTGAGGACGTGAGAAAACTGAGGCACTTTAGAGACATACACACACACACACACACATACACACAGATGTGCGTACAAAGAGGGGAAAAACACACACACACACACAAGCGTACACTCTGATAATATAGAGTATATGTGATATACTTTTACTACAAACATTCAGACGTATAAAGCATTTGTGGCGCTTCAGGTCGCGTCGTGGCCGCGAGTGTTTGCAGCCGTTTCCTCTGGCAGAGGAGAGGTTGTGTGTGTGTGTGTGTGTGTGTGTGTGTGTGTGGTGTGTGTGTGTGTGTGTGTGTGTGTTAAGGGGGCGGGGACTAACAGAGCCAGCAATCACGAGCTGTCCGGTGCAGGTCCTACAAACTGGTCACACACTCCATGTCCTCGTCCTCCAGCAGCCCGCTGGTCCTCTGCCGCGCTCCTCCCACCCCCACTGAGCTTCTGTGGTGTCCTTCCTCTTCCTCCTCCTCTTCCTGCCCCCGTACCCCCGCCAGCAGCTCCTGCCGCTCTTCCACAGAGGACGGGCCGTGGAGGGCGGAGCCTCGGCTCCCGCCGGTCTCCCCGCCGTCCTCCGCCTCTCGGTCCCTGTGGAAGCGCCGGAGGTTACCGTTGGGGCTGTGCCGGGAGGCGGCGGAGGGCGCGGCGGCCTCCGACGCGCCGGCGGCAGTGTTGCCGTTGAGGATGTTGCTGGCGGCGTGCTCCATCTCCTCGATGGTCATGTCGCAGGCGTCGGCCAGCTCGGCCTTGGTGGCTTCGATGAAGGAGGGGTCCTGCGCAAACTGGCCCAAACCTTCAGATATTAGCACCTGGGACCGGAAAGGGCGAGTCGGTAAATCGGTGGTGCACACACAAACGCGTACATGGGCACTCGTGCACGGACACTCGAACTCACCGCCTCTACCAGACTTCCTGCGCTGCCGTGAGACAGCGAACTGGAGTCGTGGCCCAATAGCGAGGGCACCGTGAGCGACACCGGCCGCGCTGCTCTCTGATTGGCCGTAGGCATCCCGGAGGCGGGGCTAGGACTGGGTACCCGACTGTTCCCGTTACTGTCGCTATACCTACAAAACCCAAGACCGGTCTTCAAAGTGTGAACTCTATAAAGGTAAAGTACCGTAATTTCTTTTTTCACACGCTTTCAACCCTGCGATTTATGCGGTGATGCGGCTAATTTGTGCATTTTTTTGTCTAAGGGCCGCAAGGGGGCACTCGAGCGGAAAAGATAAGAGTGAGACCAGTGGAATATACGTGCCGAGGAAGTGACTTTTACCGGTCCGGCCCTGTTCGCGCTGTGCTCGCAGGTTACTGCCGTGTCTGATTTTTACCGGTATGTGTTTTTTTTTTTTTTTTAACTGGCCCGGTTAGCGCGGGGCTCTACAAATATACTGGGTGAGGCTTATAACCAGGTGCGCTCTGTAGACCGGGAATTACGATACCTTGAGTACTAACGTTCTGGACTAACCCAGCCCCTGACAGTTTAAAAGATACATGAAACAGCGTAATGATACTCCTTTTTTTTTTTTTTTTTTTACAGTAGCGGCAAATGTTTAGTTTTACCAGGGCCCGCAGTTGACTGAGGGCAAGCTGGTGTTGAGTTTTTCGTGGGAGTTGGAGCCCTCTAACCTCAGCGAGGGTACCCGCTGATATGAGGCATCGCCGCTTTGCCCTGCAGAAGGAGAAAAGGAAAAAAAAAAAAGTCACCCGTGTCGCAGACATTGTGTGATGATGTTGATCACGAGGAGGAGGAGGACGAGCACCTGTGGGGCTGGCCGGAGGCGTTGAGCATAGGCGGCTGAAGAGGGTGGGCGAGTGGCTCCTCCTTATCAAGGGACTCAGCCCGGCCACCGCTAGTGCCTTCGGGGAAGAGCGGCGGGCGAGTTGGAGCGAGATGGTCGGAACCCAACAACAAGCCCCCGGGCGACTAAACCGACTTCTACCTGATGATGGACGAGGTGCAGCGGGACGGCCGTCTTCTGCGAGACGTCTGGCCTCGACTGCCTCCTCAGACACTCTAAATGGAAAGAAGATCTCCGCCCTGATGAGACAGAAAGAATTTGAAGGTTAAAAAAAAAAACCCAACAAAAACCAACTCCAAATCCAAAAGGATGAAATGTAGTCATGTGGGTACCCAAAGAGGTGGGACAGAAGAAGACTCTTCTGGGAGACTGCCACCCGCCTCCTCCACTTCTCTCCTCCACGTCGTCTCCTTCCTCCATGGGAGTCAACTGTTTGCAGGTGTCGTCGTGGTACACCAGCCTGATGCCAGAAAAGTTGACTTTATAAGTTCAATAAAACTCCCCACTATTTTACTGCACTGTAGAGGACTTTTTTTTTTTGTGTGTGCCCCAAATGGATTTGCGTCACCGAAAAACTATTTACGATTTCCTCTTCCTCTTGCTCATGTAAAACAGATTTAATATTTTTTTAATTCTACTGGATTTGAGGGGGCGGCCCCCAAGAGCCCTCCATTGTCCATCCATCTTTGCTAAGCAGAATTTTTTAAAAAAAGAATCTCCGACATGCTGCCGAAATGAGAGTCGTACATGTCTGAGGAGAGCGAGTGGTCGTCCTCGTGGAAATCCCGCTCGTCGGCGTAGCTCTCGTCGTACGTTTCCTCCGTCGACCCTTCGCCCCTGCGGATGATCGGCAGGTGGCTGTCACTCGAGTCGGAGCTGTGGACCGACGCGCAGACACAAAGTGAACACAAAACGCTCAAACGAGCTTGTTTAGTTTTTTTTTTTTAAGGTCGGTCAAAGCGAAAAAGAAAGAAGCAGCAGCGAGGGTTAGCGTGCAAGCTAATACCGAGAAATTAAAAAAAAACAACTGTCTTCGTTTCAATCAGTGCTGGGCAATCAGGAACTACATTTGCAAACTAGCTTCAAATATTTGTTGCATGAGTCACTTCATAGCCTAGCGTCTCTTGGCTGCAGCTTTTTTTCATCCAATTACATTTCAGCCTCAACGCCATGTCAAAGCAAAACTTGCTCGACTAGCAAAAGACACCTGTTGTGACTGTACGTACTTATTAAAAAAAAAAAATGCTCCAAATTATCTGAATGGCAGAGTTACGTGCCGTTATACTGCACTTTTGGAACTATAAGGTGGTTTCAGTCCTCACTGAAGTCCTGCAACTGGTTTCGATGCCGATTAAAGGGCACCGAAGCAATCTGTGGGTTAGAAGTGCGCTTCAGTCAGCCTGTCAAAAAGGTTTCAGCTAATCTAACCCAGAAGCGCGACTGACAAATCAGAAAAGAGCAGCGGTAAAAGCCTCGGATAGGAGAGGTTTGGCGTTGCGGCACCAAACGCTCCATCTGTGGCTTTCCTTGGCAGCGGGGAGTCGGCTCCGTTGTGCTCGAGCAAGTGCGCATAGCAACTGGCGTCGTCTCTATGGCACTTTCTCATCCACGCGCTCGTGTCGCGCAATGAGATCCGAGCAAACGTCGACCGCCAAAGCCGGCAAACACACACTGCGCATCTGTGCCCTGGCAACATACCGAATGAGGTTGTCAAAGAAGCACGTCCTGCTTGGCACCGCACACAAGATAGGAATGAGAAGAAAGGGATGAAAAGTTTGGACAAAGAGGAAGAGACGCTGTCCTTCTACACGTGATGGACGACTGGCCGCTCACCTCTTTGGAGGGAAGCACCAGGCCGACCTGGGCAGCAGGATGGGCGTCAACGGCTGTCCCGTGTGCCCGTCCACCGTGCTGATGGACGGGCTCGGCAAGCGGCCCACGCCCTGCGGGGCCACGCCCGTCACGCCGGTGTTGTTGGCGTTGTTGATGTTGGCGTTGGATCCCGACGACGAATACGAGGACGGCGTGAACGTGGTGGAGTCCATGAGCTTCTCGTGCGACGGGCTCTCGCCTTCGCACGGCGAGCCCTTCTGGCTGATGTGCAAGGGACGCTGGGTAGTGAAGGACTGCGGGAAGGAGGCGCGGCCGTCGCTCTGGTTGTAGTAGTTGACGTGGTTGCCGAACAATCCGCCTGACCGCTGCGCAGGGAAAAAAATGGAAGACGTTAATAGAAGAGCAGGAAGAAAAATCGGTGTGCTATGCTAAACACTGTTAGGCACATTCATTCCAGCCAGGACGTAAAAGCAAAGCAACACAATTACGACGACACCCTCTTGTCGTGTTCTGGTGTTGCAGTCAGTCGACAAGCTTAAGCCAGGTCACAGACTCTTTTTGACCTGTCCTCTGTATCAAACACTAATGTTTGCTTAGCGCCTCATGGAAATGATGACACCAATGGCAGGCTGGATAAATATAAGCTTAAATATGAGATTTTATATTTGTACGTACTCGAGCACATGCATGAGGATTGGGCATATCTACATGGAGAAGTTAAAGCTGGAGGCGAAGCATCGTTCTTTCTCTCACTTCGACGAGCGAGCGAGGGCGCGCGTATCCGACCTTTACCCTGAAGATATCGTCCTCGGATGCGGCCGACACCGGCTCCTTCGGGCCTTTGTCCACCTCTTCCTCCACCGTCAGGTCTCCGGAGATGGCCCTCCTAATCTCCGGACCGATGTCGTGCAATGTCCGCAGGCCCGCCTAAAGACGTGGGAAAGAAAAAAAAAAAAAAAAAATAAAATCATGGGTTTGTTTTGCAGGAATTTAGTTCAGTGTTAGTGCGTGATGCGAGTACCTGCAGAGAAAGGGCAGTTTTGGGCGGCACCTTGGCCACCAGCCCTTGTTCTTTCCTCTTCTTGAACTTGCGGAAATACTCCTGAATGAGGAAGGTGGCGTAGAACTTTCCGACCGTCACTTCGTCGTCTGAAGGTGCCAACGAAGCAAAACAAAATACATTTTATACATGAAATTTCTTGAGCACCTTTGTAATTCAAATCATCTGAACAGAAGTACAACTAATCTGTTCTTGTCTTGTCTCCAGTGCTCTGTTTTCCAAAACTGAATACAAACCGCCAGCAGGAGGCACGACTTGATCCAGCAGTTTCATGCTGGTTCTCTTCCAGATCTTCTTTACGATGGCCCTCAGTTCCTCGTTGGCCTGCTCCAGATTACCTAGAAACACACAAACCTTTATCCAAGAGAAAACAACCTAACCTGACGGCGAGCGTTGCGAGTGTGTGTGCTTTACCTTCCGTCTTGATCCTCAGTGCAGTTCTGACCAGCGCGAACAGCGTTGCATTGAACATGACGGTTCCGTCGCTGTTCAGCGGCATGTTCATGGATACCAGACGCTGCTCGGACAAAAAACACAATGCTCAATGTTCTTCTGCTAGCTTCGAGTCCACGTCCGGACCGCTTTGCTCACCTTGCAGGCGACCCGGTGAGGACATAGTTTCCCAAAACCCAGCGGGGGCTGGATTCTTCGTAGCAGAGTCACCACATCCAGGTGCTTGATCCGCCCCCTGGAAACAAAACAATAACCCTTCTTAGTCACTGTTCGGGTCAGGCGTCGTTTTGTTCACTCACTTCGCTTCCGGGTCGTACTCGGCCCAGATCCTCTTGAACTCGTCAAGATGATGCGGCCCCAGGATGGACCAATCCCGTGTCAGGTAGTCAAAGTTGTCCATGATGACAGCCACGAAGAGATTGATGATCTACGGGAAGCGTTTGACACAAATACCGGTCTCATTTCTTAAAAAGCCAGCTGGAGGTCTCGGAGCGCCTGCTCACCAGAAAGGCACAGAGCATGTAGAAGCTGACAAAGTAGATGATGGCAAACTGGCTCCCGCAGTCCTCGTGGACGGTGACGTTCTCGTTGGCGGATCCTTTCTCGCACAGCCGGTTGGCCGCGCACGCCAGCATGATCTCCTGCCACGCCTCGCCCGTCGCACATCTGGCGCACAACCGTTGGTTCTTGTCATTTTTCAACCAGTGCTCCAGCACAGCTGCGTCAACTCCCACCTTTTGGAGTTTTCCTCCCATACCTAATCCACTTTAAAAGTCTCGATTTGACATTCACACCTATTCTCTCTTTTAATTAAGCCCCCCAAAAAATGCGCGGAACAAAAGAAAATCTTTTTTGACACGGAAGCGCCGAGCGTGGCGAAGGAGACCATCGAGGAGCGTTGACGCCGTCCTCACCTGAAGAGAAGCAAGACCGCCTGGGGGAACGTCTGGAAATTGTTGTTCCTGTTGATCTGCGTGTGGTCCCGCAGCGCAATCTTGCCAAACATCTGCGCGTGGGGCGGCGGGGGGCGAAGCACAACACACACAAGTCCTTTTGGTCAATTAGGAAAGGCCAATTAATTCCAACGGGGAGGGAACGCAGGAGGCGGCTCACCTGCATGCCGATGACTGCGTATATGAAGAAGAGCATCACGATCAGCAAGGCGACGTAAGGAAGAGCCTGCAGAGGAGAAACAGGGCCATCTACGCTTTCCAAAAGTCACTCGCTGGATGCGTAATCCTCACGTCCCAATACCTTTTGGGCAGTCTATCACCGTTTGCTTCTCTGCTCACCTGGAAGGATTTGATGAAGGTCCACAAAAGCGTCCGGATCCCTTCCCCGCGAGAGAGCAGCTTCACCAGCCGCATCACACGGAACAGCCGGAAGAAGGTGATGGAGATCCGGGCGTTCTCTTCAGAGTTTTGCAGGCCCTTGTTTATTTATTCATTGTTTGGGTTGGGGAGGAATTAATTGCACAAACACACACATATATGCACAAGTTAATATAAAAATTAGACAACAGAGGTCTGGTCGAGGATTTGTTCATATGAGCGGCATCGGAAGGAATTCACAAGGCAACAAACAGATCGAGAGCTCGCGGCCCGCTGCAGTTTGCGCGTCACTAATTTGCTTCCACACCGTCGCTATTGTGCACCCGTTCGACAGCCGAGCCCGTCCTCAGAGATTGCAGTCGACGGTAAGCTCGTCCATAAATCGAGGAAAACAATTTCATCAGATGTCTCAGGCCGCAGGGAGGTTCACGTTTGGATAAATCACTCCCCGGTGTGAGGAAAAAACTGGAAAGCTTCACATGGGTGAAGATATTTTATCTCCCGGTATAAATTCCCATCATCACGGTTGGCAAATCTCATTCTCAGCCTTTCTAGTGGTTTGCTTTTCTCGTCAAAACCTCTTGTGACCGCCTCACGCGCTATTTTTAGGCGGGTTTTTGTATTTTTGGGTGGAAATTTGGCAGTTGACAAAGGTTTTAGCGGCGGCAACAACAGTGGCTTTCTTTCGCGTCCCAGCAGTCAATGATGAAATATTCAGCCATCTCGCCGAGTGCTATTCTAATACACATTCATTTATTTATGCTACTGCTGCTCTCCTTCTTAAGGCCCCAACAACAAAAGCAACACAAGATTTTGATGTACAGTACTTTGAATGATTTCGCATCCCTGCAACCACAAAATATTAAACACACTTAGTCCAGGGGTGCTCAATGTGTCGATCGCGAGGCAGTTTTGGTCGATCGTGGAAAAAAAAAAAAAGTCAGCCAATGTTCCCTCTAAACTGCGCGCGTGCGCAGTTGTGCACCGCTGATGCAGATTCACCAGAAAGGCACACAGCTATTCAGTTTGAGGCATTTTGCGATGTGATTCAACGAGTGAGGGACGACTGGTTGTTACATCCAATGGCACAATTCACATGCGTACTGTAAAAAATGAAAAGAGGAAGCCACTGGTTTCTTTTAGGCAACGCACGGAACTCTCTCTAACAACGACCGCTGCTCCGCCACACTTTCTTTTTCCTAGTTTACCTTTCACACGCCCCCCATCCCTGCTCTTAAAGACGTACACTCATAATTACAAATGTTACAGTACTTATGCAGCCCATCAATGACAGCGTCCACCACCGCTGCTTTAGTTCGCAACACAGTCTGGGCAACGTAGAGCAAAGACGACCTAGACATGCTGCTTATGTTTACTTTCAATATTATGGAGAAAGTTAAAGAAATGCTGTTGTTTTACGATGCAATGACTGTCGGAGTATGTGAATAATTGAAGAAAAAGTGTTTAAGATTTTCCTCTTTTCCGAGTGGGAAAGGTCTGGTCTGAAGAGAAAGTAGGAAGTGCAGGACGACATGGTGTGTCATTTGAAAATTCCACCTTGGCACAGCTTGATCCAGGATGAAAGCACAGACAATACACTGCACAAAAAGCTAATTATCTATTTTAAATACATATAGATATATTATATTACATAACATAACATTAATAACATAAAATTGGGAGCATCGTCATCTCCCCAACCCCGCCGTCAGTAGCTCGCGAGAAGCTGGCTGCTTGAAAAGTAGTTCTTGGGGTAAAAAAGTCTGGGCACCCCGGACTTAGTCCATCTACACATCTGTTTGTTGCCATGTCATGTGCTTCAGAAAAGCTGCCATTCTCCACACATTGCCAGCACATTTAATTGAGGATCAATATGTGACATTACCACAGTGCTAATGTGTGGAAAATGGCATCGCACGGTTCCAAAAGTTCACTGCACACAAGTACCAAAAACGGCCCACAGACGACGTCATTGCATCAAAAGAGAGTGTGGGGGCAGAAAGCTGAGGTGACATCAAGTGGAAGAAATCATCATGGGAAAGAGAGAGAAAGTGTCAGCGGGATGGTTTGCACGGATGACGATGCACCGGACATCACACTCAAAAAGGGAAGCGGGCGCAACGCCACTTGGAAAGTCACAACTGCAGCTGTACACCTGCACCAAACTGTGCCCACACGCAAATATGGAAGATCGGCAGAGCGGCGGCGGTGGCGGTGGTGGGGCGGGGGGCATGCGGAGGGCGGCGGGATGGATGGGCGCAGGAGGTAGAGGGAGGCGGGCGTCGTTACCGTCGGATCGTACCATTGGCCTTACCACAGGGGGGTGAGAGGAGGAAGAGGAGGAGGACGAAGAGGAGGAGGACGAGGAGGAGTCAGCTGGCTTTAAGGAAAGGCAACAAAGATCAGCAACAGAGCAGCGCGTCGTCAGTGTCGCCGCCGGTGGCTGTTCTGTGACCTCGTCAAGTATTTAGTTCAGGTATTCTCCGTCCCAGCCGGGAATTCGTTAAGTACCCGCTCATGCGGGGCTTCCGCTGCGAATTGGGGCAACGTAAATAAAACGGGACTTGCTTCTTTTCAATCCCTTTCGGTCGGGACTCTGAGGACTTAACCAAAATACTGTTTTGCTCCAAATGCGACCGCTGTCTGCGAAGCAAGGATTTTTATCTCGCCATTCCAAGCAATTTGATGATTCAACAACTGAGAAGTGGATGGATGTGTGTGTGTATATATATATATATATATATATATATATATACACCCCCCCAAAAAAAAAAAAAAATAAAATAAAGGAGCATAATTTCATCTGGGCCAGGAGGGACAATTCAGAAGATATCACAGCGTGTCGATTGGTGGCATCACGCTTGACTGACCCATGTTGGGAGTGCAGGATATTGGAAAGCCTGCTTCAGGCTGCAGGGATGAAATCGTGAATAATGGTCCGGCCCGGCCCGGAACGGAGAGGAGGCGAAGGAGCTGATGATGCGCCTGCGACATTTATGTGCAGGTGCCCGTGGCTTTATGCGCGCGGTGATGGATGGAGGCCTGCCTCCGGAGCCATCTTGTTTATCTTGCGGCCAGCTGCAGCTTCAACGCAGTCGCGGAACGTCGTTGACGCTACGCAACGTTCAAAGCTGTGTTTACCGCATCGGCAGGACCGGCGGAAAACACCCCGCGTGCTATTCCGGGCCTCGTTTTGAGCTCCAAACACCCACGAGACCTTTCGAGCCAAAACGGGCACCAGAATATCACGTTCAAACTGCTTCTCCCGCGACAAAAGTCGACGCAGAGGCACTGGCACTGGATGGAGGAATTATGACAGAAGGCAGAAGAGGTGAGAAGAAAGAGAAAAAGAGGGATGAAGAGGACGTTCAAGATGGCAGAAGGAAGAGAGGAAAGATGCTTTTTGCTGGGATTTTAACAGGGCCGCCTCTTTCCAGGTCAAATTGAGTAGTTCAGTAAACATTTCGGAGCATTTGCTAGTAGTGACAGTGGCTGAATGACACGTGGACAAAAAGATAACACACAACATTGATAAGAAGAAGGGAGGGAAGGAGAGAAGGAAGGGAAGGAGGGAGGTGTAATGTCTTTTCTGCCCTTGTATTGATCTTGAGGCTCTTACGTAAGCGTTTGAATTTACATTTACTACTGCACTGTAATGCCGAATTACTAGAGGAAGAAAAAGACGCCAATCAGAAGCCATTTCATATTTGCAAAAGGCTAAGTGGCGACATCTATCACGGCAACACTGACAAGCTGCAATTACGTCCTAATTGTCTCACATCGCGACGGTAAACGGCAGCCGCCGATTGGCTGAGCGCAAGCGGCGGCGGACTGAAATATGTTTTGGAAAATGCTGACTAGAGTTGAGGTGCCAACGAAATAATATTTTACTTTGTCTCCATAGTATTGAGTATCTTTTTGTCCTCAAGTACTCAATGTACATATGGCACATTTGTTATATTAGTTTATGCAATGTTAGATGACATTGTTACTACTTAATATGTTACCACATTGGAACAGTACATTTGGGTTGCCGTCTTTTTAGTATTTAGTGGGAGTGATTGCGCAAAACATAAGCAAAGTTAAAAAGCAAATCATATTGCAAGGTGACTTTAACAGATGGCAAAGGTGCATTTCTCGGTCCGAGTGCGTGTAACTTGAAAAACTGTCCGACCAAAGTGAAAGAAACGTATTGTACTGCGTGTTGTTCACAGGGGGCCCGGTGCACCGCCCTCACAAGGAGGGACGCCCGGATTCCCGTTGTGTCGCTTCTTGGGACGGCCGGCCGGTGCCGTCTGGGGCGATGCCCACTTTTTTGGGCGGCATCGGGGCGCTCGCGGTGCTGCCCTTCCACACGCCCGCGCTTTGTTTCATGCCGTCTTAAAAGGCCCGAATGCCATTCGTTATCGTTGAGATTCCCCTCCATCTAAATCAATTAGATTGCGCAGGTGCGCCTAACGAAGTGCCGGCCCACGTGAAGGCGGAATTGTTCGGGTCATAAAAACTGCACTTTCCAAGATGAATTTTTAATGTGACATCCATCTATTTGACCAGCCTGCAAGCTACGTCGTTGTTCAACATGATTTGCTTCCCTGGAAATCGAGGCCTGCCAGCAGAACTTATTCTTCCTCTATGACTAAATGATGTGGAGTTCCGCTTTCGCATGCTAACGAGCCCCCCCCTCCCCTCCCCACTCCACTCCACTCCCCCCGCCTCCAACATCACACGAATAGACCAGCCAGCATCCCTGAAGTCTAAACACAATATACACTCCACATTTGACATTGTGCAATGTTATGCCACTCCGTTGTTGACCGCCGGGCCTCTACGTGGAGAATAAATGAATCCATCCATACATTTACATACATTTGGCAGGCTGAGTAAAAACCATTTGCGGATTAAAATTTTCCAGAGTACAGCAAGATTTTGCAAAGGCACAATTCGACTTCAGCTCTCGCTGTCTTCTCTTATTTCGCCGTTGCAAAGATGTGCTTTGAATGACACCAGGCCCGGACGTTGCATCTTGTCATGGGTCATGCGAACGGAATGTGGTAATAATAAAAAAAAAATGCTGACCTGACACCAACCTGCCACAAGTTCAAATGATATAAAACAGCGCAGCCAGAATGAGCTCTGCAAAAGGCATTATTTTCTGAACTCCACAGAGTGGATCGTGCAGCTGGTTCCGAACGTTGCGGCGGGTGCGCTTCGGGGCAGCGAAGGCGCTGTGAGGGCGCATTTCATGTGTTTCGAATTAGAGAAGAAATGCATCGCCAGGGCGCTGCAGCGCCGCGACATCTGGCTCTTTTGACTCACTTGACCCAATTCGGCCATCGCGGGATCAAATGCGGTGCAGCCGAGGTTTGCTAATCATTTGAAGGCATGCGAGATGGGTATCGCTCGGCTTGTGAGTGTGTGTGTGTGTGTGTAGGGCGGGGGGGGGGGGGCACACCATGTTGGCAGGCGAGGATGGAGGGAGGGAGGGAGGGAGCGGTGCTACTTACGTTAACCTCAGTGATCGCTATGTCAACAACGCTACCCACAACTATCAGGGCATCAAATGTGTTCCATGCATCGACAAAATAATGCTGCGTGCCGAGGAAAAGAACAGAACAGAAAGATGACAGAATAAGGGAGGAGGGGGAGGAAAAAAAAGCAGAAAAGAAGCCTTTAAAAAATATAAAAACGCAACGCACGCTCGCACATTTGATACGATGGCAACGGCAATAAAATGGGGATAAAAATGAAATGCTGGAAGAGGAAAAGCGAACGTTCAAGTTGTGAGCGGTGAGGCCGGTCAAGCGGGTCAGTTAGTGCCCGCCTTACTTTCTTTCTGTACACGGACGCGGCCCGACGGGTGGACTTCTGGGACTCGAGGATGGAGGGAGAGGGGAAAAAAAGAGCAGGAGGAGGAAAGGAGGAAAGAGAGAACACAAGATGGGTGAAGGAAAGAGAGGGAGAGGCGAGTACTTACGTTGATCTCACTGAGAATGACGTCGATTATGCTGCCAATTACGATGAGGAAATCAAACACATTCCAGGGATCACTAAAGTAACCCTACACAGGACCGGGAGGAGGACGAGGAGGAGGAAGGTTAGAAGGGAAAGCATCTGCCGACACCTCCCAGCGCGGTTAAGGCGGGATCAGACACTTTGTAAAAACAATTATGTTAACAAAACGCGACACGCCATATCGCCATCGCGGCGGCCATACCGGTGTCGGCGTGGGCCGTCATGAATATGCAATTATGCTAAACGGGCACGAAAGTCTCATCAAAATCAAATGAGGTTCGAAGAGCCCCAAGATTTGGACTTCCTTGTTTAACATATTGCAAAGGCAGACAAATTCAACATGGCCGCCCCGAACCAATGCGGCGTGTACGTGGAGGGTTAAGGGAAGGTTCTTCGGTTGAAACAAAACGAAGGGGGGAAAGGAACACAATCGGATGGGTTCACTCAGTGGGGTCAGTAGTTTTTAATAACTTTCCCCAATGAGACATACGATCGTTGTAATTCTGCGACAAAACGAAAAGCAAGTGCGCTGCCTCACCCTCGGTTTGAAGGCGATCAACTTGAGGATCATCTCCACCGTGAAGAGGCCGGTGAAGAGCATGTTGAGGATGTTCATGGCGTCGTTGAAGTTCTTCGTCTGACCGTGGTGCTGCAAACCGACACGTGCAAACCGCTGTCATCACGAAAAAATGAAAAGAACCCCCCCCCCCCCCAAAAAAAAAAAAAAATAAAATAAAATAAAATTGTATCCGCGTGCGTCTGGTTCACCTGCATGGCCAGACAGATGGTGTTGAGGAGGATGAGCGTGAACATCAGGTATTCAAAGTAGGTGGAGTTGACCACGTACCACACCTTGTACTGGTACGGGTTCTTGGGGATGTACCGGCGGAGGGGGCGGGCCTTCAGCGCGTACTCAACACATTGACGCTGCGGAAAAACGCGCAAAAGATACAAAAGGTCAAATGAAACGAAGCTACTGCTGATAAATGTGAGAGGCTACCCGTCATACAAATTTGCTGCAATTATTATGATGAACAAATGATCGCTGCAGGATGGTATAGAGCTCGTGCACCTGAGTCATCAAATCACGTCACTGGCCGGAAGTGTCGGTCTAGCAAAGCATTTTTCAATGCTAAGTCGGTTGGAGACGACGCGAAAATACGTCGCCCAGAGTTTTGTCCGGTACCGTGAAACATTTAGAAGATTCAAATAAACAAAGGTGCGTGAAAAATGAGAGGCGCTTGGCATAGAGGACCCACATTTAATGCTGAAGTCGATGTTTTCGCCAATAAGAAAGTGGACCGTTAACCCACTTCCGCTTGTCTTGGACAACTGGATCTACAAATGGATCTGGTGAGTAAGTCGTCGAGATTTACACCGAAGAGTTTGAAAGCGTAGAAAAGTCTGGACGTGTACAAATACTTCGTTGCTGGATCTGTTCTCAATCAAGAATAAATCCCACATAGCGATGGAGCCACTCAGATTTTTTATCAATATAAATACCAATATTTAAATAAATGAAGCCTGGTTTTCCACAAAAAAAAAAAAAAAACATAAAAGACAGCAAGTCGGCTCCTTCATACACGGAAGGCTGTTGCGGCCACACGTTAAGCTTTGGTAAACTTTTTTTAAATATGCAGCTTCAGCCCCCGCACACGGAAGCGTACTGCGGCCACATGTTAACCTATGTAAACATCACTGTGAATGACTGTTTATTTTATTTATTAATTTTTTTAAAATACGCATCGGACTCATTTGAGACCAAGGCATATTAAA
Organism: Syngnathoides biaculeatus; assembly: GCF_019802595.1. NCBI lineage: Eukaryota > Metazoa > Chordata > Actinopteri > Syngnathiformes > Syngnathidae > Syngnathoides > Syngnathoides biaculeatus. Next base: position 8,900,568 of record NC_084659.1, on the reverse strand, counting down.
AAAAAAAAAAAAAAGTCCGTCAGGGAGAGGTTTACCGAAATTTAAGGTGTGGCCGTAACACGCTTCCGTGTACGTTGGAGACAACTCCCTGTCGTTTCGAGAAAATGGGTGTAAAAAAAATGAAAATGGCGCATTACCTGGTTCTTGTCCAGCTCGCAGTTCTTATACTCCTGCTCGCCTTGCTCCTGGAACGTGACGATGACGAAACCGACGAAGATGTTCATCATGAAGAAGGCGATGATGATGATGTAGATGATGAAGAAGATGGAGATGACCACGCGGTAGTTGTAGATGGGACCCACGTCCTCGGTGTGAGAGTCGATGGCCCGGTACAGGAGCCTGCGGGGGTGGGATGGGGGGGGGGGGGGAGTTGATGAACCGAAACGGGCAATGCGGCACATGTACCTGATGAGTGTGTGTGTGTCTGTGTGTGTGTGTTCTAGCATGCCGACACACACCCCGGCCAGCCCTCAAAGGTGGACACCGCAAACAGAGCCATCATGCCTTGCAGCACGTCGTCAAAGTTAAACTCGCTGTTCTCCCACACCCTCAGGGCTCTTTCGGGCTTGGCCACGTCGCCGTCCTTGTACTTGATGTAGGAGCCTCTGACCAGAAACACAACGCCCGCCATTGTGCGGCGGATGCGAGCAACTCATCGGCGCGGCCACGTCTTACCTGCACTCCGCCTTGGTCTGTTTCGAGCTGTCCGTGCAGGAGAAGAACTTGCCCTAGAGGCCGACAGAGACGTGTTGGCATTCCGGCTGGTGGGGAAAAGGCCTAAAATTGGCGCTCTACCTTGAAGAGCTGCACTCCGATGCAAGCGAACATGAACTGGAGCAAAGTGGTGACGATGACGATGTTGCCGATGGTCCTGATGGCCACGAACACGCACTGCACCACGTGCTGAGGAAGGCAGGAAACGGTCACGGTCACGGCGCTTCACTTTTGCAACCTCATGTGCCCGGGATGACGCGCTGACCTTTAGACCCTTGGCTCTGTTGATGGCCCGCAGAGGTCGAAGCACTCGGAGAACCCGCAGGATCTTCACCACGTTGATTGCGCTGGACCTGAAACGCCGGACGGGGCTTTGCAAAATATTTCGCAAACACACATTCACAGAAAGTGGGTGGAGCAACTGTGACCAGTTCTGTTCATTTTTTTGGGAAATGACACTACGATGGACTGCGGATTTTGTCGCAACACTGACTTTTGTGCACTGTGCGTCTTCGACGCTGCAGATTGAGGCCGGCATTGTGTGTTCAAGACTTTCAAACACACAATTGTGACACGACTCTTCTCGGTCTCCTCAGAGAAGGTAAGAACGTGCGACACTTAAAAACACTAAAAACATCCTCAAAGGGTATAACATACTCAGTGTTGATGTAGTTTAATCTCATTTAACGGGAGAAAAGGCACAATTCAATTACAGTTACAACAGGTATATTTCCATATTTTTTCAGTTTTAGTTCCATTCAAAAAAAAAATAGTCGCAAAATCATTTTTTTCCCCCTCACCACTGATCTTAAAAAAAAAAAAAAAAAAAAAAAAGACTCGGATGGCTCATTGGCCACTCAAACTGGAGTCATCATCCGCCATCTTGATACTCCCAAAACAAGCATCCCGACCTCTCTCGCGTTAATCGCCAGTTTCATGGCTGTGAGAAAACATTCCACAGGTAAGTTAGAAAGATTTACTGTTAAAGTTTGTTTGTAAAGGGTTTTTTATTTTATTTTCTGATGAGCATAATTCACTTGAACAAAGTTTTGTTTACAGTTGCTGTTGTTCACTGTTCGCTCTCTGCTTCACACCTTTTATAGGGTGACGGTTTTTCGCCAAAAAGCGATGTCAATATTTTCCCAAACTTCATCTGTGGATAAGCAAGAAAACACATTTTCTGTGAAATTTGTGATGAATTTCAGAATACAGAACTCTGCAAATTGAATTTGATTTTCAAATGCGAGGAAACAAGTTGAAATTGGACATTGCAGAGACAACAAACTAACAATGCGTTTAGCATGTATTTTCCCATTGCGAGTCCTTATTTTCCAAAAATATATCGAACTGACTTAAAATGTAATGTTTTTAGGACAAAAAAATGCTTAGTTTTTTTTTGCTATGTTAAAAAGATAGTGCTGCACAGCGTATTTTGGGAAAAGTTAACATGTCACGGTTTCTTGGTAGTCACAGTGTTCTATGTCTTTCCTTTGCAATTAGCCTATTTTGGCTAACCAAAAATCTTTCATGTTACAAGAACTGAAAAAACGTCAAGCTCACACGACCAGTTTCAATTCTACATGCGAAAATTTGAGGAAAACCCCCACCGTAATCCAACCTGTAAACCGTGCCCTCCACACGTTTTGGGAGTATAAAGATGGTGGCCAACTGAATTCAACCAATCGACATCCCGCTCGATGTGTATGCGCTATCCAGTCTTTTTTATTTTATTTTTTTCCCCCCTTTCACTTCCTCCTCCTAAAACCGACGCTTGTGATAGGCTGGCTGGCCTTGTGCCATTTTGTCTTAAACGTGACGTCGCAATAATGCTGCCTTATGCATAATTGCATATCATAGCAAGCCCCCTCATATGTAAAAAACTGCATATCGTAGAAAGCCCCTCATATGTAAAAATATGGCCCATAGCGGTTGTAAACCGCGCAGGACTTCAACTTGCAAGTAAGTATACTCAACTGGTATTTTGAGAGGAAAAAAATATATAATTCCATAAGACCATAAATCACAAAGAAGAAGCACATGAACAATTCTATTTGTCCTCCTCTGGTAATTCACAGGGGAGGGGGGGTGTTTTTTTTTGGGGGGGGAGGGACTCATAGGAGCACCACAGTAACACATCCTCGTGTCACAATTAATCACACACTCACACGACACACATTGAAAAAAAAAACCAAAAAACAAAAGACAGACCAACGAGGGCAAGCAAAGTGTGCTGTAAGGAAAGCGTCCGTTCACGGGTTGTGCTCAAAACGACAACAAAAGTCCCACAGCTACGATGAGATGAACACGGTGACATTTTGATTTTTAGTTAACGTGTGAGGAGAAAAACGACCTTTCGCCGCAAAAGGTGCTGACAGAAGCTACAGAAGACGTTTTTCTTCACACGTCACCACCAAAAATGCCAAGGCGTCACCCAGAAGGGAGCGTCCGCGTGGCCCAGAAAGGAAAGAAAGCAGTGTGTGACGCCTTCGAAACGGGAAGTTTAACGGTGACTTCAGGTAGCCGATCCGGTGTGGGATGATGCCGCTGACGCGTCGCAGTCAAAAGTAGCCGCGGTGTACTGGCAGCGTTGCGTAAATAAAGACACCGCCGAGGATGCTATACAACGAGAAAGCCGTGGGTGCCACCATTAAGCAGCTGACCGGTAATTCTCGGCCATATTTCCTCGACTTCATCAACGACACGAGGCCTTCATCTATTTTTTAATCTCCCCCTTCTACACGCACGATGCATTTTCACGTTTGTCCAGCGCCGTCGTGACATTTTGTCAATTTGAAATTCCGAACGGGCTCAAATTGACTGTGACTGTCCAGCAACATCCCACACACTTTTTTTTTTTTTTTTTTACCTTTAACAAGCCCAAAAACAACAATAACAGAAAACAAAACAAAAAACCACTTGTTAACATTCCGCTGCCATTTCTATTGCCCAGGAGAGTTCAATTTTGAGGGTTCACAAATTCAATAATGATAATTCACTTTAGTTAGAAATGATTGTCATTGTTAAAGGGCATTCGACGTGAGAGCATAATAAATGAACGTTTTTTTGTTTGTTTTTTTTTGCTCCAGCTAAACTCTCCCAAACTATAGAAACACCAAATCAAGGGAGTGACAGCTTGACACATTTAACGTGTTGAGGGGGGTCATATTAATAAGCACTAATATGGACTTACGTCGAGAAGTCTAATCTATTAAAGAGTTAGAAACAGAGAGCGCAGCATAGCGTATTAAACATGAGAAACATCACAACATTCCAATGAGTTATTAGCTGCAAGAAGGAGAGGACATCTTTATTAATAACAAAAACAGCACGACGGGGGGAATTGGGGGGGGGGTTGTCAGGGGTGAGCGATGGAGTGTAAAGTTGTCGGAGAGAAGAGTGAGGCCGTGTGACGCATGGGCCAATTTAGCAGGCAAAACATTTGCCTACTTAGCGACGTGACAAGTTGATTTGCGTCGCCGCGGGGCCGACTAAACGGCCCGTGAAGGCAAAGACGCCGCGGAGGCTCGGCGACGTCCGTCCGGAGCAAAAAAAAAAAAAAGGGATAATTGCTGAAGGTGACAGCAGATCAATTTTTTGACAACAAAAGCATTTGCGCCGTGCAACAATAGAAACGGTGGACTCACTGTATCCCGGAGGAGATGAGGGAAACGCTCACGACCACCAGGTCCAGAATGTTGAAATAGTTCCTGCAGAAAGAACCTTTGTGGAGGAAGGCTCCGTAGGCCGTCATCTGTGGCGGGCGAGGGACCAGCTCGTAAATTTTTCAACCGTTAAACAGCAAAAGCCGGCGTCCGCGCACCTTGAGGATAATCTCGATGGTGAAAAGCCCCGTGAAGACGTGGTCCGCGTAGCCCAGGATCTGCGGAAGCAACCGAGAGGGTCATCGTTTCGGACGGGAGGTGACGCCACGCACGTTTAGGGCATCGAAAAGCTCGCGCCGTCGTTCAAAAAAAGCACAGCCGAAATGGAAGGAGAGGGAGAGTGGCCAAAGAAAAGATCGTAAAAGAGATGTTCATGATCGCGGAGCGCAGGCGGAACCAGCGCACGCCTCGCCGCTTCTTTACATTTTGAGCACAGCTTGCAAATGTTCGCAATCGAACAGCAGAGCGATGTTGCCGTGGGGAACAACAAACCCCCCCCCCCCCCCCGAGCTACCGCGACCATATTGTATTTACTAGAAGAGCAAACAATTGACTCCATTTTGCAGTCTGGTGTTAAAAAAACAAGGAAATGGAACTAATAAAGCTTAACAGGCCTTTTACAAGTTAGAAGTTAACACAGTCGTACAGGACTCGGAAGGAATGAGTAGACAAAATAAAACCCCCTCCTCCTCCATTGGCCGTTAGGCTTTTAGCGCTATGAAGAATATTTTGTTTTTCCTCGACGAACCTCGTTTCTGAAGGAGTCGTTCTTGACCGGGTCCTCCGCCGCCAGACTGATGCTGCTGAGCAGGATGAAGAAGAGGATGAGGTTGGTGAAGATGTTGTGGTTGACGATTTTATGGCACAGAACCCTGAACCTAAACGACATAAAAATGAAAAAAAAAAAAAAGACAAAATAAGAGCGCATTTAGAAAGTTTTTGTGTTCAGCGTGAGGGAAGAAGACGGAAGGCACGCGTCACTTGTTGGTGTGGCTGAAGACGAAGAAGGCCCGGGCCTTGGGCATGGGAACCGCCTTCTCCTTGAGCTGGATGTCGGACAGCGGCCGCGGCCTCGGGCCCACCGGCACGTCCGGCTCCTCGTCGTCGTCGTCGCCTGGCGGAGAGGAGCCCGCTCAAGACGAGAGGCGGCGGTTTCCCGGGAGCGGCAAAAATCACGCGGGGCCGAGTGCGTTACCTATGTAGTCGTTGGCGGGGTAGGGATTCTTCTCTTCGCTTTCGTCGCCGCAGTAATCGTCCATGTTGATCTGCGCGGGAGAAGAGGCGCCCTCGTCACACGTCAATGGAGCAAAATGGTCGAATTCTGAGGTCTTTTGCGCACATTTACTTTGGTGGCAGTGTTGGTCTCGCCATCAGAGGTGATGGACTTCAGCTCAATCTTCTCTCTCTTCTCCTCCTCCAGTGGAGGCTTCTCGTTGTTGTGCCGCTTGTCAGGAGTGCCCAGCCTGGAGAAAGAAAAAAAAAAAAAAAACAACAAAGGATGCCAACCTTTGCGCAACCCCGACAAGCGCGACCGATGCCAGTTCTGCGCCGTACGGTACCTGGCCAGTTTCTTCCTCTCCTTCTCCTCCTCTTCCTCCTTCTGGGCCGAAGTCAGGCTCTCCGCGTCAGCCAGATTGTCCACAGCGATGGCCAAGAAGACGTTGAGTAGGATATCTGGTCACGGGGCGACGTTAAGGATGTTGCTGACCCCGTCACATCCTCAATCCCCGTGGGCGCCGCCTCGAACGTCGCTGCCCGAAGGACGTCCAGCTAAATTTGTACGGTGTGACGGTCTGAGTTCTCCCGCTGCTGCAAAGTCTCTTTGTGAGTAATGCCCACGCGCGTATATTTTGTAAACTTCCGGCCAGTCTCAAACATCCCCATCCGTGCCATGTGCCATTCGACAACTTGTAGTCGAGTGTTCATTTTCGCTATGGATGTCTCAGAAAAACGAACAGAGTGACCGTACATATAAATGTATATCTTATAGATATATAACTTTTGTTTTAAGGTGAGGGTTTGGGTTAAGTTATAACATATTTTAGCTCCCTCTATGTAGAAGAAGGGAAACTATGAGACCGGGACTGCTACGTAGCCAGAGTTCCCCTGTTAGTAACGCATGCACATTCATCACAAGGAGACTTTTCAGCACGGGGGAGCGCTCAGACCGTCACAACGGGCAGCTCGGTGCGGCCCTACGTGAAAACCTCCGACTCACTTTGAAAAACATTCAGGGCATTGCTTTGATGGAACACACTGGATGAAAATTACAATCCATTTTTCCAACGTGATTGGCCCGTAAGGAAACTTGTAGGGCGCACTTTATTCCCCCCCCCCCCCCTCCAACGGTGACTCATTTTGCCGACAGGATACAGTTCCCGCAGATGAAGAGGATGATGAAGTAGATGCAGACCAGCATGCCGGGGAAGGAGGGCCCGCCGTACGCCATGATCCCGTCGTACATCACCGAGTTCCAGTCTTCTCCGGTTAAGATCTGACAAAATCACAACATAAAAGTGAATCAAAGCAGATGAACGACATCCATTTGAGCAGGACGAACGCGCTCAAGGACAAAGTCGAGATTGTCTCGCCTGGAAGACGGTCAGCAGCGACTGGGGGAAGTTGTCGAAGGTGCTCCGCCGGGTCTCCTCGAAGTTAAACTTGCCGCCGAAGAGCTGCATGCCCAGCAGGGAGAAGATGATGATGAAGAGGAAGAGCAGGAGCAGCAGGGAGGCGATGGAGCGGACCGAGTTCAGCAAGGACGCCACCAAGTTGGACAGCGAGTTCCAGTATCTGGACCCGACAAAGGCAACGACGCATTCCGTCAAGTTGTGCGTTGAAAAGCCGACGCGGCGTGAACGCATTTGTCAAACCGCACCTGGTTATTTTGAAGATTCGCAGCAAGCGTACGCAACGCAGCACGGAGATGCCGAGCGGCGACATGATCTTGGTTTCCACCAGGATGGTCTCCAGAATCCCGCCGCAGACCACGAAGCTGTCGAAGCGGTTGAAGAGCGACACGAAGTACGCCTGAGGGGGAAAAAAAAAAAAAAAAAAAAAAAAGCAAAAGGACACGCCCGTCGGTGTGCAACTCGTAGCGGTCGACGTCGACTGCGCGGCTACGTTTGCTGTCGCACCTGAAGGCCCAGACTGTACATCTTCAACAGCATCTCGCCGGTGAAGAGCGCGAGTAACACCTTGTTGGCGATGTCTGTTCGGAAAAAAAAAAAAAAAGAGGCCAGTGAAATCAATTTGCAACCAATACCTGTTATTCAGGGTTCCCACTCTTTTCTTGAAATTATTTTCCAGGACATTTTCAGCTGCTACAGTGCAACATACACTGGTAACCCCCCCACCAAGCTTTGGAGAAATCATTTTCCAGGTTTTCCAGGACGGGTGGGAACCCTGATAATAAATACACAGCGTCCTAAAAGCTACTACACACTTCTTAAAATCTATATTACGTTTCAAGTATGATGGTGACGGCAATTGGGATTTGAAGCTTTTTATGGTCTTATCATTCCCTTCGCATGACATTTTTCTTTCCTACTTCGAGAACGCAAAATGAAATCCACGCTGTTCAAGCAGGATGTGAAACGCAGCACGTCTACGCAAAGGGAGGACGCGCGCAGTGAATTTTGAGGTTTTACGGCCGTACCTTGTATGTCGGTCAACCACTGCGGCTGGTGGTGATGCTCCGAAGCGATGGTCAGCGTGTTGAGGAAAACCAGGAAGATGACCAGCCAGTAGAAAACCTGCGACTTGACCGCCGCTCGACATTTGCGCCTGCACAGCCGGTTCCACCTGCGAGAGTAGCGACTGCAGGCAGGGGGGCGGGAAAAGAGGGAAAACGCACAGAATAGAGAGAATAGAACAGACGCATGGTCAGGAATCTCGCTCCATGCTCGGCGGAGCTGTTGGAAAACAAAATTTGCATCCTTTGCACCCAAGAAAAAAAAGCCAGCGCCGACGCGATTGAGGGTTGAAATTTCAAGTGTCTGATTGTTATTTGCACTCCAACAGAAGTCTTTCATCTCATTGTGCAAACGATTTATTTTGTTCTGCAGACAATTGAACATGAAATTGGGCAAGGAAAAAAAAAACACTTAGTGGTGATTCAACGCCTAATGACAACCAAAACAAAATCCTGCGGTTACCACAAAAAAAAAAAAAAAAAAAAAAGCTCCGTTTGAACCGGCGCCACAAGACATTTATTGCTGTCGTAATATTTTGCTCCACTCATATACACATTGGAGAGGTGCGCCAACAACTATTTTTCACTCAAATAAACCAAAAGTTCATAATAGTGACAACCGGCATCCTTTTCTTTTTTTTACGATTGTGATTATTTGTGTTTGACCTTCTTCCCCTGGCTCTGAGGCGTCATTTGATATCACGCATTCATTCCTCGGCCTGTTTGTGAGCTGCGGCTTGACAACAAAAGCGGTGCTGCGCTTGCGCCACCATGTACCATTTTTTTTTTTTTTTTTTTTTCACCCAGCAGATTCTATGATCAAGCATCAAAAACACTGCAATTAGGCGATGATGACACGCGCACGTCGAGGAGTTAAGTTGGGAGCGGGTGAGCGGAGTCGACACAATGGCAAACAACAGCTACTAACCTGAACTTGGATTTGGAGATCCTATTTCTGGAACACAGAGAACAAGAATGGATTATACACACAGACGCACACACGCACACATAGATATACAGGTATAGACACAACATGGAGGGCGATTTGACAGCGCTTGCTCATTCGTCGTTTGGTCAAATCACCCCGCCGGAACACGTATGAGGTGGCAAGCAGTCAATGAGATTATGTTGGTAAATTTTCCAACATTGTGAAGTATATTTCGGTCAAATATGCTTTGATTGTTTGCCACCGGAACAGTAACATTAACATATGACGGAGGACAAAGAAATGCATTTATATATCGGAATAAATGCCATCTTTTTTTTTTTTTTTTTTTGCACTGCCAGGGTTCAGGTGTGTTTAGGAATGTTTGAATAAAAACCCCTCATTGATTCACGAGGGGCGGGACGGTGGATCAACTGGTAAAGCATTGGCCTCACAGTTCTGCCTGTGTGGAGATTGCATGTTCTCCCCGTGCCTGCGTGGGTTTCCTCCGGGTGGGCACTCCGGTTTCCTCCCACATCCCCATTAATTGGACACTCTAAATTGCCCCGAGGTGCGATTGCGAGTGCAGCTGTTTGTCTCGATGTGCCCTGCGATTGGCCGGCGACCAGTTGAGGGCGTACCCCGCCTCTTGCCCGTTGACATCTGGGTTAGGCTCAAGCACCCCCCGCGCCTCTTGTGAGGATAAGTGGCTAAGAAAATGGATGGATGGATGATTCGCGAGCAAAGAACTTTGTATGTATCCCGAGTATCAACTGGTGCAAGTCTCTCCTCCGGACGCGACCGTCTCGATTAAGAGATCAGCGGGAGCTGGCCTGAGGTCCGTCTCCATGGCGACAAGAAGGATAAATACTCCGAGGCTTATCTCCATAATAGCGCCGGGCACTCTCACAAAAGAGAAGGTGAGGGTTCCAATTCCCAATAGCCGCGAGGTTTTCTCTTCATGTTTCTTCGATTATTTCTTTTATAGGCGACGAGCGCTGAAATGCTTCACTCGTGGCGTTGCCACGAAAACCGTTACGAGTTGGGTTCCTGGCACAGATTACGACATCGTTTCTCTTTTTTGTTGTTGTTTTTTTTTCCCCGTTTGTCATTTTTTGGCTCAGACAAGTACCCACAAACAGCCAAACAAAGACAAAGTAACAGATGGACAGAGAAGAGAATGAATAACCAACAGCGTGCGGCAACTCGGCCATGGCGTGCGTGAGGCGTGGGCGGGCTGAAGCGAGAAAGCGGTCGCGTCGCGTCCCGTCGTATAACCGACGGCGAGCGAGTGAGTCAGCCGCCGGCGAGGGGGCCAAGCAAAAGACGGCCCGTCAGAACCAGAGGGCGACCGAGCAGTAAAGGCTCCGCTACTACGAGATGATCACGATTGATGCCCTGCTCGTTTAACGCTTGGGCACACCTGGAATCGGAATCGTTGTCCTCGCTCCCGATGAGATTCTTGTGGCGATTGCTCCTTTTCGACAGTTTGCTGGCACGGTTACAGGGAAGATCCCGACGCGGTCCGAGTAGCGTCGGCGTACTTACGCTAGCCGGGTACAGCAGGTCTCGCCCTCCACGTCGCCTCCGGGCGCATTGTCCGTGTTGACCGATTCGTTCTCGCTGGCCGGCATGCTCACTGGATGACACGGGCGCAAAAAAAAAAAAATAACCACAAGTCACTTAACGCCGCCTCTTTCAAAAATGAAAGCATTTCCCCAGAAACAAATGTGTCACAAACGGGGAGATGTTAATGATGTACCCGGGGGAGGGGGATGGGGGGTTTCACGTTTGCTATTTTAGAACCGGTTTCAGTATATTTTAGTACTTTCAATAGCGAGTGGCAAAAATTCACATCAAGTGACACCTGCTCAAGAACATCCAGGACCTTCTTCTCGCTGCTGCATCCGTCCACATTGAACCTTTTTGCAAAGATAATCAACTGTGCAGATCAAGTCAGGTTTTTGTTCTTCAATTATTTGCTCAATTGGAGAACAAGGCGATTGTGATTTTCAGACCGAAGTTTTCCACGGCCCAGCCGGTGATCTCTGAGTAGCGTGCCATCGGTTGGGAATTTGACGAATTTTTTTGCTCAAAGCAAAAACAAATCAGCCAAACATTTTAGCAACGACACTCCTCGACAGGCATCCCCGAGCAAATAAAAGCATCCCCAATTTGCACGACGGGTGCCTAAAGTAATCACGCCTTACAATGTTGACACACTTGTGCTGTTTACCGCTGCGGAGCTCGAGGGACACGAGCGACGCAACAGCTAATAGGGCAGACTGCGAAGCAGACCAGAAACCCCTTTTTTTTTTTTTTTAAATTGTATTTTTTGTTTTAAATTTCACAGCTCGCAGGGATCGTAAAAGCTGCAAATTGCAGACTTTTGTGCGCAAAGATTGCAGGTACATTGGCTTGGAGCGAGGCCTTTAAAATGAGCTTTCATCTTCGCTTCCAGAACAAATCAGTTCGTTTTTTTTGGGTGTTGTCGCTAGCTGCCAAAAAAAAAAAGTTGCACGGCAGATATCGGTCATTTCACTTCCGAGAAAGGAAACGTGGCGTGGCGAAAGGAACTCAAGTGCTTTCGGGCGTAAGTGATGGGGAGGAACGGGGCGGCAGCCAACCGGAGAGGGGAGGGGGAAAAAATTGGGATACTTGAGTGGCGTCGGAGAGAGAGCGGGAGAGGTGGGAGGGCTCGTGAAGGACGCTTCCACGGTGGCGGCGGAAGGTGAGGGGTTGATGGAGACTGGGGGATGGGGGGGGGGGGGGGGGGGGGGGTGGCGAGCCCCGGGATGTAACCGTTATCAAGCGACGCATTGCTTCTTATTGCTTCTGTCAGTCGGAGCCGCAGCTGCCTTCGCTGTCACCTCAAACGCTTATTGTAAAACCCTCTGGACTCAGACGCCGCGCGTGCACAAAATAAGACGTTACGTTCAGCTTGAAAAGGAGCACAACCCCCCGGCAGCCGTCCTGGAATCTGACTGGACTCCCGACAACAAAAGCGCTTCAGAGTTTCTTGTAATAATAAACGCCGAGTTGCCTTGATTAGACGGCGAGGCTCAGATGAGGATCCGTTCCGCACAAGGCCGCTACACGTGTCGAGCGCTCGGCGCTTTCCAGCGCCCGGGGCCCCCGCGGTCCCTCCCGAGGCCGAAAGCCTTTCAAATGCGGCGCCTCCGCCTCAGCGGCGCTCTGAACTAGTTTAATACCTATTGTTGGCGTAAGCCCCACAGACCTGAGCCGCAGAGCACAGGAGGAGGATGGAAGGACGGCCAAGATGGGAGGATGACGGAGAAGAAGAAGAAGAGGAAAGGGTGCTGCAGGACTCACGGTTTCTGGGTTTGTCGTCATCCAGACCCTCCTCCTCGTTCTCCGGGTCGATGTCTTCAGCCTGAGTGATCCAGTCTAAGTAGCCCTACAAAACAAAACAAAACAAAACAAAAAAATACATTTATGACCAGGAATGCCCAAAAATGCTCCAGTACTAACTATGACACCCAAAGGACTAGCACTTAAATGTAATGACTTCAGTCTAAAGAAATAAGATGCGTCGGAGCGTCGCTATTTATTAAAGGATGAATCAAAAATGAAGTTTCATGGGGAACTCTTTGGTTCTAGTCCAGCCACTTGCCACTTAAGTGTCCCAAGACTTTTGTCCAGCCCACCTTGAGATCCTCCTCCAGCTGCTGTTTTTCTCGCAGTTTCTGGAAGTCGCCTCGTGCCTTGGCCTTCTCCCTTTCCTTGGAAAACTCTCTGGGAGGGTGGAGGGGGGGGGGGGCGAGGGATGCAGATCCAGGAACCCGAGAGAGGGAGAGAAGCGGCAAAAACAAATCAAAGGTGAAAGCCTCGCTCAAATAAACACGCATTTTGATGATGAGCCTCTGAAAGGTGGAAGGAGGGAAAACCTGCCAAGAAAAAGAGCTTAAAGAGTGTTAGTGTGCACATACCAGATGAAAAGCCCAGATCCTGACACACAGACGTGGATTACAATCATCATATATGACTTTACACCCCAAATAACCGACGATAAATGTTCATTTTGGACTTGCATGGGCCTCGTCGATCTATAAAACACTCAAGAACCTTCCTTTCTCCGCCCTCTGCTCACCGTGCATACCACCACCCGCGCTCTCTGTCACAGCAGTTTTATTAACCTGCTTCTTCCCAAATTCTGGGGACCACTGAGTCGGTCGTTTTCAATTTTCTGCTTTGCTGTCCGCTGCCAGGCCGGCATTGAAACATGTGAATTGATTTAGCGCGGTGAATAAAAGGCACGTGGCTGGACGTCGCGTGACTGATGAGCGTCGGGGTCCAATGATGCTCATCTTGTTGCCGTCTGGGTGAATGTTGCTCATTTATCTCCAGGCGACCCCCCACCGGCGCTCCGGCCCGAGGTCGGCACGCATCGGCGAGCTCGTTGGAATGTGTTTGCCGGCTTCGTTGCGCGGGTCACTAACCGGCCGGGCTGTGTACGAACACGCGGCTTGGTCCCGGCTTCTCTTCCCTTTCTATGTTGCCGGCTCACTGTTCCTGGTTAGCCATAAATTATCGCGTCAGTCTGAGGCTGCCCAAAACCCCCCACCCTCCCCCCTCGAACACACTGCGAATTTGGTAAAAGGTCAGGCCGTGTAGTGCGTTAACGGCATCATTAGTCACAAGCCAGACAAAGACTCCGACAGCCAAGCCACCCCGAGCTGTTTGCGCCAAATAGACTTTTATTTTTTTTTTCTCCCCCCCGACAACGCTGCCGGCGTATCATCCCGGGTATCACGCCTCGGAGGAGGATCGGTCGGAGGCCTTCATTTGTCACCGTTTCACATGAATTCATTCAAAGTGATTTAGTTGGCTGGTTCGGATTATAAATGAATGACAGCTTTTGCTGAGTATCAGCGAGCAAATCGTATCCAAAACGTCTCCTCCGCTCAATCCCTCGCAGTGTACAAAACAAAACAAAAAAAAAAAACGTACTTTACCTGTTAGCGCTTATTTCTCAGCGAAACCTCAAAATGGTGGAAAGCATTCAGATAAATTGTTTTTCAAATCCCATAAGACGTTATTAACAGCGATTGCCGCTCATCTTCCCAGCGAGTCCTTTGGGAGTCCAAATGTTCATCACTCGCTTGGCTTATGTATCTATTTATTTAAAATGACTGTGACAGTTTTGCAGGGTCCAAACAGAGCTGCCCAACGACCGTGTCATGTTATTCCGTCGACGCAGCTCGGCGACATCGGCGCCGGAGAGTTAATATCCGTAAACTTGTCCGTCTTGCCCGGCTTCGAGCGCCAGTTGCTTAAGTGTCATTTCGCCGCAGTCGGCTGCGAGGATAATGACTGAAACGGACGTGCGCAAGCACAATTCCGGGGACTTTGGAATTAAACGTCACCAGATGGACTAGGAACTGCGCCGTGTACCTATAAAAACAAGCAAGGCGTCTACCGTCGGGATAGAAAAAGCTGGCAGGAGGAAGGCTCCCAAGAGTTGTCCCGAGGAATGAAAAGGAGATGTTAGTCTGGAGTCAGCTCGGACCCTGACCTTACCCGCTCAACACCCCCAGAACCAAGTTAAGCACAAAGAAGGATCCGATGATGATTAAGGTGACAAAATACACCCACGGCCACTTGTACCCTACTGCGTCGTTCACCTGGTGGAGAGACGGAAGGAAAAGGGGAAGGAAGGTGTTAGGAAACTGCTTCGAGCCTCAGTGATTGTTCGGGACGTGCCACTCGAGCAGGATCCTCGGCGTCGGGCCAGCTGCACTTTGTGAACTCATGAATACACAAAACCGCTCGTTTCGGAGCAGGTGAGCTTTCTGGAAATCGGACGTAACGCTGCGGGTTCAACCTCAAATCGGAGAGGAGAGGAGGCAGTCCAGTGCAGCCAAGACTCCCGTGGACACAACATTACTGCAATTCTCTTTTCCCTAAATTGTAATATGGAAAAAAAAGCACTGTGTAATGTTGTGTTTCATTAAAACATATCATTAAATAAAATGACGAGAAATTAAAGCATTTTTCAATAGACGCTGTGCACCTCGGCCACTTGAGCGTTGCCTCATAATACAAGCAGAGCAAGGCAGAGTAGTATTGGTGGTTCTTCGCAGGGGATAAAGAATACATCCCTGTGAGTGCTAGGCAGGTTTACACATGTTGCGCTAGTCTTTTTGTTTAAATCAGATTGTTTTAAGGGTTAAAAGCAGGCCTCGGCGCCGACTTATTAGTCACAAGTTAGTTTTTAACACTTATGCTGCCCCGTCATGTTTACTTGGTTTACAGCCGTCATCTGTTTTGTAGTTTAAGGTTTGGACATGAAAGGAGAAAATAACATTCGAGACTCGTTATAAGATTTGAGCTTCTTTGGCGATTGCAAGTTTTCTGCGCTCCACCCTGAGGGGTGAATTATTTATACCTCGGCGTGTCCCCACGGGCCGGGTGGTTCTTGTACTCGCCGAAGCAACCCCAGCCGGACGAGCACTTATTCGGAACACATGTTTTGTTTTGTTTTGTTTTTTTGCCGCTTTTACCCTCGCGAGTAACCTGACGTGAACCCCGCAGACCCGCGCTGACTCGAGACTGGAACCCTGGAGTCGCACTTTCGCAGGTACGGAGCTGGTCAAAAACGCTTGGATGGCAGCGTGCGCGTGCCCGTCTGGTCGTTCCAAAAAGGCCGCGACGGCCTCTTGTGCTCAAATGACATGAACATGAACGTGACGGATGGCTACGCTAGTGATTGTTTCATATGTAGCCTGTGCATGTCATAAAACTTCCTTTGATTGGAATGTCCATTTTTTTGGGGGGGGGGGGGGGGTAAGAGGGGCAGCGTCATGTTCTTTTATGATTGATGGTAACAATTACACTTGTTTGGCTTCCCCCCACAATAGAAATGACGCAGTTTTGACACGTTATTTGGTAAAATTTATACGGACACATTACGTGGACAGAAGTATTGGGACGGTACACGTACAGGAAGTGGAGCAGTTTCACGGGCGCGGAAAATGTTCCCTCTTAGATAAAGGAGGCGATAATCTCAAAAATGTTTGGCGGTGGGAGTCTGGCTGCGCTGCACGCAACTTCAACAACACACACACACAAAACCAACAAAGCAGAAGCTCTTACCCACTCAACACCCCCAGAACGAGATTGAGGACGAAAAAGGAGCCGAAGATGACGAGAGAGACAAAATAGACCCACGGCAGCTCATAGCCCATAGCGTCCTGCATCTGAGAGACGGACAGACGGATGGAGAGAGAGAGAGAGGAGAGAGAGAGAGAGAGAGAGAACGACAAGAGGAGGAGGAGAAGGCAAGACGAGCGGGTTAATCGAAATATCTGCCGTGTTAAGGTGAGCGTGGATGTGAAAATGTGACAGGAGCGGGGGGGGGGGGGGGTGTGTTCCAGATACAGAGATGCAATCAGCATGAGGCATTAAAGAGGTGCTTGTTAAAAAAAAAAAAAAAAAAAAAGACAAATATAATTACTGTCCAGTGTGTGTGTGCACAAGATGGAAGCAAACAGTGTGCTAACAGAGGGGGTGAAGAGATGGGAAGCTCCCCGTTACATGTACACACCAACACACGCTATTACACGCACACCTTAACGTGAACAATAACACAAATGACTGAATATCACGTCGACGCCAACTCTTTTCCGTGGAATCCTGCCGCCGACGTACGCAAATACGCGGCGAGGTTTTTCTACCCGTACCGCTGCGATGACTGACAGGTCACTCTAGATGGCGGCGTAGGCAAGCCAATATAAAATCAGTCAAAATAGTTTTAAAACGGCTGGCGGAGAATGAATGGAATCTTGACCAATATGCACAACATCTACTTGATACGACGAATAGGACATTCCGCTTTGGATGAAATCCAAAAGGCGCCCGATGGACTGGAGCGGCGCCCCGCCGCGGCGGCCGGCTCACCCAGTACAGCACGTCGGTCCAGCCCTCCATGGTGATGCACTGGAACACGGTCAGCATGGCGAAGGCGAAGTTGTCGAAGTTGGTGATGCCGTCGTTGGGGCCCTCCCAGCCCATTTTGCACTTGGTCCCGTTGTGGTTGCAGTGTCGGCCGTACGCCATGTCGGGCGCGCACGGCGCCGGTCTTTCCTCCGCTATCGTGCCTGAGAGGAGCGTCGCGCTTTGAGTCTGCGACCCTGATTTACGACTCGTTGCGCCAAATGTTTCACAAGTTTCATGCGCTGAAAGGGGGACGCCGGGGCGGTAAAGCTAACATCTTTGCCGTAAAATAAAGATAGCGCCGTTAACATCTGATGTTTGGCAGTTACACTTGTCAAACGCTGGGGAATGTTTGATCTTCTTTCAAGTCATTGTACGGGATGGGATTAAATTTATCGAGAAACAACAATCTAACGAGAGCCGAACAAAATGAAGCTTCCTGTTTGTTTATATTATGATTTAATACGGTTGTTCTTTCTAATGCTCGACATCATGCAATAAAAAAAAATGCTCTCAAACTCCAGAGCGTCGCCACTTGGGAGAAATGAAAGCGGGCCTACAAGTCGGGAAACGACGCCAGATGCGCAAATCCGTCCCGCTTTCCTCACGCCGCATGCGAACTAATCAGTGCAAAAAGACAGATATCGAGTTGAAATGTATATAATCAATTGCGGCGATCGTAAAAACTGCCAAACGTCGCCGTGCTAATTTTAGAAAACGGGCGCTCTCGGGTGGGGGTGGGGGTGGGTCGACGCATACGACGGCAGAGTATTCCGCTGGCACGTACCCAGAGGAGCGCTAATGCGTCTCCGGGGACCTATACCACCACCGTGGCGACGTTCAAATCCATTTATACCTGGGGGGCCTTTATTGAAAATTGCTTCAATCATTTACGGCGAGCGGCCGCGGCAATTATTGCTAAAATCCTTCATGCTCACGAGCCACGAACGACGCTTTCAATATTTAATGGATGCGATTGCTTTAAGTGCGCCTGCCGTTTTCTCCACGCTCCGTTGGCTTCTTGCTGCAGTCAGATACTCGGGCAGTATTAATAACAAGCTAATCAATGGCGCTGAATCAGGCGGACGCGCGCGTACCTGCGTGCTCGTGAAAGCACGTCTTGTGCATCTTGCCCATGAAGAGCTCCAGGCCGATGATGGCGTAGATGATGATGACGAAGAGGACCAGCAGGGCGATGTGGAGCAGGGGGACCATGGCCTTGATGATGGAGTTCAACACCACCTGTAAACCTGCGAGACGAGATGATTATTAGACTTTTTTAAAAACTTCAATTCAGTGGACATGGCGCTGCTCCTTCGGGTGTGCGCATCTTTGCCACCTGGGGGCAAGATAACACAGACATACAGATATAGAGTACATGGACTCCTCAGTAATATTAGTTGTTCTTCACACAAGATATATGCTATGAGAATCTTTATACTGCGTGTCTGCATGTGTTGCTCAACCGTTTGAGCTCACTGGATTTGCACCATTCGTGGGCATCTGAATTTTTTTCCCCCACCACAACACACCAACAATCCAACTGTCCTACCCACGGGGCTCGTCTGTGTACGAAATCAGTGTCAATTCTCCTGAGAACAGGGTCACCATGACACCAATTTAATGCCAAGTGGCAGGGGTCACGACGGGGGGGATGGAAACAATTGCGCGCACACGCACATTACAAGCAGCAGATAAGTTGTCTGTGAGCCCATCTGCGCTAGTGGCCGGAAAAATCAATAATCAGGCGGGGTAGCAAACAGGAGGAGATCAGATAAAGCGCAGGTAGACAAAAGCGCATGTTGGTTATTGTGTTATTGCAGCGAGCGTCGATAGAAGCCCCCTGCTCGGCTTCATCCGCACCCGCTTCCCCTTCGCTTGCGCCGTTCCGTCCTCGCGCCGCCCCTAATGTGTACTTACTGGGTACTCCGGAGACCAGTCGGAGGGGTCGGAGCACTCGGAAGGCCCTCAGGGCCTTGACGTCGAAGCCCGCCGCCTTTCCTCCGATGGGAGCGGCGCCGTCGCCCTTGGTCGCCTGCTCCAGGATGGCACTGAACAACCTGAAAGACAAATGGCAATACTTGCCATTTTCAAATCCTTCCGCTTCCTTCCGAGAGTTACTGGAGCGACCATTTAGCGTGGGATTTAAAGCACATTGTGACATCCGACTCAAACTGTTCATGAGCAAATAAACAACTGCCAAAGTTGTATAGTAAAATAAACATAACCAAAAAAACAAAACAAAAAAAAAAAAATGCAGGCTTTGTCTAACCTGCTTTTAATTTTCATTCTGACTCCAGGCGCAGCAAAATTGAATTGACCAACTCCGTATCTGAACTACCTCTCAGTTTATTAATAATCTAAGTTTGGTAAACAGGGACGTTAACCTAGCTTGGAAGTTTTCTTTCGTTTTATTTTTTGAAGTCATGGCTGGAAACATCAGTTAAATGTGCTTCTTGGAGGAATATCAGCAGCTATGGTTGTTTTTCGTTCTGGCATCACAACTCGGAAAGGTGTTTCATCCCCACGCGGGGAAATATCCATATTCGCACTCGGGTCGAAATATTTTATGACGAGCCTCGACGCAGACGCTCACATTTTTGGGGCTTAGCTTTGTGGGGAAATAAGTGCTGTGAATAAAAAAATTAAATAAAATAAAATAGCCGGCTAGCTGGTGATCATTAATCTCCAAATGTAAATAAAGGCTCTAGGATTGAGATTGTCTACATTAACCAGATAAGTGGTGCTAATATCCTTGGCTCTTATCGCTCCATGTCTAAAAATGATCATACAATACCACCACCCCCCACCACCACCGCCCCCCCACCCTCATCTGTGCCTCAAAGGCCACTCGGTGCACATTAGTCATGGGCAATTATCAATTAGCACAGATGAAATGGCCACTTGAAAAGAGCACTTGGGACGCATCTGCATGTCACTCCACCCGCCTTCCGGTTAGACTCGCACCTGCCTTTTACACAGATGCTTAAAAAAATAAAAAATAAAATAAAATGGGCACACCCGTGATTGCGTTCGTGCACACGCGGTGCGGCGATGCTAACGCCGCTCACACGCGCTTAAGTGCTGTGTGACAATTGCAGGGTGCGCGCATTTGTGCGCTACTGTTGCGACGGACATTCCCCCTCCCGTGTGTTACCGTAATTTCTCCAAAAGAATGCGCAATTTTTTCCCCAAAAGTGTTACTTACTACTGTTACTTAAAAACTCAATAGAGCACATTTTATTTAGGTATAGATGAAAAATAAAAAATACAATCACATTGTACAGTCGCATACAGGTACATAAAGTGGTAAAAAAAAAAGGTATACATATAAATTTAGATATGATATTCGATGTTTTATGTCAGACATTTATATATATTACGGTAATGTGCGCCACCAACCTGAACTCTGATCTCCCGGGAAGCTTTGCATTTTACAAACGTTAGCATAGTATATTTGTTGCTATTGCACCAAACATCAGAAACAACTGCCCGTGTGTTTGTTTTAACTTAAACAAAGACAAAATAAAAAAATGTCGACTACGACGGCTAGTTTTGCAGCCGCTTTTAAAAGAAATGTGACCTCACTCTAGCCGATGACGCGATCAATCCGGAAGCAAAACAACGTGAGCTGAAGCGACATCGTACGAGCGTAAGATCATTTAAAAAAATAGCACACACAGTTGAAATGCTTGCGTTTTTAAAAGTGCCCGATTTGTACGTAGTTTGAGCTCTCGTTTTGATAGCAAGAATAAAAGTACAAACCTAGAAAAACTAGAAATACAGATAATTCCCGATATTTTGAGCATTTGGATTGCAGCAAATTGGTGGTGCGCATTGTTCATTGGTAGAAGGGTTTTCCTGATTTTTTTAGGTCAACTTTAGGGGTGCGCATTATACTTCAGGACGCTTTATACTCGAGAAATTACGGTAATTTGCTGTTGACCGTGACTTGCGCACGAGGTCTACAAAATAGAAAAATATAGATCAGTATTGAGCCTTTAGTGCAGCTCCATCGTATGGATGCGTAACGTAACCCCAGCCTCTACTGTAGCGTCTATTCTATGTGCCTTCTAATGCGGTGCGCCTTATAGTGTGGAAAATACGGTAATCTGTTTTAGGTCAACTTTGGGCGTGCGCAATACACGTCAGGACGCGTTATACTTGAGAAATTACGGTAATTTACTGTTGATCGTGACTTGCACGTGAGGGCTACAAAATTCAGCTCCTTTTGGACGAAATTACCGGCTAGCCACACAAACTTACTGTATTTTCCGCACTATAAGGTGCACCCAAAAGTCTTTAATGTTCCCAAAAACTGACAGTGCGCCTTGTAATCCGGTGCGCCTTATATATGGATCAATATTGAGCCTTTAGCCTCATGGATGCATAACGTAACTCCAGCCTCTACTGTAGCATGTATTATATGCGCCTTATAATGCGGTGCGCCTTATATATGAAAAAAAGTTTTAAAATAGGCCATTCATTGAGGGTGCGTCTTGTAGTGCGGAAAATACGGTAATTTGTTTTTCTGTCCGTGGCGCAGGCAAAGGTTGAGACCGTCTGGATTGTGCTTAAAAATCAATATCAGTGATGTCATCGATGACTTGACATCAACTCAACCTTCATTCAGATACATTCACAAAAAAAAAAACCAATTACTCCTACTAGCTAATCATGAGTCCATTAAGGCTTCATTGTCACTTTCAAGGGACAATCTGCTGGTAGGAAACGCTAATTGGTGTTATTGATGTTTGCTCACGGGGGCCAAATTGGAGCGAGCGGCTCCGTTGTCGAAAGGTGACCCCCAAAAACAACGCAGCGCAGTTTTCAATTTTTCCTGATCCGCGCTTAGCCAAGGTCGCCGCGAGAACTCATCACTCGCGCAGTTGAAAGCGAGCGGCGTGGCGCCTCTCGTTTCCGCAGCGCGTCATCATAAAAAGCCTCCGCCCGGACAGACGCCGACGGAAAAAGCCCCAGACAAGCAAACAGAAAGGCCAGATAACAGTCTAAGAGTGGTACAGGTTGTGTTTATGCCACAGGCGCTGGCACCGTGATGCCCGCCAATACACGCACGCACGCACACGGGCTTAGCAGATGGGCGATAGTTGCTGAGTGGCGGATAAAGAAAAACAGAGCGCGGCTCTGCTATCAGCATCTAACAAGCTAATCAGTTTAAGGCTCACCAATCCACTGCAGGCCGAGGTTTAGTTGCGGCTTTAAAACTCGAGTCACCCTGAAAGACGAATTTACGGTTGCGGCCAAGCGGGGCCTTTGTGACTCACTAGCGCTGCCGTCGCGGGCGGGAGGAGGAAAAAAAAAAAAAAAAAAAAAGGCACACTGGGAAAGAAAATACTTCATTGTTGGAGCGGTCACGAGTGTCTCCTTGAGGAATTGACGTGTAAAAAAAACGGGTTAAAAAAAAAAAAAAACAATCTCCGCTGACTCACCCGACGACGACGATGATGAAGTCGAGCAGATTCCAGCCGTTCCTCAGGTAGGCATTCGGGTGGAAGAGCAGGCCGTAGGCTATCACCTTCAGGAACGCCTCCACGGTGAAGATGATGAGGAACAAGTACTCCACACGCTCCTGCAGACGAGCACGCCCAAACATTTATTTCAGCGTCTTCTATTACATAAGTCGAATTTCTTTCTTCGAGGGTTCAGCGCTCACGTGCGCATCGCCGATTGAAATTTGTCCTCGTGTGGCCGACAGCCGCTCCCTTCTTCTTGCAATTATTTGTGCGTCAATATTATTTGCGTCCATGTACCGTAATTTCGGGCCTGTAACCCGCGACTTTTTTCCCCATACGTTTTCACCCCTGCGGTTTTATGCGGTGATGCGGCTAATTTGTGCATTGTTTCTAACGGCCGCAAGTGGACACTCGAGCGGAAAAGGTAAGTAAGCGTGAGACCAGTGGAATATATGTGCCGAGGAAGTGGCTTTTACCAGTACGGTCCTGTTTGCGCTGCGCTAGCGTGTAACTGCCGTGTCTCAGTGATTTTTACCCGTAATTTTTTTTTTTTTTAAACCGGCCCTGTTAGCGCAGCGCTAGCAGTAGTGTTAGCACGGCGGCACCAGCGTTAAACTCTCTGTGTACCGTCTTTCTTTGTAAATATCTCATGTTTCAATGTCGCTTTCAATGTGGGCACTCACGGCTTTTACACGGCTGCGGCCTATGTGTGTACCAAATGGTATTTCCTTTACAAAATGTACTGGGTGAGGCTTATAAGCAGGTGCACTCTTTACGTTTGAATTACGGTATTTTTGTGTGGCGTGGCGACTCCCTCCAGTGGTACGTGAAAGAATGATAAATTAAATGTTGAAACTGCGCACATATTGCAGCTGCCCAATGCATTTTTTCATGTTCCCATACTTTATGCCAGTGTCAAAATGTACATGTCATAGTACAGTACATTTATTTAGCACAGTTCAATTGTATTTAACTTTAAGTACAATACATATGCATTGATTGTAACCTTAAGCTTGGTGTGAAACATTGATCCAGGTACCGTTTTTGTACGCAACATATTTGAATTTTAATTCTTTTTTTTTAAGCCTCTGTCTCTTTTTTTTGATGACTACACAAGACCGCATTCTAATATTGCTCATGATGGTGGCACTTGGAGACTATTTTGGATTGTATTTTTTTTCTTTTTAGGTGTTTGTTTGCGTAAAAAGCTTGAAAAAGCACTGACATGACGAATAATTGAGTACACAAAGTATGTGGATTATTTAAACAAGGACTCGCACTTCCTGTCGCAACGGACAAACACAACTTTTACTAGCGCCGCGATGACCCCCGACTGAGAGGGGGGTCCTGGGAAATGGCCAGAAACGGCCTAGACAAAAAACGACGGCGATTATAAAACCTCACGTGCGTCCTAAGCACTTTCCTTCTCCTACTCCCTTTCATCCGTCACGTTATCTAAGCAATATGACGAGGCGGAACCAGGAAACCGAATCGACAAGAAGCCGTTGACGCCCGTTCCCTCCCCGATCCATTTTTAAAAGCGGCAAAATGTCTGCTGTTGCGCATCCCGGTGCTTTCCCATGGTCGCACGCTCGCGCCCGGCCAGAGCGCCGGGCCGCGAGGTCAAACGGATCTCAGCAGACCGCTGTGGGAGGAACTCGGGGAACCTGACGCTGGAGCTCCGAGCTGGCTGAACCTTGACCTCGGCTCCTTCAAGCATCTCGTGTCAGACGACGCACGAAATGCACAAATATGCGCTTGGACCGGGACCAGCCGTCT